>NC_134539.1:667500-1000000 GCF_050624435.1 Tenrec ecaudatus
TCCATGACTGTCAGGCAGCTTGGTCTGCCTTCCTGCCTGGGGAAGCCCGACCTGGCAGAGCAGGGCCTGGCCTGGGGCAGGGGCAGTGTTGCCCGGTGGCGTGAAGCAGCACATGGGCCCGTTTGGAGTGGATGTGGCACAGGGTGAGGCTGTCTTAGTATGTATGGCTCTTGTGTGACCCTGTCCGTGGGCCGTGGAGCTTGAGTGAGCACTGGGCACATGGGGTCACAGCAGGCCCTTCCCCCAAGAGAAGGCTGCACTGTCCCAAGCTGCCCTCCCTGCCTATGCTAGCCTACCTGCACCCTCCCCCAGGGGGGGTCTCAGATGGGAGGAGCGCATGGCCTTTGGGCCTGTGGGTCCTCGGGGCTGGCAAAGCCCTGCCTTTTCTTTTCTTTCTTTCTTTTTTTTTGTTAGCCCTGCCTTTTCAAAGGCGGGTGATGGCAGTTCTCAGTGGCAGGGGCTGTGCCATTGGAGAGCCCGTGCTGAGAGGAGTCCAGCCCCTCCCTGCATCTCGTGAGCTTGGAGGCCTCTGGGATGAGGTTGGAGGTCACCCTCAATTCCCTCAATGCCTGCCCTGTTCCCACCCTCAGGGCATCACTACGATGTGCCCCCCACAGTCCAGTGCCCTTCCCGGTCTGGGCTCTCAGCCTGACTGCTGGCCTTTAAACCCTCCCAGACCCCCTCTGGGGCCCAGGTGCCACCCTCCCCTGTGCTCTTCCTGATGACGTACCCTGCCCCAGGCAGCCACCTCTGGGGGCGTGGGCCATGGTGCCACATCTGGCAGAGGGCCTGGGGCTGGAGCCCTATCTTCCAACTCCTCCTGCAGGGCCCCTCCTGGTCTGTCTGGAGCCCAGGCCAGCATGGCAATCCCTCATGTCCCAGAGCTGGGGCTCTGACCTGGCAGGGGCTGTGTGGCACAGGCAGCAGCCACCAGGGAGGTGAAAGGAAGCATGTGGCTGGCTACTGAAGGTGGAGTGGGGGAGGGGCTGGCACCCCACCCACAGCTCAGAGCAGTAGTCATGATGGGTGTCTCCAACAGGGGCCCCCTGTGGGCTGAGATGGCTAGGCTGGGGGCTCAGTGTGGCCCCCCCTGCAAGGGCAGTGGACAAAGTCCCTGCTGGCAGGTGCAAGAAGGGCCAGGCCCAGCCGCACCCTCCTGCCTGGGCCCTCCCAGCTGTCTGAGTCACGGGTGCCCTGTGACCTACTGACTGGTCCCAGCAGGGGAGGGCTCAGGCTGGGAGACTTGGGGCCCATAGGCTGGGGCTTATAGCCTGGGTGTGGGTGACCTGGCCCCCCAACCCTGCCCTGCCAGGCTGTGTCAGTCTCGGGCCGTGTGCCCAGCCCCTTCAGCTGGCCCTGTGGGCAGGTCACGTGCACAGCAGCATAATAATCCGCTCAGGCACCAGCACCCGGCCTCTCACAGGCTCCTCAGCCAGCAGGGGGTTGGACGCAGCTTGGTTTTTTGGGCTCACAGGGCACAGTCCCTAGGAGGGAGGAAAGCCCCATCCTCTGAGGGGCGTCCAGGGGCCCAGGACCCCATTCCCTCTGGGATGCACACTGGGGCCTCACAGCTGGCCAGAGGGAACACTCTTGGTGGGCTGGCGGGTGGGACCTGGGTTACCCCATGCTGTGCCGTGCTGGGCGGTTGGGGGAACAGGGGACCTGGCTGTGTGGAGTTGGGCACTGCGTGGGCACCTGTGACTGGCAGCCTGCACACCTTTCTGGGCCAGGCCCATGAACATGGGGGAAGGGACTCGGCTGCTGGCCAACCCTGTGTCTCCCCAGGCCTGGCAGGGTCCCCCCCACCCCACCTGCTTCTTGCCTTCATATGAGCTCCACGCTCTGGAGGGTCCCTCCTGTCATGGCTCCTGCCCCGGGGGGTGGGGGGTGGAGTTCTTCCGGAGGAGAGGAATTTGAGCTGCCAGTGGTGTCCTGTGCCCAGGTGGAGTTTAATATTTCGAGCTCCAGCGGGGCCGCTCCCATCTGCTGCAAGCGGGCGGGCGGGTCTGCGGTGTATTCATTACCGACCAGCCGGCCAAGCAGGACCCACCAAGCAGGCCTGGGGCTTTTGAGGGGCGGGGGGCTGAGCCCCCAGGCCAGGCGGCTTTGGTATCTGGTGTGCTCCCACACTCCTCAGACTAGGAATAGAGGACAAGTCCTACTGCCTTGGTGGCCTCAGCTTCTACTGGCATTGTTCCCCTTCACTGAGGACGGTGAGGAGCAGCTTAGGGAACTATGGGCTGGCTGTCAGGGGACAGGGCACCCTCCCAGGGCTGGCACGAGCACCTCTTGGGCCACGAGAGTACCAGGCCCTTGCTTGCCTTGGTGGCCCTGCTCAGCTGGGCAGGCAGGCTCATCCAGGTGCCCAGCAAACTTGGACATGAACTTGACCTTGGGGAGGGCCCCAGCCAACAGCTAGGGCTGCTTGGAGCCAGGGGGGTAGAGTCCCCAATATGGCAGAGGTTTTGTGTAGGGGTAGGGCTCCACCAGGAGCAGTTTCTGGACCTCCTGCCCTGAGCTACAGATCTGGGTGGGGCTAGCCCCACAGCCCCATGACTGGGGGCCCTGCCTCATGATCAGGGGTGAGGCCGCCCGGCCGCCCAGGGTTGGGATTGGCTGGTGAGCAGGTGAGAGTGCCCAGGCTGTGGCTCACTGGAGGGGCTTTCTCTTGGCCAATGTGGGGTGGAGACACTGGCCCCACCCCTGTTGGGGTCTGATGACTGACTGCCCCTGACATCAGAAGCCCAGAGAGGGACTGCTAACAGAGGTCTCTGTCCTCAGATGAAGATCTCCTTCAACGACAAGAGCCTGCAGACCACGTTCGAGTACCCGTCAGAGAGCTCCCTGCTGCGGTCGGAGGAGGAGGAGGAGGAGGAGGCAGATTCCGAGGGCTCAGGCTCCGAGAGCATGACTGGGCCGGCGGCTTTCACACTCTTCCTGCCCAGGGCCACTTTGGTGCATAGTGCGGGGTCTGAAGGCAGCTCAGGTGAGAGTCGTCTTGGGTACACAGCTCCTGGGAGACGGGCTGGGCCCCCAGGCCCTCTCACAACCCCATTCCACTGCAGCTCTGTCCAGTTACACTCCAAAGCACGCAGTGGCCTTCAGCCAGTGGCAGGAGCAGAAAGCAGAGCCCGCACCTCGGGAGGTGGAGCCCTTCCCGAAGGAAGTCATGGTGAGCTGGCCCCCCAGGGGCTGCGGGAGCAGGGCCTGCAAGTGACCGGGGAGGGTGCCTTCCAGGTACACCAGCTCCAGCCACCTCTACTCTCCCCTCAGCTCACCCCTGCCAGCCAGAGTGACCTCTCCGACTTCCGCAGCGAGCCAGCCCTCTACTTCTGACCCCCAGGGCCTGCCCTCACTGTGTCCCCACCCCTTGCCAGGCTGCCCCCTACTCCCTGGCTGTGTCCCCCGACTGCCAGAGCAGCCAGGTGCTCAGGAACTGTGCTGGGATGCAATAGGTGCATCTGAGGTGTGTGGGCCCCCTTTGCTGCAAACAGGCTCCACAGGGGTGCTGCTGGACAGTGGCCCCGAGTGGACTCTGGCCAAGGTTGCCCCTGCCCTGCCCAGTTGGCCCATGGTGGGCCTCCCAGCCCAGCCAGCACCCACTACCCCTTGAACAAACAGGAAGTCCCTGGCAGGAGCCAACTCAATAAACAGCACTGATGACACACTCTGGATGGTCTGCTCATGGGGGGCGGGGTGTGGGGGGAGGCTCACAGGTGGGCATCCACATAGCTTGAGCTGGAAGTGCCCGCCATCCTGCCCTGTGCTGCCTCTCCCGAGTGCTGGGAATAGCTGGTGTGCCAACACACTGGAACTGGCAGCAGTCTGGGAGGACACCCTGGGCTTCCAGACTGAGCTAGACCCGCAGGGCTGTGCTGGGGAGACCAGGGCTGAGGTTGGCGGATATAGCTGCATGCCAGGGTAGGTGCCAGTGCCAGCAGGTAGACCCGAGGGTGAGAGAGGTGACGGGTGAGTGGACTCCCCAGCTGTACCCTGCTGGAGAGCTGGTGGCCCAGACACTGTTTGGCGAGTGGGTTCAGGTGCCTATTTCCCTCCTGAGGAGCGGGGTCACACCCACTAGGGTATAAGAATTGTGCCAGAGGGTGGGCCCAGCTGTGCAGGAAGCAACACGAGGAGCTCTGGGCGTCCTCACCTTGGAGTCCCTTAAGACACAGGTTTCTGGTCAAGAAAACCACTTTAGGTCCTTTCTGTCTGCTCTGTCCCCATGGCCAGGCAGCACCTTGAGGCTGGCTTGGGGATGGCAGGCAGCCCTGTGAGCTGGACACAGGCACAGGCCAGCACAATTCTTTACAAGAAAGCCTTTATTCCCAGTCACGGGGCTGGGCCGGATGCTCTGAAGCTCAGCTCTGTGGTGATGCAGGGCCAACCACTCCCCCTCGGCCTGGCCCTGCTGGCCGAGGAAGGACTAAGGTGCTGAGTGAAACGAGCCAGGGCCTCCCAGCAGCCCAGGGCCTCTTGAGAGCCAGGGCCCCCACCTGGGGAGACCCCACCAGGGAGCTGCCCTCTTCTCATCCAGGGCTGACAGGCAGCAGCTGCCCTTTGATCCTAGAGCCTGAGAGAGAAGGCAGCTGCCACCACAGAAAATGAGGGCACTTTATTAACAGGCTTCCTGGGGCCATGTTGCCTGGCCCAGAGGTTGGGGGAGCAGGCCCCTGGCCCATCCATGGCCTCATCAGCTGTCCTTGCCCCCGGTGGCCTTCTGTTCTGAGGCGGTGGCCTTGGTCAAGTTCCCAGCCTCTCTCTTCAGCACACTAAGCAGAGTCTGGGAACTTTCCAAGATCTGGGGCAAAGGAAATAGCTGGGCATTAGGGCATCCCTCTTGGGAAGGGGCGGAGTGGAGGGGATCAGGTGGTCGGGTCTACAGGTACCTCTGTCCCTTTACACGCATGCATGCATTGGTGTGGGGCTCAGCCACCCTGCCCAGTGGAGAGGAGCATAAACGCGTGTTCCGTGAAGCCCCTAGACGGCCGTAGCCCGAGCCCCACCTTGAGGTAAGCCGCCTCTGTCTCTGCGATGGTGCGGTCAAACTCGTTGCGAGAGGCGATCTTGCGGGCCAGGTTCTCATTGACACGGGCCAGCTTCTCCGTCAGCTGCCTCACCTCGTTCTGCAGCCGCTGCTTCTCATCCTCCTCCTGCTGGATCTGGCGGCACAGCTCCTCCCGCTTCTGGCACAGTTCCTCGATGCCTGGGCACAGGAGGGAAAGAGGGTCTCCGCTGGGCCATCTTCCCGCCAATCTGGGCCGAAGCTCCGCCTCTTTGGGCAGGAGGCTGCACAGAGCAACCGCGCTGGGTCCCGGAGGTAGTTAGCGCTCTCTGGGCACCGGGCACCGCCCCGCGTCCGCGCCCTCACAGGCAACAGGCGGTCGCCGCTGCGTGAGGCGGGTCCCGATGCGAGGCCATGCCCACTGCGGGCCCAGCAGACGCACGCAGGAATCGGGACGGAACCTGCCCGCGGCCGCGCGCACCGCCCGGTCCCGCCCCGGGCCGGCGGGGGCCGCGCCGCGAGCTGCTTACACTTGACCAGCTCGTTGTTGTAGTTCTGTAGCGCTGCTCCCTGCTGGCTCATCCTCGCCAGACGTGTGTGCCACTGCTGCCGCCACCGTCGCTGCTGCTGCCGCCACGCGGGGTCCCAGCCGCTCCAACCGCCGCGCCCGCCGCGCCCGCCGCACCCGCTGGCGCCTGCGCGGTGACGCGCGACGGCGCGCGACCCACGGCGACACCACCGGGCGCCGCTTGCGTCATCTCTCCGCGCCGCTCCCGGCCATTGCTGCTTTGAATCGCGCCGCGTTCGGCTGGTACGTCATTGGACCGCGTTGAGCTGGGCTGACCTGGCCGCCGCGGGGTCCAGATGGCGGCGGAGGCAGGAGGGACGAAAGGCGACTGCGACCCCGCGCCTGGCCAGGAGCTGTCGGTGGCCTGGAGCACCGTGAGCACCGGGCTGGTGCCGCCGGCAGCGTTGGGGCTGGTGAGGCCCAGCAGAGACGGGGGGCTCGCTCGCTCGGGATTCTGGGAACGCTTGGGGACGTCCACTTCCGCCCTTCGCCCGCCTCGGCACTCCCTCTTTTCTCCCCCAGTGCAGCCGCTTTCGGCTCTCCTGCCAGCCCTCCCCTAGTGTCGGCCGCAACTCCAAGTGCCTCGGACGAGCAGCAGCGGGGTCACCGCAGCTCCTCCTCTGCCCTTTCCCGCTCCCCCCACCCCGCTACTTCCCTCCCCGCATGTGTCCCCTTCCCTTTGCTCACGGTACTATGCACTGCAGGCGGCCTCGCGGACCAGCGGCGGGGTGCCGCCGAAGGAGGAAGAGCTCCGGGCGGCCGTGGAGGTTCTGCGAGGCCACGGTCTGCACTCGGTCCTGGAGGAGTGGTTTGTGGAGGTGCTGCAGAGCGACTTGCAGGCCAGCATCTCCCCCGAGTTTTGGAATGCCATCTCCCAACGCAAGAACGCTGCAGATGAACCCCAGTGCCTCCTGCTGCTCCTGGACGCATTCGGCCTGCTGGAGAGCCGCCTGGATCCCTATCTGCGCAGCTTGGAGCTCCTGGAGAAATGGACTCGCCTGGGCCTGCTGATGGGCACTGGCGCCCAGGGGCTGCGGGAAAAAGTCCACACCATGTTGCGGGGCGTCCTGTTCTTTTCCACGCCCCGGGCCTTCCAGGAGATGGTTCAGCGCCTCTATGGACGCTTCCTGAGAGTGTACATGCAGAGCAAGAGGAAGGGGGATGGGGGCACAGACCCGGAACTGGAGGGGGAGTTGGACAGCCGGTATGCCCGCCGACGTTACTACCGGCTCCTGCAGAGCCCGCTGTGCGCTGGGTGTGGCAGCGACAAGCAGCAGTGCTGGTGCCGCCAGGCCCTGGAGCAGTTCCAGCAGCTCAGCCAGGTCCTGTGAGTACTCCAGTGGGGCCCGGCTGCCACGCCAGGGTGGCACCCTGGGGTCTGAGGACAGAGCTGGTGATCTGGCCAGGACCAGAAATGGGGTCCCCATGCTCTCTCTGTTCCAAGAGCCAGGGACATCCCTGAGGACAGGGACCCCCAGGTGTATCTTTCACCCTCACCCTGAGTTTGATGCACTGATACAAGGAGAGGCCTCCAGCAAGGTGACCCCAGCAGTTTTCTTTGTCGATCCCAGACTTGCAGACCAGCCCTGCCTGGGAAGGACTGCCACGGCCCCTGCGGGAGATGGTGGGCCGTAGACGGGTGTCACCATTTCCCCTCTGCATTAAGTCAGGGAGGCTGGCCAACCCAGCAGTCAGGTGGACAGGCAGATGTCCTCCATTCTCTGGAGGGAGCTGCTGTTAGCTGTACCCAGGCACTGCTGGGCCAGCCCTCCTTCCAGGTACCAGACAGTCCGGCAAGCAGGAGCCCGAGATGCAGCTGTCTGAGGAGTCCCACTACCCACTGCATCCCGCACGCCCCCAGGCACTCTGCTGGGTGCGTCCCAGTTGAAGGTGGCCTGGCCATCGCTCCTGGTCTGCTCCTGAGTCTGTCTCCCTAGACTAGGTTTGAGCCGGAGGCATTGTGGTGGCTCCTGTGTTTCCATGGTGGAGGTGCTGCTGGTTGCTACTGTTCATGGTGACCCTGTGCACAGGAGACACTGCCCAGCCCTGCGCCGTCCTCGTAGTGGTTCTCAGGTTGCAGTTGCTGCAGCCGCTGGATCAGTCCATCTCCTTGAGGCACTTATTCTTTTGCTGCCCCTCCACTTTCCCTTCTCCACGGACTGGTCTCTCCTAACAACACGTCCAAAGTATGAGACAATGGCTTGCTATCTTTGCTTCTAAGGATCACTCTGGCTGTAATTTTGAGGAAGATTTGTTTGCTTCTGGTACTTTCAATATTCTCTGCCAGCACCCAGATTCAAATGTGTCCCTTGTTTTTTAGTCTTCCCTATTCATTGCTTAACCTGAGGCAACTGTGAAGATACCATGGTTTGGGCCCAGAGCACCGTAATCTTCAAAGCCATACCCCGACTCTTCGAAATGTGAACGAGGTCTCGTGCAGCAGGGTTACCCGGACAGTACACCTTGTGGTTTCATGACTGCTGCTTCCACAAGGATTGATTACCGGCCCAAATAAGACAAAACCTTGACAGCTTCACCCCTATTCCCATTTATCATGATGCTACCTGTTGACACAGTTGTGAGGATGTTGGTTTTCTTTACACTGAGTTGTGATGCACACTCAAGGCTGCAGTCCTCGGTCTTCGTCAGCAACTGCTTTAAGTCCTCACTTCAGTGAGCGCGCCTGTGCCGTCTGCACATCACAGGCTGTTAACAAACCTTCTAATCCTGGTGCCATATTCGTGTTCACATAGTCCATCTTTTCAGGTTACCTGCTCAGCACACAAAGTAACATGATTAAGTATGGTCAGCGCATACGACCATGACACACACACCTTTTGGTTCTCAAATCATGGATTGTCCCCTTGTTCTGTCCTTGCACACTTCCCACGTGAGCACAATGAAGTGTGCTGGAATTCCCTTTCTCCTCGAGGCTATCAGTAGTTTGTGAGGATCCACACAGTGGAATGTCACGGCAAAGTCAATAAAGCACCAGGCAGGCTCTTCCTGGGTTTCTCTGCATTCAGCCCAGAGCCATCTGCAGGGTCACGGCCACACGCGTGTAGCTGCTTCCTCTCAGTTAGGACAAGGAGGTGGGCTGTGGTTCTCTGCTGGACGGCCCAGGGGCACCTTGCCCAGCTCTGCCTCTCAGCAGTCTTCCCAGGGGGCCTGGGCACAGCTGCCCCAGGAAGGCTGCGAGAGGGAGGGAGGGGTGCCCTGGTCCCGGTGGGGGCACTCTTGTCACGCTCCATGTGCTTGCCACTCTCAGACACAGGCTCAGTCTGCTAGAGCGAGTGTGTGCCGAGGCTGTGACCACCACACTGCACCAGGTGACCCGAGAGAGGATGGAGGACCGCTGCCGCGGAGAGTATGAGCGCTCCTTCCTGCGGGAGTTCCACAAGGTGAGAGGCCCTGCCCCTGGCTCTGCCCCCCAGGTCCCCCGGATCCCTGCCCCTTCTCAGCGCACCAGGCTTCAGTGGGCTGGGAGCCCAAGGGTGGCCAGATCCCTGCCTGTGGTTGGAGGTTGCGCAGCAGTGTGGCCTGACCCTCCAGACAGGGACGGGCAGCTCCCCCTCTTTTTGCTACCTGCCCTGAGTGTGGGCTCCAGGGGACCCCAGAAGAGAAGAGTTGGTGAGGGAAAGGAAGGGCAGCATCTGGCAAGGTGGGCTTGGGCTGACCCGGAGTGGGCGAACAGCTGGGCAAGCTGCTGGCACCATTTCCCTATCCCCCAATTCCACCTGCCATTGCCAAGGGCCCCCCGAGGACAAAGATGAGCATGGCTGAGCGAAGTCAAAGTGGTCCCATGTGCGGCAGGTCCTTGTGGGCAGGACGAGCTGACCCTGGGTACTGGCAGGGTGGGGCCTCCGGCAGCCCCCCTGCAGTTCCACTTTGGAGCAGGCACCGGGGTGGAGGGACGTGCTTCCTGAGCCCCAGGCCCGTGCCTGTGCATACCCCACAGTGGATCGAGAGGGTGGTTGGCTGGCTCGGCAAGGTGTTCCTGCAGGAGGGCCCTGCGAGGCCCGCGCCCCCTGAGGCTGGCACCACGCTGCGCCGCTGGCGGTGCCACCTACAGAGGTTCTTCTACCGCACCTACGCCGGCCTGCGGGTGGAGGAACTCTTCAGCATCGTCCGAGGTCCGCCCACCCTCCCTGCCTCCCTTCCTGCCTGCCTGCCTGCCCGCCTGAGGCCTCCTCCATCTACTGCCACCTCCCCAGCCCTCGTCCACCTGTCCTGGGTCTTCTTGTCTGTATAGGAGTGGTTGGGCTTGTGGGAGGCTGCTCAGCAAAGCTTGGTGACCCCTTGCCCATGTATGGTGTCTGTCCGTGGTGTTCCATGCCCGCCATGGGGACGCCCTGCTTGCAGACTTTCCAGACTCCCGGCCGGCAGTGGAGGACCTTAGGTACTGCCTGGAGAGGACCAACCAGAGACAGCAGCTGCTGGACTCGCTCAGGGCAGCCCTGGAGACACGGCTCCTGCACCCAGGTGCCTTTCCCAGCCATGGCTCTGCCCTGCCCTGCCCCCAAGCACTGACAGCATGGGGGCGTGACCTTAGAACCTCTTGTGAGCCAGGACTGCTGCCCTGGGTCTGGCAGGTATGGCTGTCTGGCTGTGAGCACCCCTGTTGCCTCAGGTGTGAACACGTGCGACATCATCACGCTCTACATCTCAGCCATCAAGGCACTGCGTGTGCTGGACCCCTCCATGGTCCTCCTGGAGGTGGCCTGTGAACCTGTGCGCCGCTACCTCAGGTGAGCTGCCCTTGGGACCCGGACCCCAGCCTCCCTCGTGTGCCGCCAGGGCAGTGTGCAGCTCCCCGGGCTTGAGTCATGCACATGCTCACTCTGCAGGACGCGGGAGGACACAGTGCGGCAGATTGTGGCTGGACTCACTGGGGACTCCGACGGCACTGGGGACCTAGCCGTCGAGCTGTCCAAGACAGACCCTGCGAGCCTGGAGACGGGCCAGGACAGCGAGGATGACTCCGGGGAGCCCGAGGACTGGGTCCCCGACCCCGTGGATGCTGACCCAGGTCTGCTCACTGCCCACCCCTCTACCAGCTGGTGTGGCCCTGAGGACTGGGAGCTTATGGAGCTGGGGGCTGTGCTGTGCCCTGCGGGGTGGGGAGTGGGAGCTGGAGGCTGGGGGATGGGGGGTGTGGGCTGTATCGCCATGCACTGGGCCAGCCCCGCCAACACCCCAGATGCTCAGAGGGGCACCGCCATGTCTGCTCACTGTTGGGAGAGGCTTGCTGGGTGGGCACTGGGCGTTTGCAGACAGCTGCTTGGGTGCAGGGGGTGGCTTCTGAGTGGCCCGTACCTGCCCAAATGGGGTCGCTGAAAGGTCACCCCCAAGGAAGGACCCTGTGGTGGGGAGCTCCCTGTGAGTGGGCACGGTCCCAGCTACAGCACGGTGCAGAGCCGGTGACACAGAGGTCAGCGTGTGTTGTGCCCCAGGAAAGTCAAGCTCGCGGCGGCGCTCTTCAGACATCATCAGCCTGCTGGTCAGCATCTACGGCAGCAAGGACCTCTTCATCAACGAGTACCGCTCTCTGCTGGCTGACCGGCTCCTGCACCAGTTCAGCTTCAGCCCTGAGCGGTGAGCGGTCACCGCTGGCCTCAGCCTCGGCCAGACCCCCTCCCATGAGCCACGGAGGCCCAGCATGGCCAGGCCGAACTGGCGGGAGGCTGGCCGAGGCTGTGGGCTGGGGGGTGGGTTCAGGGCCTGAGCCACTGGCGCCCTCACCCCAGAGAGGCTGCCCCTTCCAGGGAGATCCGGAACGTGGAGCTGCTGAAGCTGCGCTTTGGAGAGGCCCCGATGCATTTCTGCGAGGTCATGCTGAAGGTGAGGGCTGTCCCCAAACCTCCCCAACCCGGACTGCCCCTACCCCACCTGGCCCTAGCTCTGGTGACGTGCTGGCCCTGTGCGGGCCCTTAGGACATGGCCGACTCCCGACGCATCAATGCAAATATCCGCGAGGAGGATGAGAAGCGTCCCGCCGAGCAGCAGCCCCCTTTCGGGGTCTACGCGGTCATCCTATCCAGTGAGTTCTGGCCACCTTTCAAGGACGAGAAGCTGGAGGTCCCCGAGGACATCAAGGAGGCCCTGGATGTCTACTGCAAGAAGTATGAGAAACTGAAGGTACTGTCTACGGTCGGCCCGGCAGTTGTGTGTGTGGGGGCAGGAAGGGTGCCCCACAGCCAGGTGTGTGGCTGATCCTGGCCCCCGCAGGCCATGCGGACCCTCAGCTGGAAGCACACGTTGGGCCTGGTGACCATGGACGTGGAACTGACTGACCGCACGCTGTCAGTGGCTGTGACCCCTGTGCAGGCTGTGATCCTGCTGCACTTCCAGGACCGAGGTGAGCCCCGGGCACTCCAGGCTGGGCCAGCAGAGCTGGGCTTGGAGGGGAGTGGAGCCAGGAGGGGCAGGCCTGCCCCACCTGCCCCAGCGTCCCTGCTGTCCACACCCAGCTAGCTGGAGCCTGGAGGAGCTGAGCAAGGCAGCGAAGATGCCAGCGGCCCTGCTGCGACGGCGGATGGCAGTGTGGCTGCAGCAGGGCGTGCTGCGGGAGGAGCCTCCCGGCACCTTCTCCGTCATTGAGGAAGAGCGGCCCCAGGACCGCGACAACATGGTGCTGATGGACAGCGACGAGGAGAGCGACTCAGGCATGGCCTCCCAGGCCGACCAGAAGGAGGAGGAGCTGCTGGTGCGGGCGGAGGGGGCGGGGTGGAAGGAGGGGGGCGGGCCCAGGGGGGGACCAGCCGTCCTTAGGCCAGAGGGGCGGCTGCCACAGTGTGGCGCCAACACCCGTGTCTCTTGCCTGCTTCTCTGCCCAGCTCTTCTGGACCTACATCCAGGCCATGCTGACCAACCTGGAGAGCCTGTCTCTGGAGCGCATATACAGCATGCTGCGCATGTTCGTGATGACGGGCCCAGCGCTGGCTGAGATCGACCTGCAGGAGCTCCAGGGCTACCTGCAGAAGAAGGTGCGCGACCACCAGCTCATCTACTCAGCTGGGGTCTACCGCCTGCCCAAGAACTGCAGCTGAAGGCCGGGCCAGACTCTGCCCGACGCCCATCTGTGCACCCCCGCATACACACACACACACACATGCGCGCCCATGCAGGTGCCGCCTCTACAAATTAAAACCTGTTGGCTCCTTGCCCCTCCCTGGCTTGGTGACTTTCTAGGGTGGGCCCTGGGAAGGAAGGAGCACTGGGGCCTGGAGAGCAGCCTTTACAGTGCAGGCAGAGAAAGGGCAATGAGGGTGTGAGGGGCAGGTCAGGCCTGGGCACCCTGGACCCTGACAGGTGCTAACTCGTGTGGATTCTACGCGGGAGAACCCGAGCCCGATGGAAAGTTCATGCAGTGGCAACTTACCTGCTGGGAACATACATTTCTCCCAGGTCCCAGCTGCCCTTTACTCTGCAAACCTCGTTCATCCTACACTGCCTACCTGCACATGGGGGTGGGAGGACGGTGCCTCTTCCACAATCCGGGTGGCAACACCTAAAGTCCCGCGGTGCAGAGAGCAGGGCAGGCCCACGGGAAAGAATCCATATGGACTTCCTCAATGTGCCCCAAGGCCCGGGGGAGGGCCAGTGGGCAGGATCTGCCTGGTAGTCACGCCCCTCCGTGCCAGGCCCACCTGGCCTGTGGTTCTGGCCAAGCACGCCAGGGGGCGCTGCCCAACTGTTAGGCTGCTCACCACCTGCAGGGCCCCTAGCCCAGTTCTCACTTGTGAGCTGGGGCAGGGGCACAGTAGCTTCCAGTGAGGCCGCAATTCTGAGCCCAGGACTCCAGCTTGGGTAGTGAGAGTATCCAATGTCTGTCCAGGGCCTTCACAAGGGCCACACTGGACGTCTGCCTTCAAGAAAGGTGGCCACCTCCCACAGAAGCACACAGCCCAATGCCCATGGGCCTAGGCCAGGCTGACCTCCAGGGGGAAGGGAACTGGGAGGCCGTGACCCCTAGACTGGGAGTCTGCAGCACCTTGCTCCCCTCTGGCCCTCCCTGGCTACTTTGTCCCCTCCCAGCCCTCCCTACTGGGGAACCTGGCAAGCCACTGCCTCCCTCCTGTTCCTCAGGCTCCCCTGTCCCCAGCCTTCCTGCAAGTCAGGCCAGCGTAGTCCCTGGGCTGAGTGCCCACCTTCCTCTTTAGGACAAAACCTGCAAAACAGGCTTGGCAAGGGGTAGCGCCAGCCTCTAGCTTGGACACACCTGCCCCAGGCCCCTGTGGACTTGCTTTTCTAACATGAACCTGAAAGGTGGCCTCCCAAACAAGGGCTTGCCTCAGGTCCTAGCACATGGGCTGATCCAGGGCCCACAGCAGAGGTCCCACCTGTGTCAGCAGTCAGGGGTCTCTAGGCTGAGCCTCCACCTTGGTGACCTGAGGGGCTGCTGCTTTTGGCAGGAGGCTGGGCAGCCTCCTCTGGAGCCTGGGCGTGCCTTCCTGTGGCCTCTGTGGTTTGTTGGGGCAGGAGGGCCCCTGGTGGGGGGGTGGGAAGGTAGACAGGACAACCCAAGGTGGTGGGGGAGGGGCCCTGGCATCCTGGCCAGTAACAACAAACTCCAGGAGGTGGTCAAGGTCCCTTTCCAGCTAGTGTCCCCTCTCCTGGCTGGCAAGAGCTGGGCAAGGGTGGGGTGGGGGGAGGGTCGGCATATGGGCGGGGTAGGGCGTGGAGCCCCAGGGTGGGTGGCTCCCAAGGCAGAGACACAGATCCGTCTGAAGACCTCTGTTACTCTCATGTAACTTTAATGACATGTTTGTTAAGCAGGAGGGAGTCCCGGACAGACAGACGGCACCCGCAGCCACCTCTGGGCCACCTGTCTGGAAGGAGGGTTGCCAGTAGGGAGGCCTGTGGCTGGTATGCTGGGCGGCTCCCGGACCTCTTGAGGGTGATCTACTCCGGAGGTGGGGCCTTGCATGGATACAGTCATGGGGCCCTTGGGATTTCACAGGTTGGGCCCCCCACCCCCCAGGCCCATGAGCCCCTAACCCACTGCAGTCACTCTTCCGGGGCAGGACAGAGGTGTGGACCTCAGCCCCCCAGGGGTCCCGGCATGACCCTACCCCTTCTCTCAGCGATGCCCTCCGCTACCATCAGTCCCGGCTGAGAGGTGGGCTCTCCAGGCCCTGCCCCATTCCAAGCTGTCTGCCAGACTCCAGGAGGTGACCCAGGCGCCCTGGGCCCTGCCCCCACCCACTCTGCCTCACAGCACCCACTGTGAGGTCAGCGCCTTCCGGCAAGTTCCACCCACAGGTGTTCGTGGGGCTGGGGGCTGGATATGGCCCTGCCTCCCCAGCCCTCCTGCCTGGAAGGCAGCCCCCTCAGCCTGTTATGTCTGTCCCTCTTCCTCAAGCCCGCCACAGGTTCCTCCTCCCTCCCTCCACCCTAGGGCCCCACCCTCGCCCAGAAGGGCAGGCTGCACCCAGGCCCAGGCAGTGACCACCAGGGCTGGGGGAGGGTCAGGGGTGCCCCCACCGTCAGTGACCCCCTCACTGCCCACACCTGTCTCTGCAGCTGTGGCCTACTGTGAGTGTAGCTTCGGCCTCAGCCGTGAGGCCCTCATCGCCCTACTCATAGTGCTGGCCGGGATCAGTGCGAGCTGCTTCTGCGCCCTGGTCATCGTGGTGGTGGGCGTCATGCGCGCCAAGTGGTGCGTGCCCTGGCTGTCTCCCCTTGGTGCTTCCTGCCCAAGAGGTTCCTCTGTTCTCCAGGGAGGGAGGGATGTGAGGGCCTGGGTATAGCCTGGGACTCACCAGCCCTCTCTATCCCCCAGTGAGTCTGACCCAAGCCCCCCTGGACATGAGGACAGCAGGTGAGTGGGCCTGGGCCGGGCAGAGGCTCCTGGTGGTATCTGGATCGGGTTGCCTAGGTGCATCTGCCCAGTGACCCCTGGCCACCTGACCACTGGTGTCCCGGCAGGTTGGGGTGTCACTATGGGGTCCAGGAGGACCACATGGCTCTGCACACAGTGCGTGTGGAGTCCCACCTCATGGACACTGAGCTGGAGGCTGCCATGCTGGATGATCAGAGCCTCGGGACTGACCCCATGGATCCTCTGGACGATATCCCTGCCCCACCCCCTGAGCAGGACTGAGGCCGGACCCAAAGCTGCTGGGAGAGGATTAAAGAGTATTTTGTGGTTCTGCACTGTCCTCCCTGTGGCCAAGGGGAAGGGCCAGGCCTCATCACTCAAGTGCCCCACCTCCCGCTGTGGTCCCTCTGCACCTCAGGATGCTGTGTCCCCTGGAGTGGTCTGGAGCCCAGCCCAGGATGGGTGGCCACTCCGGGAGACAGTTGGGTGTGACTGGACAGGCCCTGTCCTTACTCACATGGTCCCCGGAGGTTCCGGGAGTGTCCTTGGCAGGTGTATGGAACCCAGGCACTGGTGCGTCTCATGGTACTTCCCCCACCCCCACTCCAAGCTCCTACTGACGGTGGTGGCCGTGAGGACTGGGCAGCCCTCCTGAGCTCTCCCACTCCTTGGGGGAGAGGTGGGATGAAGGATGTGGGTGCTGGGTTGGGTGACGCTGTGGGGGTGGGGACATCTTGCTCAGCCCCTTCAGGGTAAGACCAGAGTCGGGCACAAGAGGGGAGGAGCAGAGTGCCCTGGGGCATCTGAGTACATGGGCATGAGTAGGGTGGGCAGCTCTCCAGCCTCAGCGGATGTCCATGGTGGTCTCAGCACTGTGACCTGGCCAAAAGCCAGGGAGCCCAGGACTCTGAGGCAGGTGACTGGCCACGCCTCTGTTAGCTGTGTGCCCAGCCTCCACCCCAGCAGGTGCCAGTTCTGGGGCAGGAACTGCCAGTGCTCCTGCCCAGGAAAGGTGCAGCTGCTGCAGGACGGGCTTAGGTCGTGGAGTCCCCTCCTCGGCCCAGTGCTGTCCTCATGGGCAGCCCGCCTTTTTTCTGGTTGCTGCTGCTGCTCTCACTGCCACGGGCCCAGATGCGCCCTGCGACCGCCTTCTTGAGGCCCCCTGGCTACCCGGCGGCCTGCCCCGAGTCCTGTACATGCCAACCCAGCGACCAGGCTAACTGCTCGGCACTCGCACTGCCCGCTGTGCCCACGGGCCTGAGCTGGCGCCTGCACGCGCTGCTGCTGGACCGCAACCGCGTGCGCTCGCTACCGCCAGGGGCCTTCCAGGGCGCCAGCGCTCTGCTGCGCCTGGACCTGCAGGAGAATGGGCTGCGCGCGGTGCACGCGCGTGCTTTCTGGGGTCTGGGGACGTTGCAGCAGCTCGACCTTGGCTCCAACCAGCTGGAGGCGCTGGCGCCTGGGACTTTCGCGCCGCTGCGCGCACTGCGCAACCTCTCGTTGGCCGACAACCGACTGGTGCGCCTGGAACCCGCAACCTTGGGCACGCTCCCGCTGCTGCGCGCGCTGAGCCTGGAGGACAACTCACTGGACACGCTAGGACCCGGCCTGCTGGCCGCACTACCGGCTCTTCGCTTCCTGCATCTGCGAGGCAACCTTAGGGTCTGCGGCTGTGCGCAGCGCGCCCTCTGCACCTGGCTGAGTCAGCACCCACGTCGTCCAGGTGGGCTCACGGCGGGGCGCTGAGTGAGGTTGGGGTGGGGCTTCCAGATGAGTGGGGGCAGGTGGCTTTCCAGGAGAGATGTGGGTGTGGGAACCTGATGAGCCTTTGGGTGGCGCTCAGTGAGGCATGGGGCCGGGGTGGGGAGGTTACCAGGTGAAGCCGCTAGAGGATGCCCTGGGAACCTGAGAGGTGCTAGGTGAAGTATGGAAAGAGGTCACCCTGGGCGCACGCCTGGTGATCCCAGTGCATCTGAGGGGTGCTAGGTGAGGTATGGGGGAGTCCTAGGGGGTCACCAGGTGAGGCTGGGCGTGCCATCAGAGCCTGAAGGGTGCTAGGTGAGTGAGGAGGTCACGTGGTCAGCGAGGGTGCGCCAGCCCAGTGCACCTGGGGATGGTTGCTGAGATGTGAAGGGGCATCTGCAGACTAGCCTGGAGGGCACCGGTGAGGTATAGTGGGAGGGGGGGGCTACCCTGACTTTCGGCTTGGCTGTCTGTCCCGCAGAGGTCGAGGGCCTGGTCTGCGAGGCTCAGAGGAGCTTGCCCATCAGCCCCCTGCCGGCCTTCAATCGCTGCGTGCAGTCGCCGACGCTGCGCAACCTGGCTGTCGTCTACGTGATCGGGCCTTTCTCCTTCCTCGCCAGTCTGGCCACCTGCCTGGCATTGGGCTCCGCGGTCACTGCCTGTCGCGCCCACCGCCGCCGCCGCGCCGCCGCCAGCCGCCCGCCCTGGAGACCCCCAGACCCCGGCACCTCGCCAGCGGAGACGGACGTCGGCAGCCCCACGGCGGCCCAGGCCTGAGCTGGCCTCGGGGGCACTCCCACCAGCACTAACCCCCACCCTCCCTCCACACCACGCCGGTTCAACAAGCGCACAGACGGGACTTCTGGGGCATTCCTTTAGGCGACACCACTGCACACGCCGGACCGCGGGGGCGGGGCGGGGCGCCGCGCTGGCCGGGGGCAAGGCGAGCGCTCAGACTGGAGGGGGGCTGGGGCTGTACAAGGTGGCGGGCGGGTCACGCGGCCGGAGCGTGGAGCGCCACCGGGCGCGTCGGTGAGAAGTCGCAGCGAGGTTGGGTCCTGGAAGCGCCCCCCGCCCCACCCCAACGGCTGCTGGACTGGAGTCCCGACTGAGATATGAGGGGGCAGGGCGAGCCGGCGGAAGGGTCCAGGGGGCGAGGGGCCGAGGGTGGGGTTCAGCAGGAAGAGGGGAGCCGTGTAGGAGGAGCTAGTCTGCAGAGAAACAGGCGCTGAAGGACGCGGTGGCCCAGCTCGCTGGTGATGGGGGGCGGGGGCGGCGGCCGGCGGTGGCTCTGGTGGTGATGGGCCTGGATGGGGCAGTCTCTGCTGGAGAGCAGCAGCCCCTCCCCCCACGCTTGAACCCCAGGGCCCTGCCTCTGCCGGAGCGCCCTGCAGCCCTGCCCAACCGGCTCAGCCTCTGGCCCGAGTCTCCTTGCCGGTCCGAGCTCAGTCCAGCAGGGCCTGCCCGCCAGGCGGCAGGTGGGCGGAGGCCCCGTGCGGGCAGTCTCTGAGGCAGGTGGGCGTCCCTCGGGCCTTCCCGAGCAGCAGGACCATCAGTGTCCTTGGCCGGGCTAACTGGGTAGGCGGGCGGCTCCGGGCTCACACCACTGTGCTGACCGAGGGATCTGAGAGGTTGAGCGGGCCCGTGATATCAGTGGGTTGGTACTGCTGTAAAATACAAATACACAGACAAGGCGGCCCGTTAGCTCCGGGGCTCGGGGGCAGGCGCGGGGCCAGGCCAGGGACTGGCCAGCCAGCTGACCGGCGATCGGGCGGCAGGCGCGGCCTGGGGGAGGCTGGGGGGCGCTCCTCCCCCTGACCCCGTGGTGCTCCGGGGACTCTGCGTGGGCCGGGCCGCTGTCCCGTCCGTCTGTCTGTCTGTCTGCGGGGGAGGGGGCAGAGGAGGGCGGGCAGGGCGTCTCAGCTCTCCCTATGCCGGGCACACATCTGCAGCTGGCCCTCCTCCCTCTCATTAGCGCGTCGCGGCAGCACTGTGTCTTTTTGGTTTTGCAAAGCGACGCGTCCACCCCCGGTGCTCTATAAATAAGAACCAACAGTCAATACCCGCTGGCCCGCCGGCCTCCGGGACCGAGCCAGCCCTGAGGGCCCAGCGCTGCCCAGGCCCGGACCAGCCTCAGGACAGGGGCAGAGGGTCTCAGCAGCCGGGCCGGCCCCCCAGCCCCAAGCAGCCCCCCACCCAGCCTCCCTCTGAGCAGCCTCCCAGCTCCAGAGACAGGGGGAGCCGGGCTGCTCACCCCCACCCAGCCCCCCAGCTGGCAGTGCCCCTGTGGAGTCAGCCCAGCAGGGTGCCCAGATGCAGCAGTTGCCTGCTGGCTGGTGCCTGGGACCTCAGGTGGGAGTTGTGGGGACAGGAGCCAGGAAGGGCACCAAGAGTCTGAGGTGCCTGTGGGACACCTACACAGTGTGTTTATTCCAGGCAGGGTCTGGCGCTCGGGGTCCCCTTCTGAAAGTTACCCACTGCCTGCAAGGGTTCCTGTGCTCTCCTTCCAGCCACTTGAGGCCTGGGCACCGCACCCCTTGTCTGCTGCCCACCCCTCTTGCTGGGTTGCATCTACTCCCACCTGGCTCCGCCCACTTTGGGGGGCAGGGCCTCGGCCCCCCCACCTGGGCTGACCTCATGGCCTCACCTGCTCCGGCCCCTGTTTCTCACCCTTCTTGTCCCGACCCAGTCCCAGCCGCCTCCCTGGGCTGCTGCCCAGCCAGACCTCGCAGGCCTCTCTTAGAGTGAGCCCTGACGCCCCTTGTTGAGACTCTGGTGTTTTCTGAACCCCTTTCAGGGAGCTGGGTGACTCTGCACATCCTACTTGGGGCTGGAGGCTTCTGGTGGGCATAGGGCAGTGGGAGGGAGGTCACATCCGCCAGAGGCGGATGTCCTGAGAAGCTGGCTGCCTGAGGCAAGAAGCCTTAAAAAGAGGGAGAGGCCTGCTTCTGACCAGGGGCTCAGGGTGGGGGGTGGGGGCTGAGTCAGGAGCGGAGACTGGTGTCTGCCCTAGAGGCACCATCCCCTTTCCTGGGCTACTCTCTGGGAACCTTCCTGTCCCCCTGCAGTTGCTACCACTTTTCCGGGACTCCTGCTCAGCCTGGACCAGTCCCATCTTCCCACCCTCCACCCCCCACCCCAACACAGCCCCCTGGGCCTGGGCAGGTCCCAGCTCCAGGCCCCAGCTGCCCAGTGCAGGGACCCAGGCCCGACCCCCAGCCCCCGGCCCACACAGAGACCACATGGAAAATGCAACACACATGGCTCTGCTGAGACAGGTGACACAGGTGTCGGGGCAGGGCTAGCGGCCAGACAGACGGACGGGATGGGACGTCACAACCACCCCTCCAGGGACGTTGCAGGGCGTGGTGGCCCCTGAGGGATGGGGTGTGGTGCCTCCCGGTGGGCGCAGAGCCAGGGTGCCACCCCTGAGAGGTAGTGACTGACTGACTGACTGACCGATGACCGACGACAGGACACAGCTTCAGGATGGTGTGTGGTGGTCATGGCATGGTGGTGGGGGGTGGGAGTGGGGAGGTGAGAGACCAGGGCAGAGAGACACACGGGGAGACAGGACCGAGAGAGCGCAGAGGAGGTGGGGGCAGAGAAAGAGTGGGGTGGGGGATGAGGAGAGAAAGAGACAGAGAGCTTCGCCAAGAGGGCTGGGCCGAGGGGGCAGCTCTGTAGAGAGCAACAGGGAGGGATGAAGGGGACGGAGACACGGGCGGGCGTGTGGCGGGGCGTCCCCTTACCGTGTCTCTGGAGGACCTACGTCTCTTGAAGCTGGAGGCCAGGGTGGAGGTGATAGCCCTAAATGTGGCTTTCTTTTTAGGGTCTGGTTCTGCTCTACCACTCTTTCTATCCTAAAATGAACATGTATAGTGATTAGCGGCCACTCGGGCCCTCGGGCCTGCCTTCCTCCCTGCGCCGGACGGCTGAGACGCCCACTGGCTGCCGGCTGCCTCTCCTGCCCAGACTTGCTCCTCCTGACCTTGCTGCTACTGGGGCTGGGCTGGGGTTCCTGACTGCGCTCTTCTCTGGGCGTGCACCTGGGTCCCCGGGAGGAGGGTGGTGTAGACTGCTGCCCTCTGAGGGCTGGAGGCGGCACCCCATGTCCTCTGCAGAGGGGCCAGTCACCAAGAGACAGTAGGGGGTCTAGGGGAGCAGCTGAAGGCACATGGTGAGGAGAAAGATTTGGAGGTGGAAAAGGCGGCCCCCAGGACTCTGGCCCGGGCTCTGCGGCCCTTATGCCTGAGAGAGGCAGTGGCCAGAGGCCTGTAGAACCAAGAGCAAGATTGGGCTGATGGGAGGTGGGGTGCCAGCCCGTACCCCACCCCCATGGCCTTTGCCATCACACCAGCAGTGTCCCAGGTCAGGGGCCCTGCTCAGGACCCAGCTCCGGAAGCCACCCAGAGAAAGAGAAGCAACGGGACAACCAGAAGCCAACTGTGGGAATGTTGCCTCCCCTGGCCCAGCGGTCAGGCTGCGGACCCCAGCTCCCTGCAGGCAGTAACTCCCCACAGATACAGCCAGGGCCGCTGGGCCTGCCAGCCCCTATCATCCAGAACCAAGGAGCACACGGACACAGCAGGGAAGGGGATTGGAGGATGTCAAGGGGGCCAGGGCAGCGGAGGGCAGAGGTCATCTGGGACTCCCGCTACACGAAGTGTCCCTGTCTTACCCTGCCTTCCTATGGAATGGGCGCCAGGGGGCGGCTCTGGAGATGCTGCCAGGCCTCCCTCAGCCCTACTTTGAAGTGGTGGCCACCTCCAGGCAGCCCTCCCGACATTGCTGCCCGGGAGCCCAGGAGCACTCACCGCTGCCCCTGGCCATGGCTCCCAGCTCCAGTCCTGCCCATGGGGGCTCCAGGGCTCGCGCCCGGGGCAGGGCCAATGCCAGGGCCTGCGGGGTCAGAGGAGGGCCGGGCCGGCCGGGCCGTGGGCACCAGGCCTCAGGGGGTGGCCTGCCCTACCTGCAGGTTTTTTCTCCACACGTTCACTGCAGCAAAGGCCAGCTGCATCTGCTTGCGCCGGGCATCCTTGTGCCGCTTATAGGCGATCTCGATGAATATCAGGAAGATGCCAGCCACGATGCCCCCAGCCACCAGCATGAAGACCCCTGTGATCAGAGCGCAGCCTTCAGCCCCGCTGAACCCACCAGGGCCAGAGGATGGAGGTGTGGGTAGCGGGGAGCCCCACCTGCCATGTTCTCAAAGGTGAGGGTTGCAGGAGCGTTGCTGCGTGAGTCGCACTCCTGGTACCGTACCCAGGTCTTATCCAGGTCTTCCATAAAGCCGTTCTCGTGGGACCTAGGCGAGCGAGCAAGGGAGCGTGAATGGGGCTGGTAGGTGGGTCCTGAGGGGCATCGGTGGGCGGGACATGGATGACCGCTTCGAGGTAGGGGGCTCACTTGAGGATGGACAGGGAGACGTTCTGCTTCCAGGGACTGTCCTTGCGCATGCCAATGCCGAAGCCTGACCGGAAGAACAGCTCGCCGGTGGTCACCAGGTCGCACTTCTGAGACGCCTCGAATTCCAGCACCGCTGAGTCCCAGATGAAGGCGTGCAGCTTGCTGCGGACAGGGGCCGCGTGAGGCACTGCGCGGCTGGCAGTCACTGGAGACCTGCACACCTGCGCCCCAGGTGGTCCTTCCGTGGCCCCCTCAGCATGAATACACCCTTTCCTGGGGCCAAGGCCCTTACAGAACTAGCTCGGCTTGGCCCTCGTGCCCTGCCCCTAGCATGTCCCCAGTGGACTGGATACCCCGTCTCTGTGTCCCTGCATTGTTCCCCACCCCACCCCCACGCCCGCCTTTCACATGCCCTTTAAGGCCAGGCTGTCCCACCCCTCACTTGTCCTGCGTGGGCCTGGCCACCCTGCCCTGCCTATCCCCTCACTTGTCGCGCACGGCCTGGATGGCCTCAGCCGCGCTCTCATAGTTGTGCTTCTCCATGTGCCGGTACATGGTGCTCAGCTCCACCTGCCGCCGGAAGTAGATGTCCACAGAGCTCTGCTTCACGGTGGCGTAGATGAACTTGTCCGAGGGGTTCCGCAGCTGTAGGGGCAGAGAACGCACTCATGGCTGCTCCTGGCCTGGCCCTCCCCTCCCCTCCCTGTCCCGCCGCGGCCGGCCAACTCGGGACTCCTCTCTCACCCGAGGGTCGTTGATGCCTGTGATGCGCTCCTCGGGCCGGTCCAGCACCAGGAAGGCCGCCAGGTTGGCGGTGTAGGAGGCCACAATGATCATGGCGAAACCGGCCCACACCATGCCCAGGATGCGAGCCGAGAAGCTCCGGGGGGCGCCTGTGGACAGAGGCACAGCCACAGCGCGGGCGCCCTGTCAGCAGACGCAAGGGCCGCGCGGCAGGGCTGGGGGTTCCAGCGGGTCCTCACCTTCACCGATGCCGGAGTTGAGCAGGACGCCCCAAGAGAACCACATGGCCGAGGACAGGGTCAACGCATCCTCCTCCTCCTCCTCGCTGTTCACTTTGAACCGGCCGAACGGGCTGCAGGGCGCAGAAGGCGGGAAGGGCAGCTGTGTAGCCTGCTCGCTTGTCATCTGCCTGCTCTGCCTTGGGGGTCGGGCCGGGGCGGAACTCACCTGAAGCGATCCAACAGGTACAACATCACGGCCACCACGTGCACCGAAAGCCCCACCAGGAGCCACAGCGTGCTCTGGAAGGGCTGCATAAAGGAGTCCAGCGTGCTTCGGGGGATCTCCTGTGGGGGTGGGGGAGGGAGGCATCAGCGCGGCCCGCCCACCGTCTTCCCCAGCCCTCGCCCACCAGAAGCACCCACCTTCTTGACCAGAATGGTCAGGCCCTGGTACTTGAAGGGCTTGGAGAACTCGATGTATTGGGCGCGCTCGTTGTTGATGGTCAGCGGCGCCACAATCATGTCGGCCTGCCCACTGAGCAGTTCGCCCATCATGCCGTTCCACTCTTTCTTGTTGCTGTTGTTCACCTGTGCGCCGGCGCGGTGCAGACAGACAGCGTAAGGGCAGGGTCTCCCTGAATCCCCGCTCCCCACCACAGGCCTCACCCGGCTCACAGTTACCGCCCTGCACAGCAGGCCCTGCCCACCCCAGAGCCCGACTCAGACCTCACAGGCCCTGCCCCAGCTCGCAGACACTGCCCAGCCCACGCGCTGCAGGCCACGCCCAAGCTGACACTGACCGGCACGCCCACACCAGGCCCCGCCCACTCCAGGATCTTATGGACTCTCAGGCCCGCCCCCCCCAGCTCACTGATACCATTCTGCCCACCCCACAGAAGGGCATGCCCACTCAGGCTGATAGGTCCCACTCAGATCACCGGGACTCTCAGGTCCCGCCCACTTTCCATTCTCTTTTGGCTTGCAGGCCCCGCCCACTACACGCCCCAGCCTGGCTCACGGCTACAGCCCTCTCACACACCAAGCCCCTCCCACTCTAGATTGGCATTCAAGCTCCACAACTCAGGTCCCGCCCACCACAGGCCCTGCCCCCGCTCAGGAATTTCCCCGCCCACTATGCAGTAGGCTCTGCCCCAGAACACAGACAGCACCCAACCTCACAGCAGGCCCAACCCTCTGAAGGTCTCCTCAACATTCACAGGTCCCACCCACTGCAGGCCCTACGGTGCCACGCCTCCCAGAACAGGCCCTGCCCACTCGAGATTCTCCGGGACTTACAACCCCGCCCACAACAGGCTCCACCCCAGATGACAGACAGCACCCAATCCCACTGCAGACCCCGCCCATGGCCCAACCTAGCAAGACTCATAGAGCCAGCCCCCTCATCGACACTGCCCCTCCAGGCCCCGTCTACTCAGGCTTTCAGGTTCCCAGTGCCCTGCCCCCGCTGAGGCACTGTCCCACCACCCATCAGGCCCGCCCTCACCCCTGGCGCTCTCCCCACCCCGTGCACGCGCGGCGAGTCTCGGGCTGCGCGTACCCGCTCCTGCGTGCCGAACTTGCCGTCGGCCACTAGGTGCACCTCGTAGGTGAAGTTCATGGTCCTGGCGAGCTTGATGAGCAGGTCGATGCAGAAGCCATAGCAGCACTGCGGCACTGTGTGGCGGGCTGCGGGCGGGGCCGCAAACTGCTGGGCTCCCGGCTGCCCCGCGCCCGCGCTTGCCCGCCCACCCGCCCGCCCGGCGCCCCTGCGCCCCGCCCGCACTCACGGCTGCCCGGCGACGTGTCGTTGGGCCCGGTGCAGATCACCTTCTTGACAGGGTCGCCGTTGACCGTGAACTCCTCCTTGCATGTGCCGTCGTTCATCGTGGGCTTGACGTACACGAAGGGCTCCTGGTGGATGGTCACGATCTGCGGGCAGGACACTGTCTTACCACGGGCCTCGCCTGTCCTTCGAGCGCGCCCGTGTCTCATGGCCAGCCTCTTCTGGCACCCTGCCCCATGATGGTCAGCACTGGCCTGGTCCCTCTCCAGCTTCCTTCGCCCACACCACGATGGAGTCTTCATGGGCTTTGTGGTGGAAGCACGGGCCCTTCCAGGCCAGCGGTCTCTCCTGGCTCACCACAGCTTCATCAGGAAAGCTGCCCTGATATCCCTTTCTCTCATTCCTTCAGAAGTGCCCTGTCCCAGGCAGGAGTCACAAGGCTGGCAGAGGCCTGTGGCCCTCAGGGGTCCAGCAGGGTCTTCCTTCCAGGACCCTGCCTCTCAGTCTCCTGTGGTCTCTGGTCTTCTCTTTTGTCCCTCAGTCCATTGGGCATTGGTGTTTCAGATCTGTCCTGGACCTACTTTGTTTGTCTTGGGGGGTCCCCAAGCTGGAGCTGGTGACCCCTCTGTCCCTGGGGGAGGGAAGCAGTGGCGGGCTGTGTGTGCAGTTGGGATGAGATGGACAGCGGAGAGGGATGCAGGACCAGGAAAGCAGGGAGACGGGAGCAGATGATGGGGAGGCAGGGGGCGGAGTGGTACTCGGGGAGAGTATCCTGAAGGAGTGTGGGTTGGTTCTGATCCATGGGGGAGTGGCCTCCCAGAGAGGGCCATAAACTGCTGCTGTGTAGGTTTTCAGGATCGCCTAATAATGTAACAGAGTATCTGCCATGCATCATGTCCTAGGTCTGTCTGTCAGGGGTGGAACCAGAAGGTTAGACAGGAGCCTTGAGAGCAGTGAGTTATGGGCTTGGGGAGCAGCCACCTAGAAAGGGGGAGTCGAGCACTGGACCACTTCAAGAACATCACTGGTGCCCCTGTTCTGTCCTTGTAGAAACGGTTGAGTTGGTGTGTTTCAGCCAGCCACAACATAAGAAAATAAACTATTTTGGAGAGTTCAGTTCCCCACACAAGGCACATTTCACGCATTCAAAAGTCACCTGGGCATGGCTGGCCCTACTATGAGACATGATGCCCCTCAGTGACTAAGGGCGATACAGGGGACAGCACCGGAGACACAGTGTGGGGATTGCACCTGACCTGATCCCACCACACCGAGGCAAAGCACTGGGGGAGTGCAGCGGAACAGCAAGGGAATGGAGTGGCAAGGTCCCCAGGGAATGCTGAAAGTGGACTTTGGGGCCAGGGCGTGGTGCCCCAACAGACTTTACTGGAAAACGCTCCTAAGGGCCAGCAAACAATCCCTGAACTAACTAAAAAAAAAAAAAGTCACCTGGGGTTAAACCAATATCAATCTCAGGACCCTCGCCTGGCTTCATGGCTAAGGGGCAGTCAAACACACGGTCATCCAGTCCACCCTGACTCTCAGCGACCCCCAGGACAGAGCAGAGATTGTCCGTCTTTATGGGCATAGAGCGCCACGTTCAAATTGCTGACCTTGTGAGGCGTAGCCCAACATGTAACTCTGCATTAACAAGGCTCCAAGGGCCAGAGTAGAGCTTCTCAATACAGCTTCTGAGGCTGTAGACCTTTACTGAAGCAGACTGTCTCATCATTCTCCTGCAGAGTGGCTGGTGGGTTTGAACTGCAGACCTTTAACAGCCCAAAGCCTAATCCACTATGCCACCAGGACTCCTGTATTGGACAGCCCTGCTTCAGATCTCAGCAGGATTTGATTTAAAAGTGCTTTATCCCTCCTGCGATCTCAATTTGTTAAAATTGAAATCTGTATCAAATATCAGCCACCCCTCTGCTTACACAGACATGCTGATGTCAGGTTAATTCATCAAACAGTGCCCATATCGTCCATGTCTTTTCTGTATGTAGAACTACTCAGATGTTACAGTTCAATAAAAACTCTAGAACACATGGACCGAACAACCACATTGTAGAAACCGTCCCAGGCACAGCCCAGTGGGGCCTCTGGCTGCCAGCATTCTGCCCTCAGGAAGGGCACCAGACCTGCAGTCAAGTGCTGACCTGAGGGCAAGGGTGATGCCCAAGGGCAGGCTGCCAAGGCGAGAGCCGGGGGGCGGGGTATGGGGCTGGTCCAGGTTGCAGGGATAGACCGGGAAGCACAGATGTGGAAAGAGACTTGACCTTGGAGCAGGAGGGCAAGCTGGCTGGGGCATTGTAATGAAGGCCTTTGTCTTTGAAAGTCTAAGATGCAGCCCGATGTGGCATGGGCCAACAGGAAGAGGGTCTGGGTGTGAGCAAGGGCATGGGGCCCTTCACATGAGGGCCTTCAAGAAGTTCATTAACAGTGAAATGAAAAGACCATGGAACTCCCCACAGCTCTTTGACGCCCCTGGCTTACAAGTCAGATCAGATTAAGGAAGAGGTTTTAAGGGAAGAGCCCAGTGGGGTGTTGAGAAGAAAAGAGTGGGTGCCTCGGGGGACAGAGGGGCAGCATGACAGTCAACTCGGGGGCCCTGGAGGTTTCAGAGGGGCATGGGTGAGGTGGCGTTGCAGGACTTGGGTGGTGGGCCTGCAGTAAGTCCAGAGTGACTGTATCTGTCCCTTCCCAAGGACGTCCTGCCCTCTGCTTCCCCAGGCCCACTCTCCTCCCTTGGTGGTCCTTGCGGCTCCCTTCCAGGTGCTGGGTGGGTCTGGTGTCAGGGGTCCCACCTTTAGCCTGGTCGACATCTGGTACCCCCGAGGCTTCTCTGTCTCTCCCCCTGGCCAGATGATCTTCCGGTCGTTGGGGATGACCTGAGGGTGGGGGTATGAGATGGAGGTGGCTACGCAGGGGTCTTGGCCCCAGGACCCTAAGGCCCCAGCCCCCGCCCCCTCGTGACCCCCACCTACATGGGTGCCGTTGTAGATGCCCACTTGCACCAGCTTGCGATTCTGTAGGTTCATGATGCTGTAGTTGGCGAACTTCCGGTCTCCATCCTCATTGAACTCCACACGGCCGGTCACACCATCAGCGTACTTCGAAGACATCAGCACCCTGGGGTGAAGGAGGTGGTCTGGGACACTCGTTCCTGCCACACCGGCACTGATACGTGTGCAGTCTGCACACACGCTGGGCTGAAAAGTCTCAGCAGCTCATGAGGGGCTGAGGGTCCCTGGGTACCAGAGCCTGTCTCTGGAGTATTCTGTGGTCAGGACCCTGGACAGCACACAGCCTCCTCAGTTCCTGGGGATGGGGACAGAAGTCTACGTGTTTCGTGCAAGTGTGTGCCCATGCTCCTCTGTGTGTGTTTGCCTGTGTGCCCCTCTGTGGAGGCGTGTCTGCGCGTGTGTCTCTGTGCGTGCCCGTCTGTGCTTGTGTGTCCCTCCAGCCGGACCCTGGAAGCAGCCTTCAGTGCTCCGTGTCTCCGTGCGCGCGCCCGTTTGCCTCCGTCTGCGTGGGCGCTCGCTCTGATACACCATCAGCCCCTCTGGCGTGGACCTGGGCTCCTGGGGAACTAGCTAACTCTGGGGCCTGGCTCTGTGTGGCGCGCGACCAGGTAGGATGGCGCAGGGGCTGGGCCCCGGAGCTGGACCGTGCCCGCGCACCCCGCTCGCCCACCTCTTGAAGAGTGGCCCGGCCTTCCAGATATTGGTGTTGCCCACGCAGCCCCGCGGCGGGTCCGTCACGTTCTCCTTCTCCAGCAGCTCGTGCACTGCCTGCGCCACCACGCCCACAGCGTCGCTGATGTGCGCAGACTCATTCTTCCCACTGATGAGCTGCAGGCCGATGATGCCTGAGGGCGGGTGGGGTGGACGTGCTGGATCAGGAGCCGCCCTCCTCCCACCCCGCCAATACCCCCCCCCCCCCTCGAGCTAGGACTCACCATCCGGGGCGTAGCGCAGAGCGTTTCCCGAGATCTCTCGCTCGCCGACCAGCCACACGTATCCTGAGCCTGTCATGTTCAGCATCGCGGCTGCGCGGTACACGGTGGCAGCGTCGTCCTCGCTGTGGGGCAGACGCCAGTGACTGACGGCCAGGACTCCATCCCTGCAGGCCGCGAGGCCCTCTGTTGCTTTCCCTGGGTCTGCCTATGTCTCTGGACTGGAGACTCCCCCAGTCCCCGTAGAGGTGACAGGCCCAGCGACCCCATGCCCTGTCCCTCCACCAGCCTGAGTCCTGAAACCCCCCAAAAGCTGCAGGCCCAGCCTCTCCCAGCGTCCCAGTTCTCTCTTGCTGTCCCCCTGCACTTGGACTGGAGTCTGGCATTTCGGGAAGACTTCCTGCCCAAATCCCTGACCCTGGTCCAGCCTTCCCCCATTACTCAGCACCCCCCCACCCCCTTCCCCCCACAGGGAGTGGGGAGAGGCTCCCCAGGAGCTCACTCTGTTCCTAACTCTTGATTTGCCTCATCTCAAGAACTTTCAGGACACCGCTAGGGGCATGCACTAGGTGAAGCCCTACGCCAGGTGGGGAAATTGAGGCCCAGAGAGGAGCTCAGGGCATAGAAGTGGTGGTAAGGGGCTGGGCAGCCCACCCGAGCCCTTCTCCTGCTCCACCTGTCCTGCTTCCCTTCAAATCTCCTGTCCCGAGTGACTCCCCTGGTTACGGAGACTGCTTGCTTAGGAGCTTCCCTGTCCATCCCAGCAGAAACCCACCAGAGAGGGGGCAGCTGCATCCACCTCCACCCACTGGGTCCACATGGGGGACCAGCAAGGCCTCTCTCCACCCATCCCGGGCATGCAGTGTCCCCAGCCCTGTGGGAGATGAAGCAGGGGGCTTGATCACAAGGATCCTGGGGTCTGTGTGGGACCAGAGAACCTGATGTGGACCACATTGTGTCCTGTGCTCCTGCCTTGTGAGAGACCAGGTGATCATGCTAAGAGTGGAGTCCATTGCCCAGTGGCTGGCCTGGTGAGCAAGGGGCGCTCAGGCTCTGGTAGTCGACGCGGGCTCCTCCTGCCTCCCTTTGCTCAGGGACTGAGAAAGCAGCAGTCCTCCTACTGACTATGGGAAGGCCTTCGACCCTGTGGATCACAACAAACTATGGATAACAGGAATTCCAGAACATGCAGTGTGTGCATGTGGAACCTGTACCTAGACCAAGAGGCAGTTAGTTGTTGGATAGCTTCAAATGGAGGAAGGTTGTATCCGTCCACCATACTTATCTAATCTGTGTGCTGAGCGGATAACAAGGGTGGGCGGGGACTCATGAATGACCCATGATGTGCAGTGGACAGTGGAGAGGACTTGAAGCACATGCTGATGACGGCAAAGAAGTGGCCTTTTGCATGGATGACACTTCAGCATGACGAAACCAGAGAACTCCACACCTGGGACAATTAGCAGCTCATGCTCAGCAGAGGAAAGGGTCCCATTTGACTGCCCGGAGCGCCCAGGGAGGCGGCCCTCAGGAAAGGCAGGTCTGCTGCAAGAGACCTCGTTAAAGAGCTCAAAAGAAAAGATGTCACTTTGAGGAGGACTGAGGGGGCCTCTGGCCCAAGACGTGGGTCTACCCGTCACCTCCTAGGGGCTGGGAAGGTGGCGATGAGGGAGGAGACTGCAGAGGAATGGGTGGCTCTGTGTGCCGGTGTGGCTGAGACATGCTGACTCTGGCACGGACTTCCGGAAGAATGAGCAAACCTGTCTTGGGAGAAGTAGAGTCAGGAGCATGGAGAGACTTTGTCTCATGATTTGGACATGTCCTCAGGAGGGACCCGTCCCTTGGAGAAGGACATCATGCTTGGTAAAGTAGCGAGAGGGATTGCCACAGCAGCTGCAGCAAAGGGCAGGTGGTGAGGGTGGTGCAGAGAAGCGGCTTCATTCTCTGCCGCACTCGGGGTCACTGGGCTGACAGTGCGTGACGTGCAGAGCAGGCCGTGCACAGGGGCACACCGTCGTGTTTGCTCCAATGAGATGCTCTCGGTGGATGTGAGCAGAGGGTTGGCTGCTGGACGGCACTGCTCACAAAACCCCCCTCTCACTGCCCCCCTGGGGAGGAGACGCCAAGAGGCCCAGGCGCAACAGGTCCAGCAGAAACTGGGCAGGCAGAGCGCCTCACCTTCTCCGCAAAGTTCAAGCTGTGTGCCAAAACCAGCTTGATGGCGTCACGCACACGCTGCCCCCCGCCCCAGGGATCAGCCTGGCTGAGTGAAGGGCTGAGGACCAAAATGCTATCAGTCATGCGTCCACGTCATTTGTTATGCAAACAATGGACCCCAGCAACTTCTGTGGAAGAGAAACGAAGAGCATGGGCAGCAACCCCCTGCATTCTGTAGAACATTGGTTTCGGAGACTGGGTGCTGCCCTGAGCATCCCAGCAGAAACCCGCCAGAGAGGGGGCACCTGCACCCACCTCCACCCACACATCTTTCTGGTATTCTGTTTTCAGTCTGGATCCATCTGACATCAGCAATGATAGCCCTTGTTCCACGTCCTTTTCTGAACCTGGCCTGAACCTCTGGCAGCTCCTTGTCAATGTACTGCTGCAACCATTGTTGAATGGCATTGGCCTGAGGTAGTTAGGTTTATTGTGCCAAATAGACTTCCACAGGAACATGTGGGTGGAGTTTAATCAGTTCCCAGCTTGACTTGAGGGCCATGAGATAAATGGCTTTCCAAGGCCCATCCCCTTCCCTCTTTCTCCCTGATCAGACCGGCACTCTGATGCTGGAGCTAGTCCTTTGCCTCCCTGTGGATCGTGTCACCTTGCATGTGTGTATCGCTAGGACTTGGGGGTCCATGGAGACCTGCTTCACCAAGCTTCCTGAGGATCTGATGGGACCTCTTCACTATGCTCCCTGTGTTTCTGCTACACCCCAACTTCTAATCTTCTTGGGGTTGCTGCCCACCCTGCCTGTCTTGCCTGAGGGCAGACTCCAAAGTCTGCTTCCTTGACCTTGGACCAGCAGCCCATGTGAGTTGAAGGACCTTCGGTATGTTAACTGTTCCACGGAAGTGAGTTAAACTGAGCCCTTTGTGCTGCTGTGTGGACTATTTAGCTGTTGTATTCCTTCTCACTGTATATACAATCATAAGTGTCCTGGTTTTCTTTCTCTAGAGTAGTGGTTCTCAACCTCTGGGTCATGACCCCTTTGGGGGTCGAACAATCTTTTCACAGGGGTCACCCGATTCATAACAGTAGCAAAATTACAGTGATGCAGTAGCAATGAAAATAATTTTATGGTTAGGAGTCACCACAATATGAGGAACTGCATCAAAGGGTCACGGCGTGAGGGAGGATCCTGCCTAACACATATGTGTAGGTCATAAACTATGAATCACCTTGAGAAGAATGAGAATTCCAAAATACTTCATTGTGCTCATGTGCAATTTGTATATGTGAACAAAACAAGGGAATAAATCAGGTTTAAAGTCAGGGAAGATGTGCATTAGGGTTGTAGCCTCTCACATTTATTCAATCTGTGTGTTGACCACATCGTCAGAGAAGCTGGCTTATATGAAGAGTGTGGCATCAGGATTGGAGGAAGGCTTATCATCAACATGTGACATGCAAATGACACAGCCTGGCTTGCTGACAGTGAGGAGGACTTGAAACACGTGCCGATGAAGATCAAGGCCGGCAGCCTTCAGTATAGATTCCAACTCAATGTCAAGAAGACCCCAAACCTCACAACTGGACAAATAGGTAACATCATGCTAAATGGGGAAAAGGTTGAAGCTAAGGATTTTTTTCTTGCCTGGATCCATAATCAATGCTCATGGAAGCAGCAGTCCAGAGATCAAAAGAAGCGGTGCATTAGGCAAATCTTCTGCACAAGACTTCTTTAGTGCAAAGATAATACTTTGAGGACTGAGGCACCCCTGACACAAACCATCGTCTGTTCCATTGCCTCATGGGTGTGTGAACGTTGAACATTAAATCAGGAAGAAGAAAGAAGAATTGATGTGATTGAATCGCAGTGCTCCTGAGGACCACGGGAAGTATCATGGACGGCCAAAGGACACACAAGCCTGCCTGGGAAGATGCACGGCCCCTAGAAGGTGCCCCTTAGAGGCAAGGAAGGCGAGAGCTCACTTCACACACTTTGGGTGTATTGGCCAGAGAGACCAGGCTCTGGAAAAGGACATCATGCTCAGACAGGTGGGGGGTGGGTGGCAAAAAGGAGGAAGGCCTTCAATGAGATGGACTGACACAGAGGCAGCAAAAATGGGCTCAAACACGGGCACAATCATGAAGATGGCTTCCTTTTGTGGTGACTAGGGTCCATGTGGGTCAGAGCCAACTTGATGACACTTAACAAGAATACAACGGCATGACTGCCCGTGGTTGGAGGGGAGTTGGTTGCCTGACTGGGGCAATGGGTGCTGTGGCCAGGCCACCATTCAGATTGCATATAGACATATGGGGGAGGGGGTTAACAGCTTGACAGGACCCTGTTCCTGTGCCTTGGGGTACTGGATTCTTTGAGCTGCCCTGCTCTGAATAAAGCAGGTCTTCTTCCTGCCAGCTGGCTGTTTGGGTATATGCTTTCTGCCCCACCTCCCAGCTTTCCAGTCTAGTCACCCAGGTTCTCTAAAGTGCTGTTGCCTGAACCAGGTGTAAGAGTGAATGGGTCATTAATTCAGTTTGGACGGCTGTGCCTGGGCGGGGCTTGAGGAGCCGCTGCCCTTGTCTAGATGGTTGTAACCCTTTTCTCCAGGATCTTTGGGCGGCCCTTCTGGCAATGTCCATCAGTGGACATGTGGTAAGGTGGGAAATGGCCAAAGCCCCTGAGTTCCGGATCCCCTGATGAGAAATGGTACAGTGTGGGGCTGTCTGGTCTTGGCTGTGTGGGGCACAGGGAAGGAGAGGCTGCAAAGTGGGGCTGCTCCTGGTACCCGTGAGAGCCCTAGGGTGGTGTGCTTGCCCTGAGTCAGAGAATCCTACCTTCCAATGCTGGGAGCCCAGGTTGGTCCATCCTGCCTGCTGCCCTGGGGGCATGTTGCTCTAACGGACAGAGTTTCTCCTTCCTGGCCCTCATTGGCACAGTGTTCCCCGTCACCTTCCCGGCGGGGGAGGGGAGACAGGTTTCTGAAAGGGTCTCTTTCTTTCACTCTTCTTCCCTGGCCCTTGAGCCATGGTGGGCTAGTCTGAAACCACCAGCCACCCTTCAGAGAAAGATGACGTCTTCTACTCCCATGAAGAGCGCTGGTCTCGGAAATCCACGGGGACAGTTGTACGCTATCCTGTAGGGTCACCGTGAGGGACTGCGACTCGATGGCAGTGAGTTGGGTGTTTTGGTTATTCCCTGATGCATGTAACCATGGACAAACAGGGAGGCTTTCACTATGGTCTGGGGCCCAGTCCAGTCCAGCGCCGCCTAGTTTCCATGGAGTTTGAGGCCCCTCACCCTCCTGACCGACCGACTCCCCTGGCTTTCCCACCTTTCTGTCTTGGGGGCTTGGACCTTCCCACCTGAGCTCTTGGGCTCATCACCTCCCTCACCTTTAGGCCCTCCTGGTCCCGGTTACCAGCCCCCTGCTGGCTGCACCTGTCTGAGTGTGGCTCTCTCCTAAGATCAGGTGTTTGTGCTTGGTCCCTGCAAGTGACTGTCAGGGAAGGGCAGGCAGACTCGATCAGCAAGTCCACATTCATGAGTGCTGTGGGGGGGGCTCTCCCTGGCAAAGGGCCTTAAGGAGTTGTCCCTCTTTGCTCTGCCCAGCAGTGTCCTGGGCACTGGCCCAGGTCTGGTCCTGAGTGGCCTGGGGGTCGCCCCGCCTCACCTGGCCGAGAGGATAATGACTCGAGCCTCCAGCTCCCGGGCCTCCATCAGCAGAGCCGTCACATTCTTAGTTCCTGGGTCGAACTGCAGCACCTTCTCAGCCTGCGGTGTGAGCAGGGGCATTAGCGGGTGGCTGGGGTGGGGACATAGCGCCTCAGGGGCGAGAGTCCAGCTGCAGTTGCTAGGAACCCCCCTGCAGCTGAGCGAGGGCCCTGTGGCCAGCACCTGGCTCCTGCGCTCCTGTCCACCTGCCTGCCTGCTTTGCTCCTTCCTGGCCTGGCCTGGTCTGCCTCTGGCCCTGCGCTCCAGCCTGCTGGCGCTGTGGCACGCCCTCCGCAGCTCTGCCTGCCAGCCTCTGCTTGCTCTTCTCGCGCACGCTCCGTCTGACGTCTGCACTGAGCATGCAAGCTGGAGTGGCCCGAGACTCAGGAAGGCGTGCAGCGGACAGGAAACAGTTTTGGAATGCAATCGGGAGCTGAGACTGGGCCACTGCTCCAACACCAGGGAGCCTCTCCTTCGCAGGCTCCTGCGGGAGTGGCCTGAGCCCCGGTGGATGCCGGGGGTCGGCCCCCGCCCGGGTTCCACAGAGGAAACCCTGGTGGCCCCGGAGGTTCGCATGCACTGCCCTGAGGGAGAGCGGCACTTCCAGCGGCCCTGCCTTCAAAGTCAAGGCGGGTGGGTCGAGGGCACCCACACCGCGCTCGTGGGCCGGCCCTCCCTGCCTCTCTCTCTGCCTGCCTGCCTGCTGCCTGCCTTACTCTCGTCCTTGCTGCTCGCGCCGGCGGCTGGCGCGGCGCCGCAGGCCAGGGCGCCCTAGTCGGTGGGTGGCGTGCACGTCCATGCATATATACCTTGGGTCCGCGCTTGGTGTCATAGGACAGTTGGTCGAGGTTTTCATAGTTCCTTTTTTTACTCTGATGAATAATGTGCACAGAGAAAATATGCAGACACAGAAGATTATAAACGGTTGGAAATGACGGCGCTAAAGCAATCACACCACCTCCTGGCACGTCTGCAGACAGGCGCGTCCCTGGAGCTCGCAAACACCGGGGTGGGGCGGCCGGACCGGCGGGATGGGGTGGGGCGCGGGGGCTGGCGGCCACGGAGAAAGGGCGACCCTGTCCCCACCCACACCGATCACATGCCCCTTCGAGGACCCACCTGCCACCCCCACCCCTACCGTGCTCCAGCTGCACCCCTAGGTCGGTTCTAGTGCGAGATGAGCAGTCCCACCTCCACGTCCTGCCCCTCCCCTCAGGCCCCCACCCCCTCCGTCTCCCTCCACCCTGCTTCTCTAGAGGGCTTGTTCTCAGGTGCGCACGCGGCGCTCTACAGGTGTGCAGCGTGGGCAGGACAAGGAGTGGGGCTCTGGGTTTGTGCACCATGCGTGGCTGCTGGGCTGGGCATGCACATGGCAGCTGCACACGTGCACACCTGCTTGCAAATGTGTGTGAGCTGTTGTACACGGGGAGGGTGGGTGTGCACAGGGGCGTTGTGCACATGTCTGAGTGGGCTGCATGGAGTGATAGGGGTGTCTGTAACATGTAAGGGAAGGTTCCATCTGACTGCGTGGAGTGCCAGGGTTCTGGGGAGCATGGCAAAACGGCCTGCCGTGCAGCACGTGTGCGTGAGTGTGGCCGCGTGTGTGAGGGGTGCTGCAGTAGTGAGCTCACTAGGGCCACTACCAGTGGTGATGAGAGCTTGGGAGCGGGCACACGAGGAAGATCACGTTCTCCGGGGATCCTGGGGGTGGGGTGGTGGTGGATGGGGCACCAGCATCCTTTCCTGAGACCCCAGGGGTGCTGTTTGGGGGGGCCCATCCTGCCACCCTTCCCCCCTTCCCAGATTCAGCCCATGCTCCTGATAGGGCTCCTCAATACCGCTGGGTCTACCCTATGACCTCCATACTCACCCTGCCCGCCCTGCCCGCTACACCCTTTGGGAGTCTGTGACGCCTTGGGGTTCAGGAGGAGGGACCTATTCAAGGAAGCCAGCCCTGCTTCCCAGACAGAGCATGCTCCCGCCCGGCCCGCGCCCCCTCCCCAATGGACTCCCCTTTTTGGCTGCCCCAGGGAGCCTTAGCAGGTGCAGAGCACCCTGCTCTGGACTTGGTGAAACATGTCCCTGGGCGAGCGCCAGCTCCTCCTCAGGCCCGTGGCCAGGCGGTCAGGGAAGGGGATGAGGGGGTCGCCTAGACCCCCTATAAGTCCCCATACAGCTGTCTGTGGGGCCAGACGAAGATGGGGTGGCGGTCAGTGTGTCCTAGAACCAGCCCTCTAATTGGGGTAGGAGGGGAAATCCAGGTGAAGTAGGGAACAGAGAGGAGAGGGGTTGGGGGAGTCTCCAAGTGTGGGGGGCCCCTGAGAGGTGTGCAGATGGGCGTGTTGAGGTCGTGGCGAGGGCGACGGGCAGTTGGGAGGTGCAGGGCGGCGGACAGGCAAGGCAAGGCTGTGTGGGTCACAGCCCTGGCCGGGCTCTGGGGGTGGGGGCGTGGCGGAGTGGGCGGGGCCTCTGCGGGCCGGTGGGCGGGACGGGGTGTTTGCGGAGCTCCAGGTGGGCCTGCCCTAGCCCGGCAGGGACAGACACCGAGGAGATTTCGACGAATGGCAAAGCGAGTGAAATGAGCCGCGGACAGGCCGGGGCGGGCGCTCGCCGGACGTGGTGGCGCTGACCATGCACGATGGAAAGAGAAGGTGTCACACACGGAGCCACAGACACAGCGGCGGCAGCTGGCTCCGCTCCGCTCCTCTCCGTTGCTCGCGCCCCGCACCGCGTGCTCACCTTGGATTCGCGCTCCTCCAGCAGTGTCTCCAGACGCTTCTGCGCCGCCCGACCCTCGTGGTCGTCGCTGACCAGCAGGATGATGTGGTTCCAATTGTAGACGCGCATCATCTCGAACCAGACGCTGGACTGGTGGGAGTAGGGCGGCACCGTGCGCAGGAAACTCAGGTGGATGCTCTGAGGGGCGGCAGGGGCGCGGGCTGAGGCGGCTGGCGGCGCTTGCAGCCCGGGACCGGTCCCCACTGCCTGCCACCTGCTGGACCAGATAGGACTGCTTCCTGGATGGGACTTAGACCCACCCCCAGCTTTCTACGAGGGACTAGATAGGATCACTTCCCTGACATGGGATGTCCCTGTCCCCGCACAGCATCTAACCAGAGAGACAGAGGGGGCTGGGTAGCCCCTACAGGGCCTCAGGCATCTATATCTCCTGGGAGGGGCTCTCCCTGGCCTGGTTGCCCACTGCTGGACAGTTTGAACTCTGGGCAAGTTCTTCCCAACAGGCAGCTTCTCACAGATGGGGGGGGGGGAAGGTAGGGGGGGGACCCGGCGGCATTATAGGGCCCTTCCCAAATGCAGTATCTGTCTCCCCCTGTCAACCTTCCCTCGTGGGACTAAATAATGATTTCAGTGATTGGTTGGAGTCCAGAGCCTGCCTGCCTGCCCTCGGCCTCCTTGTGTGCACTTGGGCTTGTCACTGGCTGTCCAGGAGAGGCCTGTTGCTGAGCACAGCATCCTGGTGTGGGTGGGCTGGCTAGCAGGGGAGCAGGCACCATCCTCATGGACCTAGTCCTTCGGGGTCTGTCCAGGTGACCACTAGCTCCTGTATTGTTCCCGTGGACCCATACGGACCTTGTGGTCCTTCTTCTCCCTGCCCCTTCTGAGACTGCGGCAGCTGCCTCCCTCTGTTCTTGGAGAATGGAATGCAAGGCTGTTCAAGGAGGGTCATGAGCGGGCCTCAGACCCAGCCTGGCTTGGCCATCAGGTGTGGCTGCACATTGGTCCTAAGAGTGGGGTTGTGCTGGGGACCTTTCCTGGCCTGTGAGTTGTCCTCTCCTCCAGCTGCTAGCTTCTCCTGTTACCTGTGAGGCTAATGGTCAGAGGACTAGGGGCCAGGGTGGACAGGATGAGGGAGAGCATGGGACAGTGGGCCTGGAAGTGCCATCGAGGGCTTCCGCTGTAGGCCAGGGTTTTCCGGAAGCTCAACACATGCCTGCTTTGGCTTCCCCCTGTCCTCTTCCCCATGACTCCGGAAGCCTGGCCTGGCTGTCCCCTCTTCCCCTCTACACCAGGTCTGACCAGGCTCTGGTCAGGTTGGGTTCCAAGATGGTGGTGAGCCCAGCAAGCCCCAGATTCAGAGTCAAGCCCAACACCCCTCCGCTCCCAGGACACTCAGGACCGCAAGGAGTTCACGGTCTGCTGCGGGGCAGCCTGTGGGAGCCTGTACATCCAGGAGCCCCCTCACAGCAATATCTGGAAAGGACCAGTTGGGTCCCCCAGACTTGGGTGGAGCAAGCCCCTCCCTGTCACTGTCCCTCTGCTGCCTGCCCAGCTGGAGCCACAGCAGTGGGGGGCTGAGCTCTCGTGCCCTGAGACACAGCACCCACACCAGCTTTCCCTGCCCCATGGCCTCCTCTGCTCAAAGGTGGGCAGAGGCAGACACACTTCCCACCTTCTGGGGGGTTGGAGGAAGCCAGTGTCTTAGCTCTTCCCCCACTGCCTGTGTGGCCCTGCTCCCACCAGTGTGTCCCACCCCCTCCTGTGTCCCCACCTCTTCCTGTCTGTGTCCCTCATCCCCTTTCTGTTTAAGGTCCCACCCCTTCCTGTCTGTGTCTCCACCTCCTCCTGTGTCTCCACCCCTCCTATCTGTGCCCCACCCCCTCTGTGAGCATATGTGTGTGTGAGAAAGTGTGAGTTGAGCTTGTGAGTAAAAGTGCAGAGATGTGACTCTGTGTGGCTATGTGTATGGGCACATGTGAGTTCATCTGTGAGTGTGTAGGACTGTGTGTGAGTGTGAATTCCTGCTAGTGTGCATATATTAGTGTAAAGGAACATGGGTGTGTGAGTGTGGGTGGTGTGTGATGATTTGTGAGATACTGAAGCATGGGTGTACGTGTGCATGCAACCATGTGTATGTGTGAGTGCATACAGTCAGGTGCACATGCAAGTGTATGTATGAGAGGGCATGCATGTATCTGTGAAACTGTGTGAGTGTGTACTTGGGAGTGAGTGTGTGAGGGTGTATGTGTGAGTATATGAGTGTGAGTGCCCATGGACATGTGCACAGGCGTGTGTGTGTGTGTGTGTGAGAGAGAGAGAGAGAGAGAGAGAGAGAGAGAGAGAGAGAGAGAGAGAGAGATACTGGGTATGTGAGTGCTATGGGCATATGCACAGGCAGGTACATGGATGTGAGTGAGCAGGCCTGTGCATGACAGTGTACCCAAGTATGAGTGTGTGCACATGTGTGTGAGTGTGCTGTGAGGATGTGTTGGTGTGTGACTGACATGGTGTGGCAGTGAGTATGCGTGTGTGAGTTTGAGTGGTATGAGTGTGAGTTTGGAGGTATGTCTAAACATGAGTATGCATAGGGGGGGTTGGGCATGTCTAAACATGAGTAAACATAGGGAGGTTTACATGTCTAAACATGAGTATGCATAGGGGGGTTTGCATGAACCTGTGCGGGTGGATGAGTGTGTGTTTCTGTTAGTGAAACTGTGAGTGTGGAAGCATGTGCATGCTCACACGCATGTGCCCCTCCCATACCTCCTGCTTCCTGGCCTGAGCCGTGGGGTCCACCTGCCCTTCAGTTGCACAGGAGCAGTGACCATGGGCCCCAGGGCTGGGGCAGGCTTACCTTGTCTGAGTAGATGGACATACGGGTGGTCAGCCCCAGCACGGGGATACGGTAGAAGCCAGCGGTGTAGGAGACGGGGGTGGGGGTGAAGTGGTCGTTGGGGGTAGGTGGGTGGCTAACTAAGATGGCGTAGACCTGTGAACACAGAGGCAGGGTCAGCATGGGTGGGTGGGCACTATGTAGAATGGCCCCAACCTGGAGGCAGCACAGGTGGAGCTCTGCAGGTGGGGAGGGGTCCAGGTGGCGTCAGAAGTGCTCACATAGCCTCAGTCACCCGCTGGTCCTGCCCCAGGAGCAAAGTGGGGCCAGTGATGTCAACCCAGGGGCCTGGAGGGGCTACCAGAGGAGATATGGAGACCTTTGCTGGGGGAGAGTACAGACCTCTCCCTGCCCTGAGCGGATGAGCTCAGGGCTGTGCAGATAATGGTGTCCAGCCTGCCCACTGTCCCCCTGGCCAGAGGCCTGCTTCTCACAGGGCAGGGGGCCTTTAGGAAGGAAGTCCTCGGCCCTGAGTTCACCTACATCTGGAGAAATTCTGACCTTGTCCATAAGACAGGGGAAGCCGACCTTCCAGGCTCCCCACCAATGCCCCCTCCAGCAGGACTGAAATTAGTGGGCAAGCAGCTAGGTGAGGGGGGTCTCCTTGCTCTACCCCAAAGCAGAGGCAGAATGACTGGGCATTGTTCACTAGGGACAGCATCAGGAAGACCCGTGCATGCACCCCTTCTCCTCTGTCTCTCATCCTGAACCCCCAGTGTGACTGCACCTGAACCCACTGTCTCTTTAAAACCTGCACTCTGCTAGTACTCCTGAACCCCAACTCTGTCCCTCTGAGCCCCCAATCTGCTGCGCCTGCGTCTAGAGCAGGGTTTGACGGGCACCTGACCCCAAGGCGGGGTCAGTAAATGACAGCTCTTTCTGCTACCCATGCTCTCTTTGAGGGTACCAAAGGAGTATCTCAGTCCCCTGGCCCCACCCCTCCCTGATCCATATGGACCATGGAACTGAAGCCCAGGCCACGTGGCTCTGTGCCATCCCATGAGGTCCTGGGCTGTGCTGCAGGGTGTCTTGTAGGGTCGGTGAGGGCCCTGAAGAAGCTCTGAGCAACTGCTGCAGATGACAGGTGGACTGCTGCCCTCCTCCCTCCTGGATTCTCACCCCAGTCTTCACTCAGAGGGGCTGGGCCAAAGACTGAGGGGTCAGTGTTAGCATGAGTATGTGTGCATGTGCACGTGTGTGTTCATGTGTGCTATGGCTCGGTGGGGAGAGTGCATTAAGCCCAGCGTATATATAGATGTCTGTGCCTGCGTACACGATTGGCTCTGGTGTGCAGCAAGAGTGTTTAGGGCCTGGGACCAGTGTGGGGGTAGGTGCGTGAACCCAAGCCCGAGCGATCTGTTGAGAAAGAACCACTGTGTGCATCTGACATCTGGGTGTCCTGGAGTGTAACGGACCCCTGATTTCAAGATGGATGAACCGAGAACGGCATCGCATCAGCAGCGCGACCTCCAGACTGGCAGTCTTGGAATGTCATTCACTAGCTCCTGGGGTGTCAGCAAGGCCCCTTCTGCCCACCCCCACATCTCTGTGCCTGATGAACCGGTGCCCTAGGCGTGTAGCAGCCATGGCAGGGCCCTGTGCGCGGCACAGGCGGGGTGTCCCTGTGTGCCTGGCGGGGATGGGAGCGCGCATGGCCCCGGTGCCTCAGTGCGCGCGTGGGAGCAGCCCTTGCCGCCTCGGCGCTCTTACATAAAAGCTGCAATGCAGCTCATGCTGGCCTCATTGGAATGCAGCAGGCAGCGGCCCAGGGGCGGACAGCTCCACAGGCAGCCGCTGCCAATCCTGTCCTCCCCCGCGACGCTCCACAGGGCGCCCTGCCACCGCAGCCCGCTCCCTCGCATGCGCATGGCGCGTTATCCCACCCTGCTAAATGGGTACACACATCCCTTAAACGCCTGGGTCATTCCCATCTTTTGCGGACCTCAGAGCCACCCTGGGGCAAGAGAAGGGGGAGAGTCTGAAAACAGCAAAGATGAGCCCAGCTCTGCCCCCTGGAAACCTGCGGGTCTAGCGCTGACTGGGCTGGCGGCTGTGCCCGCTTGCGGAGCCTCCCCCGGGTTCCCCTCTCTCGGACACATTATGACACCACTGCCAAACGCCAGTCACAAGAGGGCCGTCAGAGCCCAGGGAGCCCTGCTGAGGGCCAGCCAGGGGGGTCTGGCATGGCTGGGGTCTGGCTGGCTGCCAGGGAGGCCAGGCAGAGCCAGGTGAGGAGAGAGCTCCGAAGAGAGGGAGGGGGCGGGGAGGACCGGATGACCCTGGGACACACAAGGAGAGGGGTGGGCGGCAGGTGTCCCCGAGACAGGGGGCGGGTGGGCGGGCACCTGGCTAGAGATGAGGTCTTCACACACGGACAGGGCCATCTGGATGGCGTTGGGCTTGTGGGTGACGGAGGTGGCGTTGAGCTGGATCTTCCAGGAGCCATGCCTCTTGTTGGCCTGGTTCACGGCCTCGCGGAACATCTGCTCGTGCTTCCGCGTGCTCAGCACGGCGCCGATGTTGACGATCTTGGGGTCGCAGGTGGCGCGGGCGAAGGAACAGGAGAAAAGCAGGGCGAGGGTCAGCAGGCTCATCTTGCTCATGGGCTCCGGCCGCGGCGGGCCTGGCTCTGCGCGGCGCGAACGCTGGGCCCTCGGTGCATGCCCAACGGGGCGGTCCGGCGCTCGGCGGAGTCTGGGTCTGCGGGGGGCCGGCCGCGGGGTCTAGGCTCAGGAGCCGCGCAGATGCTGGGTTCCACGCGGCGGGCGCTGTCCGCGGTGCTGAAGCGGTGCTGGCGCGGCTCCCCGAGCGCCCAGTGGCTCTGCGGGCTGCGGTGGTTCCGGTCGCACGGCGACTACAGCAGCTGCGAAGCCGAGAGCGGGGCCCGGCGTCTCCTACCCCTCCCGCCGCCCCCGCTCCCCAACACAGAGCCGAAGGGGGGCGCCTCCCGCGCCGGAGAGCGCGCCTGCGTTTGCAGAGTCTTTGCCAGAGCGCGCGTGAGCAGGGGGAGCGCGTGTGCGCGTGAGCGCGTGTGTGCAGGGGGGTGGTGCGGGTAGCAGGAACGCTGGATTTTGCTGCCTCGGCCCTTCAGAAAGCTGGGTGTGAGAGGTTAGGGGGTCCGCCGCCAGGGCAGCAGCCCGACCCCCTCAGGTCTCTCACCGCAAGCACATTTGTCCTCCGAGCTGTGCGCCCGCGCCCGCGCCCACGCCCGCTGCGTCCTCACCCACACTCACTGTTGTTCTGGGGCTGACTGGTTGGAGACCCCCGGATTGTGGAGGTTTCTTTCTCCCCAGTATGCAAATTAAAGGGTGGTGGACACCATCTGCCCAGTCATGTGAGTTAGAGTCATTCCCCACACCCCCAGCCCCCCGTTGGGAAGAAAAAGAAGGGTGGCATTGGCTTGTCCCCATGTGTGCTGTAGAGTCTGGGGGCCTGGCTCGGCAGCCTCTCGAGAGATCACGCTGGAAGGAGCCCAGTCTACAGCAGCCGGGACCTGGGTTAGACACCAGTAAGCACTCTCTGTGAGTCCTCTTTCCTGGCTTCTACATCTCTCTTACCCAGCCACCCCCGCCCCCAGGCCCCTGCCCCTCCTCCCCCTTGCCCAGCCTCCCCTGTCCTCTCGGGTCCTCACGCTCCTAATTCTTTGTCCCCCTCCACCCTTGGAGAGTGCACCCCCTTCCAGCTCAAACGAGTGTTGAGGCTCCACCCCTGCAGTGACGTCACGGTTTCCAATAGCAACTGAGGATTTTGCAGACCCGACAGGGAAGGCCCCCAATGGGACAAAACAGGGTCATCCCCACAACTCAGTGCTGCCCTGAGCTGTAGTGAGGAAGGAGCCACGCCCCCACCAAAGGCACCCCAGGGCCCGCGCGGGCCAGCGAGGCTCCCCAGGCAGCACAGAGAGGCTCTTTGCATGCTCCATTTTCTGCTCCCTCCCTCTCGGAGTGGAGGCATCTATGCTGTGAGCTGCCCACATCCTCTGTTGGGGAAGGGCCCACGTGGAAGGACACTAGTCCCTGGGACACGTAGGACTCCCCGTTGGCATGGGAGCATGTTCAGAGGCCCAGAGCCTGTCCCTTCTCCAGAGTGTGTGCCTGATCACCAAACTTCTGTGTCCACCGGGTGCCCAGAGCCAGGAGCATTGAGTGAGTGGTCACCTGTTGGGCCAGCTCTGGGTTGGGCAAACAGCTTCAAGGCATGGGGGGCAATGCAGCAAGGGCTATAGCCAGAGGGTCGGCCCCTTCCCCCTCCCCAGCCTGGAGTCGACTGTGGAATGTGAGGAGCCAGCCTTGACTAAGAAATCTGTGACTGCTTGCCACACTGCTGGGAGCTGGGCCTGGGCCATGGAGGGAGGGTTCATGCCTCAGACATGGCCAGCTGCTTCTCATCGGGCAGGAAGCTCCTCTTCCCCAGCACCCCAGCACCCCCCTCCCTGCCTCTCAGCACCAGCGGGGGGGGGGGGTCCTCATCTCTTCCCACAAGCCCCCAGTGCTTGGGAGGGTGGGCACCCCTCCCTTAGTAAAGTCATTCTCCTTATTTTCCCTGCCCTCTTCCTCCAAGGGGAGGGGGCAGCAGACAGGAAGAGGCAGGACTTGGCTCTCCTGTGTCCTGCGGCAGGCGCAGATGGAGCTGCAGAACTTGGGGCAGAGTCCAGGTGAGGCTGAAGCTGCTGGGAAGAGAGGCCTGGTGCAGCTGCCTCCCAGCCAGACCTGCTCAGCAGGTGGGGTCTCTGGGGGGGAGGGCCCTCCTCCTCTTCCCTAGGGGCTGTGGCACAGACTGTCCTCCGCTGAGATCCAGGGGGGAGGGGCTCTCTGGGTGCTTGTCCTGCCTCAGGCCATGCTAGCTTGGCCCAACACCACTTCCTCCCTCCAGGGAAGCGCAGTGGGAGGGCTCTCCTTACTTAAGGCCCACAGCACTCAGATCTAACACACCACCGATGCACACCCACCGCCCTCCCCCGCTTCTAGTGATGGGCTCAGGACCTGTCACAGGGCCCCAAACAAATCACTCAAACAAATATCTTCCTGAGGGTTTTGCTCCATCATGAGGTGGGCATTTAACATCTCTTCTGGAGGTGAGTTCCTGAGAACCCTGAAAGCTGCCCTCAATGCCACCAGAGGACACTATTTCCTGTCATGAGAGGCCACTTCAAGAGGAGGAAGGTAACAGGCAAGGGTGGTGATGAGTATTCGTGGACAGGGAGCAGGCCTCCCTGCCAGAGCTGGCCAAGCAGGGAGAGGAGGAGCTACTGTCCTGTGTCCACAGCTCTGTGGGCCTGCGTCCATGTCAGCACTTTGGTGATGGCCTGGTTACAGGGTGAAGAAATGAAGCTGTGTCCAGGCCTCTTGTCCACTATGCTGGAGACACTCTCCCTCTGACACCCTCCCAGGAATCAGGACTTTCCTGCTGGCCCTCATGCTCATTGTCACACCTCTGCTCACACAGTTCCATCGCCTACCTCCATCCCAAGGTCCCTTCTTGTCCTGTCCCTGTCCTCTGACTTTCCAAATCTCCACCTTCCTGGAAGGCCATCTCCCTGTGTCTCATCATGGGCACGGCTGCACAGTCACACTGAAGTCTCCCCATCCTCACTTCTAAGGAGCATCTGGCCACACTCCTTCCTACACAGACCTGTTTGCTCTTGGGGCAGTCCATGGTACTTCTCATGTTCTCACCGGCCCCACGTTCAAGTGCGGCCATTCCTCTCCAGGCTTCCTCACTCACCGTCCAATGCTCACATGCACATGAGGCGATGGAGAACACCATGTCTCAGGTCAGGGGCATCTCAGTCCTCAAAGTAACATCCTTGCTCTTCAATGCTAAAAAGAGGCCTTAATTTTTTTTTTTAAGCAAAAGGGAAGAAATTTATTGGAGCCCATACGGGAAACCCTAGGGGGGCCCAGCATACCCTACTGTGTAGGCAAGCCCAGCAAAGAGTCATACCATTCACTGTACCCCCATGTCCCAGAAGGACTCATCTTGAGCCAAGCCCCAAAGCCTTAATTTTTTTTAAAGGGTCTTGTGCAGCAGAGTCACCCAATGTTGTGTCATTTGATCTGATCCCGTGACTACTATTTCCATGCCATTGACTGTGGATCCAAGCAAGATGAGAGCTTTGACGGTTTCCATCTTTTCTCCATTTACGATGATGTCACTATCGCACCTATGCGTCCAGCAGTGAGGATTTAGGTGGTCTTCACATTGAGTTGTCATCCACAGTGAAGGCTGCCGTCCTTGATCTTCATCAGCTAGGGCTTCAAGTCCTCCTCACTGTCAGTAAGCAGGGCTGTGTCCTCTGCATCTCGCAGGTTGTTAAGCCTCCAATCCTGATGCTACATTCTTCTTTCTAGAATCCCGCTTCTTGGATTATTTGTTCAGCACGCAGAGGAACCTGAGTAAGTATATGAAAGGACCCAACCCGTGACACCCTCTTCTGGTGGAGACTCTGCCGAGTTCTGTTTGCACAGCTGCTTGGTCCTGTGCGGGTTTTGCCGAGCACAAAGCGGTGTTCCGGAATCCCCACTCTGCCCCATATTTCCACGGTTGGTTAGGACCCACACAGTCAAGTGCCTTTGCATAATCAATAAGATAAAAGCACATATTTTTACGATCTTCCCTCCCTTGAGCCACATTGTAGTATGGTGTAACCAACCAAAGAAAATCAGAAATGAGAGGTCTGACATGGAGATGGTTTTATTTATAAAATCATAATAGTAAATGAGAGAAAAAAACACCCAGGAATAAGTCTAACCAGGGATATGAAGTTCTTATACAATGAAAAACATAAAATACTGCTGGTAGATTATAAATGGCTATGATCTTCATATCTCACACCGACCACTGTCCATGAGCACAGAGGGAAGATGGAGGGGAAGAGACAAGAAGAGCTGATCCCAAGGGCTAACAGGAAGTACATGTCCTAGAAAGGAATGAAGGCAGCATGTGCACAAATTCACCTGGTGCGAGTGATGTATGGATTGTGACAAAGGAGTTGTAAGAGTCCCCAGTAAAATGATCTTTTAATAAAAAATACTGCTGAAAGAGAATAAGCAAGACCCAAAGAGGTAGAAATGTGCTTCAAGTTCACGGATGAGGAGGCTAACAGTGCGAAGACGCCGATGCTACTCAGAGGGGTCTGGAGGTTTGCTGCCGTCTCCGTTGGAGTCCCAGCAGCCTTCTCTCCAGGAGCAGGCGCAGCCCAGCCTCGACTGCACAGCAGCAGCCCGCCAGCTCAGCCACACTGGAGGAGAAGAATGTGCAGGAGGACTGGCAGTCCTGATTCAAAACCTACTGCACAACAACAGTAACAAACAGCCAATAGCAATGTGAGACATAGCCCATTAATGTGCCCTTCTTCTTGTGTAATGTGTCATAATTCTGGATTATTTGTCTGTGACTCTAGTCCCCTTGTGGAGTGAGTTCTCTGCTGTACTACTGGACAAGATCTGACCTTAGCAGAGGGTATGAACCAAGTCATATCCGTTGTTTCCTGCGGGGAGGGTGGGGGCTTTGCTAAAAGACAAAGGTGTGGGATGCAGAAGGATTTTCCCCCCAGGTTATCCCCCAGATATAAGACAAACCTGCATGCAACACATGGTAAATGACTGCACACTTGGAGGTCAACGTCAGCTGCTTAGAGGTCATCTCCCTGAGGATTACCCACCATCTAGAGCAGTCAGACCCTATAGTCTGTCCCACCCTAGGTGGGGCCCACTCCCTGTTGATAAGGATAGTGGATTGTTTCCCTGAGGGTGCACTCAGAGACAAGGTCAAGCCCACTCAGGAAGACCAAGATTAGACCATCATCTTGAATCCAGGGTCCACCCATCTTGTCACATGTGTACGTCCCTTACAATTAATTGCATGCACACCCCTAGCTCGTCCCCCTCCTATTGATGTGTGCTGATTATACAACCCCTTCCTGTTATGATGTACTCAGGGGACTTGCATGTCCCTGAGATTGGAAATATTTTCTCTCTCTGTGGACCTGGCTGCTGAGATGATGGCCATCCAGAGGTGACCATTTACATGCTTTATGTTGTCTGATTTCTCTTTAATTTTACCCCTCAATGACACAATCACCCTTGGACCTGTTTGATTGTGGGGGCTGGTACCCCACACAAAACCACACCTCCATCAATGCCACTCCTTTGTGTGTAAGAGCCATGACACACACACACACACACACACACACACACACACACACACGGCCCAGGACCATGGGAAAGCAAATGTGAAATCTCTGTGTGAACTGGCAGAAACTGAGACAGAGGCACCAAGCACTGTGGCACAGAGACTACATGGCACAGAGCTAAAGAACCTGGTGGAGACCAGAGACCAAGTCGAGGAAATCAGGAGAGAGGACAGAGGAGCAGATCTGAGTCTATGAGGATGAGACAAAGGGACAAGTCCAGGTCCCCAGATACTGAGGCCAAGGGCCCACGTGGCTGAGACTGAGGGAGAGAGATGTCGGTTGCTGGCTGAGGAGAGAGGTTACTGTGGACTGACAGCTGCATCCTTACTGATGACTGGTCCTCACTCGTGGTAACATGTTGACTTCCCTAAGGAGCCCTCCTGGTTGAGAGATGTGTCCATGAGTTATCTGTGGGCATTGCCATAGCTTTTTGAAGCCCACATTGAAGTAGAGTGCCGTGGGAGAATTTAGTGCCATGGTGGGAATAGGTAAGGAAGGATGGAGGGTGGAGGCATGTCTGACCTCTGCCTTGCGGCAGTAAGGGTCAGATAGGGTCCCCTCTGAGCCGTTGTACACACACATAGACCAAAGGGTAGAACAGAGGCTCCAGACAGATGCCCACCTATCCACAGTCAAGGTATTTCTGACAAGCGGGCTATGTCCATTCGATGGGGAAAGAAGAGTCTCTTCAATAGACGGTGCTAGCAATAGGATCCATACCTCACACCGTACACAAAAACAAATTCCAAATAGATGAAGGGCACAGACGTGCACGCTAAAACCATAGACTTCTCAGAATGCAGTGCGGGCATGACGCTGTTGGGGTTAGGTTTTAACAATGCATCGTCTGAGATAAGAGAAACATAGGCACCAAAAGACAACACAGACCAGTGAGATTTTGTAAAAATCAGACATGTTTGTTTATCAAGAGAGTGTGAAACGGCAACCTAATGGTCGGGAGAATATCTTTGGAAACCACATCTCCAATAATAATCTAATAGCCATAAGATGTGTAAAACCTTGATGACTGAACAAAAGGAGAACCCAATCATAAAAAGAGCAAAGGATTTGAACAAACAGATATTTTACCAAACACATGAAAAGATGTCCAGCAGTGTTAGCCATCAGAAGTACGCAAGTCAACGTCGCAAGAGCTATGGCTACATGCCCATGAGGACGGCTGGTGCTTCAAATCCTCCTTGTCATCAAGCAAGGTTGTGTTACACGCACCTTGACAGTTGTTAGTCAGTCTTCTCATCCTGATGCCACATTGTTCCTTATATTATCTGCCCAGCTATGAATTGCGTCACTTTGATGACAAGCGTTTCATGGGTTTGGACCAGGCAGTGTGCCCTGGCTTTGCTAGAAGGATTGCCTCTGGGCCCGTGGACAGATTCCCCAGGAGCTCCATGAGTGTGGTGCCTTTCCCATTCTTCCTCACACCACCGGGGGTTCGGGATCCACACAGTAAGCCCAGTTGAAGCAGTTGCTGATGAAGATCAGGGACTGCGGCCTTCAGTGCAGGATGGACGGCGACTCGATGTGAAGAAGCCCAGACTCCTCACTGCTGGGTGCATAGGCAGCATCATAAGGAATGGAGAAAGGACGGACGCTGCCGAAGATCTCATCTTGCTTGGACCCATAGGCAGTGCTCATGGAAGCACTTGTCAGGGTCAAACAGCACACCGCATTGGGTGAATCTGCTGCCTGGTGTGCCAGAGCAAGGCTGGTACTTTGAGGACTGAGAAGCCCTGGCCCGAGACATGGGCTTTCCCGTTGCCTCCTGTGCATGTGGGCGCTGGGCACTGAACAAGGAAGACTGGAGAGGATGGGTGCATTTGAGAAGGTGCGGCGAGATCTGTTTAGGAAGAAGTGTGGCCAGGATGCTCCTTAGAAGTGAGGATGGTAAGACTTTGTCTCACAAGCTTTGGGCATCTTGTCAGGGAGGCCAGTCCCTGAAAAAGGACACCATGCTTGGTAAAGTGGAGGGATGGTGGAAAAAGGAAGGCCCTTGTCCAGGTGTATTGACACAGGGGTTGCAACTGGTTCAGGGTAGTTAAACTGGTCTATTTCATTGCTCTTTTAAGAGAATTGATATGTTTTTATTGATTGCATCGTGTTTCTGTTTTTAATCTTATTTATGTATGCTCTAATCTTTATTATTTCCTATCTTTTGGGATGTAAGGCTTAGCTTCTCTTTCTGTTTCTAGCTTCTGACATTGTTAAAGTTGTTGATTTGAGATGTTTTTTTCCCTTTTTTTGTGTATTTTAAAAAGCTTTGTTAAAAAAAATTTTTTTTTAAGTTTTGTTGGCACTGGAGACTCAGAGTCGGGACTGGCCTGGTCTGACCCCAAGACACTTAGGCAAAACATGAAAGGCGTGCGAAGCCTTGCAACAGAGCAATGGGGGTGGGGGGTCAGAGGAGGGAGCTCCCGAGGGAGTGCAAAGGATAGACCCTGGGTCCAGAGAATGGCAACCCATCGGACGAGACTGGAGGACCAGCCTAGAGGTTGAGACTCACACCTTGATCAATTGTTTCTTTCTTTATTTTTTTAAATCATTTTTAGGGGCTCATATGATGCTTATCACAACCCATACATACATCAATTGTGTGAAGTACATTAGTACATTCATTGCCATCATCATTCTTAAAACAGTTGCTTTCTACTTGAGCCCTTGGTATCAGCTCTTCATTTTCCCCCCTCCCCGCTACCCCCTCATGAACCCATGATAATTTATAAATTATTTTGTCATATCTTGCCCTGTCCAATGTCTCCCTTCACCCACCCTTCTGTGGTCCGTCTCCCTGGAAGGAGGTCACATGTAGATCCTTCTAATCGGTTCCCACTTTCCAACCCACCCTCCCTCCACCCTCCTGGTATTGCCACTCCTACCACCTGTCCTGAAGGGATCATCCGCCCTGGATTCCCTGTGTTTCCAGTTCCTATCTGTACTAGTGTACATCCTCTGGTCTAGCCAGATTTGTAAGGTAGAACTGGGATCATGATAGTAGCGGGGAAGGAAGCATTTAGGAACTAGAGGAAAGTTGTATGTTTCATTGTTGCTACATCACAACCTGACTGGCTCATCTCCTCCACGAGACCCTTCTGTAAGGGGATGTCCAGTTGCCTACAGATAGGCTTTGGGTCCCCACTCTGCACTCCCCCTCATTCACAATGATATGATTTTTTTGTTCTGATGATGTCTTATACCTGATCCCATCCACACCTGGTGATCACACAGGCTGGTGTGCTTCTTCCATGTGGGCTTTGTTGCTTCTGAGCTAGATGGCCGCTTGTTTACCTTCAAGTCTTTAAGACCCCAGACGCTATATCTTTTGATAGCCAGGTACCATCAGCTTTCTTCAACACATTTGCTTATTAAACTGCTTTGTCTTCAGCAGTGTGTCAGACCTTGATCCATTTACAGGTTTTTCTTTTTTTTAAAATTAAAGTTATTTTTCCTTTAAAAAAAAAATAACTTATCCTTTTCTGGGTCATCAGTTTTCTTGTTTGTTGTCATTGTCGTAGTGTTCTCCGTTGTCGCTTTGTCTTGCTAAGCCGTGCTTTTTGGTGCATATTATTATCAATGCAGGTCTATCTAGATAAAATGGGCTGGGTGAACAGTCTGGAGGAGTAAACAATGGGACCGATGGTTGGGGGGGCGTGGGAAAAGGGGAGATGGGGGAAAGGAGGAAGTGTTGACCAACCCAGGCACAAGGGAGCAACAAGTGATCCAAAATTAGTAGCAAGGAAGGTGGGAAAGGCCTGATAGGAATTCAGCAAGGGCAATGTAACCGAGAGAAATTACTGAAACCCAAATAAAGACTGAGCATGATAGTGGGACAAGAGGAAAGTCAAAGGAAATAGAGGAAAGAACTAGGAGGCAAAGGCATTTATAGAGGTCTAAATACAGGCAGGTACATATGTAAATATATTTATATATGATGATGGTGAAATAGAGATCTATGTACATATATTTATAGATTTAGTATTAAGGTAGCAGAAGCACATTGGACCTCCATGCAAGTACTTATTCAATGCAAGAACACTTGGTTCTATCAAATTGGCATTCCACCATGTTCACCTTCCCAACACAATCGCTGAAGACAAATGTGTGCGTAAACAAATGTGTGCGTAAGCAAATGTGCTAAAGCTAGCTGATGGTGCCCAGCTATCAAAAGATATAGCATTGGGGGGTCTTAAAGACTTGAAGATAAACAAGTGGCCATCTAGCTCAGAAACAACAAAGCCCAAATGGAAGAAGCCCACCAGCCTGTGTGATCACGAGGTGTCAATGGGATCAGCTATCAGGCATCATCAGAACAAAAATTCATATCATTGTAAATGAGGGTGAGTGCAGAGTGGAAACCCAAAGCCCATCTGTAGGCAACTGGACATTCCTTTATAGAAGGATCTTGTGGAGGAGATGAGCCAGTCAGGGTGCAATGTAGCAACGATGAAATATACAACTTTCCTCTAGTTCTTAAATGCTTCCTTCCCCGCTACTATCATGATCCCAATTCTACCTTACAAATCTGGCTAGACCATAGGATGTACACTGGTATAGACAGGAACTGGAAATACTGGGAATCCAGGACAGATGATCCCTTCAGGACCAGTGGTGAGAGTGGCGATACCTGGAGAGTGGAGGGAAGGTGGGATAGAATGGGGGAACTGATTACAGGGATCTATATATAACCTCCTCCCTGGGGGATGGACAACAGAAGTGGGTGATGGGAGACGTCGGACAGTGTAAGATTTGACAAAATAATAATAATTTATAAATTATCAAGGGTTCATGAAGGAGGGGAGAGCGGGGAGGGTGGGGGGAAATGAGGAACTGACACCAAGGGCTCAAGCAGAAAGCAACTGTTTTAAGAATGATGATGGCAACAAATGTACAAGTGTGCTTGACACAATGAATGTATGCATGGATCGTGATAAGAGCTGTATGAGCATTCCCAACACAACTGCTGAGCCGGTGCATAAGCAAGTGTGGCGAAGAAAGCTGATGGTGCCCGGCTATCAAAAGAGATAGTGTCTGGAGTCTTAAAGGCTTTAAGGTGAACAAGCGGCCATCTAGCTCAGAAGCAACAAAGCCAACATGGATGAAGCACACCAGCCTGTGTGATCACGAGGCGTCAAAGGGATCAGGTATCAGGCACCAAAGAACAAAAAAAATCTTATAGTGAATGACGGAAGGAGTGCAGAGAGGAGACCCAAAGCCCATCTGTAGGCAACTGGACATCCCCTTACAGAAGGGTCTGGGGAGGAGAAGAAAAATAGAACTTTCCTCTAGTTCCTAAATGCTTCCCCCTCCCCCCCCACTATCATGATCCCAATTGTACCTTGCAAGCCTGACTAGACCGAGGATGGACACTGGTACAGATAGGAACTGGAAACACAGGGAATCCAGGGTGGATGATCCCTTCAGGACCAGTGGTGTGATGGGCAATACTGGGAGGGTAGAGGGAGGATGGGTTTGAAAGGGGGAACCAATTATAAGGATCTACATGTGACCTCCTCCCTGGGGGATAGACAACAGACAGAAGGGTGGGTAAAGGGAGACACTGGACAGGGCGAGATATGACAAAATAATAATTTATAAATTATCAAGGGTTCAAGAGGGAGGGGGGAGAAGGGAGGGAGGGAAAAATGAGGAGCTGATGCCAGGGGCTTAGATGGAGAGCAAATGTTTTCAGAATGATGAGGGCAATGAATGTACAAATGTGCTTTACACAATTGATGTATGTATGGATTGTGATAAGAGTTGGATGAGCCTCTAATAAAACGATCAAAAAAAAGTTTCATGAGCCACAATAAAATGATTAAAAAGTTTGTTGGCATATAATTTACATAGCAAATTATTAAATATTTGAATAATATTGAAAAGAGTTGTACAATCATTACCACAATCAATTTTAGATCATTTCCTCTTTCTTGTACTGATTGTTATTAATTCCCCATTTCTTCCAAACCTCCTCTGCTATACCCCCAAGAAATCATTCATCCAGTTATTGTCTCTAGACTTACCTATCCTAGGTTTCATACACAGAGAAATAAACAAAAAATAACAAAACAGAACAATAAAAAGACCCAACAACCATAACAAAGTAAAACAATGAAACACCTCAATAAAAAAACAGAAAATATTTAAAACTAGAACAAATTTAAAATGGGGTAGAGGGGAGTTCAAATGATGAGATCTTCCCTTCCCCCTGAGCCCCTTGGGTAGGTATTTATGCTATATATTTCCCTCTGAGTATTACTTTTGCTACGTCTTATAAGTTTTGGTATATTGTTATTTTATTGTCATTTGACTAAGAAAGTTGTGGTCTCACATTTGATTTCCCCCCGAGTTCTTGATAGTTTCATAGTGTCTAGTTTGATTTCTGTTTATTTTCCTCCTCTGATCCCATTATAAATGGCTGGCTTCCTGCTGTGGTCACAGAAAAAACATAATATGACTAAAATGTGTGTGTGTGTGTGTGTGTGTGTGTCTAAGAGAGAGCTTTATATCAGAGAGCAATTATATATTGGAAAAAGATCCCAGCCCAGTATAGATCAAGTCTATAAGTCTGATATTAGCCCATACGTCTGATACTAGTCCAAAATTTCCTCTTCAGACTCATGCAGCACATGCAATGATGCAAAATGCAGGAAGATCACAGGTCAGTGGGGGCAAAGCCTTGTGGATCCAGTGGCAGTAGAAGCATCTCAGTGTTGGTGTGAATCTCCACGTGACTCCTTCAGCTCCAGGGCTCTGGTTGCCATCAGTGTGGCTTCATGTGGCTTGTTGATTCAAATTTTTAAAAGCTCACCGAGACTTGCTTTATGACGTAACCAGTGGTCTGTCCGGAAGAATGACGCATGTGCACTGGAGTAGAAAGCTATTGTGCTCTTGTTGTGTCAAGTGCTCTATGTGTGCCTCTGAAGTGTAGCTGGTCTGTAGCATCATTTATGTCATCTATTTCCTTGTTGATCTTTTTTCTGGATGTTCTGTGCCATATTGAGTTTGGTGTATCAAAATCTCCAACTATTATTGTAGTACTATCTATTTCCCCCTTAATGCCTTACTGCTAGCCCTCATCCTTGACCATGCAATGGCCCTTATTGAGGATCTTTCTTTTTATGTCTGGCTCTGAATTACTTTGTGCTCACCAGACTCTGCCGCTGGCCGGGCTTCTTTGGAAACAGGAATGGGTGCACAAACTGAGACCCCTTTGGAATACCCACAGGGCTCTACCAAGATTCCGGCTGTTTTCTAGTTTCAGGGGCCCAGTCGGTTCGGAACCCTGGCGACAGGGGCTAGAATCTGCCTTTCTGATAGGTTGGCTAGGGGTCGATCCCACAGTACCCCCTGGCTCACCCTCCTGCACTTCCACCATGCCCCGCTTCTGTAACCCGCTGTGCAGTCAGGCGCTGTGAAGGGAGTGCTGGGGTGTCAGCAGAGCTGTGTGAAAAAAGAGGTGGGGTAGAATGGAGACAGGGCAGGAATGCAGGAGGGACTTTCAGAATCAGATGACCCAACATGCTGGGCAGGTGTCCTGCAGACGAGCACAGAGGTATATATTCAGGACTGCTAGGGAAGTTGTGGCCCAATCGAGAGGAAGTGGGAAGGTTCTGGAAAGAGCCAGGGAGAGGGTAGTTTTGAGATTTGGGATGAAATGTCTCACACACACACACTCAGTTGAGCTGACCATCCTGTCCAACCACCAAAGCCAAACGCACTGCCATCAAGTGGATTCCGATGGATGGCCACCACTTAGGGCAGGGTGGGACTGCCCTTGTGGCTTTCTGAGACGGCACCTCTTTTTGGAGGTAGAAAGCCTTGTTTTTCTTCCATGGAGTAGTCGGTGGGTTTGAACTGCTGACCATGTGGTAAATTGCCCAAAGGGTAACCCGCAGGGTCACCAAGGCTCCCCCTGCGGCCTTACAGGACCTGTTTTACTGTCATTGGAGGAGTCCTGGTGGCGCTGTGGGTTAGGCGTTGGGCTGCTAACAGCAAGGCTAACGGTTCAAACCTACCAGTAGCTCCCCGGGCGAAAGATGAGGCTGTCTGCCTTTGGAAACCCGAGCGCGCAGATCCTGTCCTTCAGATGAGGATGCTATGTGCCGGGATGGGCTGGACGGCGGCGGGTTTGGTTTTCGGCTCATGCTCGCACAGGAAAGGTTCCATGGGAACTGCGCCCAGTGGCCTCAGCTTCTGGGGACCACAAGCACCTGAGAGCGGTCTTCCTGATAGCCGCGACGAGCCTATCCTGTGCGAGGGCTTAGGGTGCGGTGAAAGCTGTCTGGACTAAGCTGAAGCAGGTCAGGGCCCTGCACATGCTTCCGGAACCCCCAAAAGGGATGGCACCAGATAAGATAACCGGTGAAACCAGATGTTCCAGGCTTGAAAGCAGCAAGGAGTCCACAAGCAATCCTCGGAGTGTCCAGACCCCACATGCTAATTGCCATACATTCCTCCCCACCCCTTTAAAAACCCGCGCCGGCTGCTGAACATGACTTCCCTGACTTGTTGGCCTGGAGCGCCCCCTAATAAAGCTATTTCTGCTCTGCTCTCTCTTGTCCTGTCAGTTGGGTCTGTCTTCTCCCTGCACCTCAGTTTCACCTTCATAAGATCACCGCGCTGAGGGTGACCGAGAGGTCCCGCAGCCACGATGGCCCGGAATTAGCCTCCAAGGCTTCCCGCCAAGACGGGGGCTGGACCATCGCCTGCAAGGCTTCCACGGAGGGGGCTGACCTTCCCGCGGGGGTGACAGCACCCCACGAGTCCCTCGCCGGGAGTCCGCCAGGAGGCCTCACCAGGGACCAGAGCGAGAGCGAGGGCTTCCCGGCAAGATGGCGGGCGGACCACTGCCCCGGGCCGCGCTGACGCCGCGCTCCCCGCCCCTCGCAGCCCCCCGGAGCTCTGCTCCGAGAGGACCGCCCCGCCCCTTGCCCCGCCCCCGGCCCCGCCCCCGGCGCCGAGCCTAGGGCGGGGCGTCCGGGACCGCCGGGTGGGCGGGGCCCTGGCGGAGACCACGCCCCCGAGTGGACCCAACCCCGCTTGTTGCCATGGCCACAACCACACTCCCGCGCGCGTGGTGGGGGTGGGCGACGCATGCGCGATCGCGTTGAGCGCGCTGGCCCGCCGGCCGCCGGAGGGAGAATGGCCGCTCGGAGCCCGGCCCCTGACCTCCCTGCCGTGTGCCCGCCGCCGCCGCCGCCGCCGCACGGGGTCTTCGTCTCGGTGACGCCGAGCCTGGGCGGGAGCGACGCCCGCAGCCAGCGTTGGCGGCGGCGCGCGAGCTGGAGGGTGAGGGGCGCGCGGGCCGGGGTGCGGGCGGGCGGTTCCTGCGACGGGGGAACCAGACCCCCGAGCCACCGTCCCGCCGGCCCCTCGTGAACCTCGGAAACCCCCGACACGGCCGACCCTCGGGACCGGGCCCTCGGGACCCCAGGACGGAAGGCGACGCAGCACCCCCCACCCCCGGCCTCTGACACGCCGCCCAGACGGACCAAGGAGCTGCCCGGAGGCCACCTGGTCCTTGTGTCAGAAAGGACCACGGCCGCAGGGCCACCCGCAGAACACCCCCAGTCACAGCACGGAGTCTGGACCCGCCCCGAACCCCGTCCAGGTCCTTGCCCTGAGACCGACCTGGGTGAGCGCCGCCCAGCAGGAAGCGAACGCGGGGCCTTCGTGGGCAATGCCCTCATCTTTCGGTGCCTCTAACTGCAGGTGTGTTGGCTGTGGGCGTCACTGAGGGCGCAGGCAGAGCTGGAGGGCCACGAGCTTCAGCTGAGTCCTGGACTCAGTCACTGGGGTCTGAGACCTGCCCTCAGCTTGGGGTTTAGGGCACCCTCCGCTGCCCTCAGGCACCGCGTTCCTAGAATTAAGTCCCTGGGGTCTGATTGGTTTATCTGGGTCTTGGGTGAAGCTGTTTTTCACATCGCCTTATCCAATGCTGTGCCTAGAGGCTCTGTCATTTCCTGGATGCAAGAGGAAAACCTTGTAGCTGGTGGCAAGCCTGGGCTGCGGAATCCTTCCTCAAACTGAGACCAAGCTCCCTGCCATCAAGTGGACCTCACCTTCTCGGAACTGACTAGAAAACACAGATGGTGAACACACCTCTCCAACAGGCAACTGGTTTCAACAAAGGACCACACATATACATAATTTATTTGTTTTTTTTAAATAATTTTATTCGGGTCTCGTACAACTCTTATCACAATCCATACATTCATCCATTGTGTCAAGCACATTTGTACGTAAGTTACCATCATCATTTTCAAAAGATTTTCTTTCTACTTGAGCCCTTGGTATCACCTCACATCCCCCTCCCCCACCCTTCCTCCATCATGATCCCTTGATAATTTATAAATTATTATTTTTGTCATGCCATGCACCAACCATAGTCTCCCTCCACCCACTTTTCTGTTGTCTGTCCCTCTGGGAGGGATTATATATTGATCATTGTGATCAGTTCCCCTTTTATCTCCCTTCACCTTCTCCTTACCCTCCTGGTATCTCTACTCTCATTATTGGTCCTGAGGGCTTTTGTCTGTACCAGTGTACATGTTCTGATCGAGCCAGATTTGTAAGGTAGATTTGGGTTCAGGAGAGTGGGGGTGGGAGGAAGCATTAAAGAACTAGAGGAAAGTTGTATGTTTCCTTGGTGCTATACTGCACCTAGACTGGCTTGTCTCTTCCTTGTGTCCCTTCTGTAAGGGTATGTCCATTGTCTACAGATGGGCTTTGTGTCTCCATTCCTCCTTCCCCCTCATTCACATTGATGTGATTTTTGTTTTGGGTCTTTGATGACTGATACCTGATCCCTTTGACACCTCATGATCACACAGGCTGGTGTGCTTCTTCCATGTGGGCTTTGTTGCTTCCTTCTCAGCTAGATGGCCGCTTGTTTATCTTCAAGCCTTTCAGACCCCAGATGCTATATCTTTTAATAGCTGTGCACCATCAGCTTTCTTCACCACATTTGCTTATGCACCCATTTTGTCTTCAGCAATCAAGTTGGGACGGTGAGCATTGCAGAATGCCAGATTATTAGAACAAAGTGTGCTTGTGTTGAGGGAGTACGTGAGTTAGAGGCCCAATGTCTGCTGCCTTACTACTTAACAAAAAATATATTTAGATCTGTTTGGCCTTCACTCAGGTATTAGTGATTCTTCTCAATTACATTGCCTTCGATCAAGTGCCCCACCTCCCCTGCATCCTGTGCCCTCCTTGCCATCCATTTTAGATCCCTTGTTGTTCCCTTGTCCCTAGGTTTGTTGGTAGCCCTGTTCCTTTCCCCTGCCTCCCCCTTTCTCATGTTCCCCTAGAACTGTCAGTTCTGTTGTTTTCTTCTCTGGATTTTTTAATCCCGCTTATCTAGATAGACATGCAGCGACAATAATGAGCAAAAACAAGACAAAGCAAAGCAACATCAAAAGCAGCTACAATAACAACAAAAACCAACAGCAAAGAAAGAAAAGTCTATAAATAGTTCCAGGTGTGTCTGTGGACCTTTATGAGTATTTTCCAGTTGAGTCTGATGGGATGACACACCCTGGCCTCAAAGTCTGTTTTGGGGATTCCTCGGGGACTTTGTTGCTTTGCTCCCCTTGCTGCTCTGTTGCACACCCTTAGAGCTTCAGCCTGGAGGGAGCACAAGTATTAAATGGGATTTATAGACAGCGTCTTCAGCAAATGGCCCAAGAAAAATTGGATCTCCATATGGGAGGAATGAAACAGTACCACACCTTGGCCCAGGCACAAAAAGGAACGCAGGTGGATTAGAGACATGACCTGAGTCCCAGTGTTATAAGGTCAAGGAGAAAAGTGGGGCAAACGTTAGGGCCTTAGGGCAGGGCGCACACTGAAGGCCAAGTATCACACAGGAAGCACGCACAGTGAAGGCAATAGATGACGAGGACCTACTAGAAGTGAAACTTCTATGTACATCCAAAGAGTCGAATGAGAACCAATGGATTGGGACTGAATCCTTAGCAGTGAAACAACAGACGGGCCTATAGGATTCTGTGAATCTTAGGGACCCCTTAGCACAGGGTAGAACTACTCTGTGGGTTTCCAAGACTGCACCTCTTCATGGGAGTAGATAGCTTCATCGTTCTCCAGAGGAGCAGCTGGTGGTTTTGAACTGCTGACCTTACAGTTAGCAGGCCTATGTTAGTCTGGGAAGACTAGAGAAACAAATCCAGGGAGACTGACATGTATAGGAAAGGACTTTATATCAAAGAGTAATTGTATATTGAGAAAACATCTCAGCCCCGTCCAGATCAAGTTCATAAGTCTGATAGTAGCCCGTATGTCTGATACCTGTCTATAAATTCTTCAGACTCACACAATGCGTGCAATCACGCTGAATACAGGAAAATCACAGGCCAGTAGGCGGAAAGTCTTATGGATCCAGTGTCAGTGGAAGCATCTCAGCGCTGACGGGTCTCCACGTGGCTCCTCCAGCTCCAGGGCTCTAGTGTAGCTCCACGTGTCTTCTCAGCAGGAAGACCAAGCAGAGTATGTATCTGGCCTCCAGTGAGCTATTTATCTCTGTGGCACCTCCAAATAAGGTCATCAAGCTGCGACCTAATTGACTGTCTGGGCTCCTCTGGCATGAAGGCCAGAAAGGTTCTTTTTTTAATCTGCGCCTTTTGGACAAACACCAAGGTCACCATTTCGGGCCCTTATAACAAGAAAATTCCTCCCTTGATCTTGTTTATGTTTTGGACAGAGCCAAAGGGCCCCAAGGATTTCCCAAGGTGGGGATTCCACAGCAGCGGACAGCCACAGGCTGCCTTCCGTGAGCAGCTGGGCGCTCTCACCCCGGTGGCACCAAGGCGCCTCTTTGGTGTCCCCTCGAGCTGCTTTCATTTGGGTTTTGTGTGCCATCACCAGGCAGCTCCATCAGCCCTGCTGGGTGATGGGGACCACAAGTCTGAGCTCCCCTTAACTACTGGACGCCAGCAGGGAGGGTCTTATCCCTACTCTACCCTTCCTGTGCCTGGGCCCTTTTCTTTTTTTTTTTAACGTTTTATTAGGGGCTCATACAACTCTTATCACAGTCCATACAGATACATACATCAATTGTATAAAGCACATCTGTACATTCTTTGCCCTAATTTTCTTTTTTTTTCCTTTTCTTTTTTTACATTTTATTAGGGACTCATACAACTCTTATCACAATCCATACATATACATACATCAATTGTATAAAGCACATCCATACATTCCCTGCCCCAATCATTCTCAAAGCATTTGCTCTCCACTTAAGCCCTTTGCATCAGGTCCTCTTTTTTTTGCCCCTCCCTCCCCGCTCTCCCCTCCCTCATGTGCCCTTGGTAATTTATAGATTGTTATTTTGTCATATCTTGCCCTATCCGGAGTCTTCCTTCCCCACCTTCTCTGCCGTCCCTCTCCCAGGGAGGAGGTCACATGTGGATCCTTGTAATCAGTTCCCCCTTTCCAACCCACTCACCCTACACTCTCCCAGCATCGCCCCTCACACCCTTGGTCCTGAAGGTATCATCCACCCTGGATTCGACTGGGCCCTTTTCTAATCCTTGTCCTCATCCCACACAGGACCTGTCACTAGTCCTGGTTTTCCCTGCCCCCCATGTCACCAGCCCCAGCTGTCACTCATGAGTCTGAACCTTCTCCTGACGTCCACTGAATGCTTATGCTGCAGTGGCTGGTACGGTCCTACCCACAAGGCCGAGCCCATCATGAGTGACTGGGGCTGACCCAATGGTCAGTTCTCAGATCCCCTCAGCCTGCCCTGGGGGTGCTTAAATTCTGCTCGAGGGACTGGTACATCTCGAGGGACGCAGGGGGACAGCTTCTCCCAGTGCTGCTGCTGACCAGGTGCCAGGCTCCCAGCTGCCTGACAGTCTGTGTGCAGAGTCATGGAGATTTCCATTGATTTAAAACCAACATTCCTGCAGGAAATCATGCAGAGTAAATACCCAGAAGCCTCCAGGGTGATCCAGTGCAGCTTCCAGGAGGGAAGAGCTGTACACTTGGAGTGGCCCTGCTCACTGCCAGCAAGTCGGTGCTGACTCACAGCAAGCCTGGAGGACAGACCTTACCTGGGAGTTCCCCAAGGATGGCTGGTGGCTTCCAGCTGCTGACCTCAGGAAGACCTCACTGGATTTCTCTGCTGCTGCTTCCAAGAACAATGACACCCTGACAAACTTGAACCTTTCCCCGCGTGTGCTGTGATCGATTGGCCCATCGGTGAGGTTCGTGTTCTTTCCCTTTTCTTCGCATTGAGTTGTGACTTTTACTGAAGACTGCAGTCTTTTCTTTTCATCAGTAAGTGCTTCAGGCCTCCTCACTTTCAGCAAGCACACGAAGGTCCCAAAGTTTCGCTCCACCCACACCATTAAGGCAGCCTCTGCTTCGAAGAGGCAGCTCTTCCTCAGTGGTACTTTGCGCGCCATCCCACCCGAGGGGCCCATCTTCCTGTACGATAGCTGACAGTGTGCTGGTGCTGGTCATGGTGTGTCCAGTGGCTAATCCCTCAGGAGGGGACAGGCTGTTTCTCTGCAGTCTGTTTTTAGTCTGGGTTCCAGCTCCACCTCTGGATGGGTTCTCAGGGACAGTTGTATAATTGAAGGGAAGAAAGTAAGAAGCAGACAAAAGTTTTGTCTCTCGGGGCATGCATGCCCCCCTAATTACAAGTAACCACATCGTAACAAAGTGGGCTGTACCCTAACCCTAGAGGTCCCTGAGTTCACTTGGGAGTAAGCTAGCACCAGTGCTGGGGGCAGGTCAGGGGGAGCGGGTGTCCCCTGAGCGGGGAGAGCAGTAGTGCATGTCTGCTCCTGTAGATAAAGCTGCCGGCCACATAGCAATCAATTAGCCGAGTGCTTGTGAGAGGCAGCTGTAAGGTAACACTATCAAGGAAGGATATTGTGGGGATTGATCTTAGTTATGAGAATGTGACCGGCTCATTAACTCACAAGTGTGAAGGCCTCCCTCCACCCAGAACCCTGGCCTCCCAGGCTTCTTAAATATGAGAATAATTTACCCACATAAACCCTCTCCGCAGCCCTCAGTTTCCCACATTAAACCATACAGTGTTCCCTTGTTCTGTTTGCATAACTGCCTCTTGATCCACTTCCAAATTCTGGATGAGCACAACGAAATGTTCTGGGATTCTCATTCTTCCTAAGGTTACTTATAGTTTGTGATGATCCACACGGTTGAATGCCTTGTCACAGTCAATAACACACAAGTAGACATCTTTCTAGTGTTCTCTGCTTTGAGCCAAGATCCATCTGACATCAGCAATGATGTCCCTTGTTCCACGTCCTCTTCTGAACCTGGCCTGAACCTCTGGCAGCTCCTTGTCAATGTACTGCTGCAACCATTGTTGGATGATCTTCAGCAAAATTTCACTTGCATGTGACATCAAAGATGTTCTATAATTTGAGCATTCTGTTGGGTCACCTTTCTTTGAAATGGATACAAATATGGATCTCTTCCAGTCAGTTTGTTGCAAGTCGCTGTCTTCCAGATTTCCTGGCAGAGCTCCGCGAGTGCTTCCAGGGCTTCATCCGCTGGTGGAAACAACCTACGGACAGTCCGTCCATTCCTGGAGCCTTGTTTTCGGTTTACGCTTTCAGTGCAGCTTGCCCTTCCTTCAGCACCACTGGTTCCTGTTCAGGTGCCACCCCCTGAAATGGTGGCATGTGGGCCAGTTGTTTTTGGTATGGTGATTCTGTGTATTATTTCCAATTTATTTTGTTGCTTCCTGCATCATTCAATATTTTGCCATTGTATTTCAATATTGCAACTCGAGTCTTGAATTTTTCTTCAGTTCTTTCGTTTAAGATATGTCGAGTGTGTACTTTTTGGGTTTCTGACTCTAGCCCTTTGCACATTTTCATGATAATATTTGACTTTGTCTTCTGGAGCTGCCCTTTGAAAACTCGTGTTCAACTCTGCTTTCATTGCCTCCTTTGCTTCAGCTACTCTGTGATTGACAGTAAGGGTCGGGGTCTCCTCTGACGTCCACTTTGATCTTTCCCTTCTTCCCTGTCTTTTTAATGGCCATTTGCTTTCTTTGTGAATAATGTTTTTGCTGTCTTTTTTTTAAAATCGTTTTATTAGGGGATGTCCTTCTATATTTTATCAGGTCTCTGTCATTAGCATTCAATGTGTCAATTTTCTTTTTGAGATGTTCTTGAAATTCAGGTGGGATAGACTCAAGGTCATATTTGGGCTTTCATGGACTTGTTTTAATGTTCTTCAACTTGATCCTGGATTTGCATATGAGCATATGCATTTGCATATGGTCTGTTCCACAACCAGCCCCTGGTCTGGTTTTAGCTGCTGATATTGAGCTTCTCCATTGTGTCTTCTCACAGATGTGGTCAGTTTGATTTCTGTGTCTTCCACCTGGAGAAGTCCACGTGCACAGCCCCCTTTTGTGTTGTTGAGAAAAGGCGTCTGCGCTTGCTGTGAACAAGTCGTTGGTCTTGCTCAACTCCATCATGCGATCTCCAGCTTTGTTTCCATCGCCAAGACCATGTTGTCCCACTCATTCCTTCCTCCGTTTCCAACTTTTCCATTCCAGTCACCAATCATGATCAACCCTGTGTTGATTAAGATACATGTGAAATGAAATCTTTGACAACATCGATCATTTCTCCATTTGTAATGATGTTGCTTCTCTAGACTGAAGGCTGCAGTTTTCGATCTTCATCAGCACGTGCTTCAAGTCCTCCTCATGCTCAGTCAGCAAGGTGGGTCGCTTCTGTCATCTCAATGCCACATTTTCTTTGTCTTGTCCAGCTTCCCAGATGTTTGCTCAGTATAATGACCGTGTACATATGGCAAGAGGAGATAACCCTGACTCACACCTTACCTGATTGTGAACGAGGCAGCTGTCCCTCGTTCTTATGGAGTGACTGTCACCTGGTGTGTGTGCAGGTCGCACATGAGTACAATAAGTCTTTTAGAGTTCTCATTCTCACAGTTTGTCGGACGCCTTTGCACAGTCAACGAAACACAAGGAAACACCTTCCTGGTACTTTCGGCTTTGAGTCAAGATCCAATGATATCCCTTGTTCCATGTCCTTTTCTAACTCCGGCTCGGATTTCTGGCAATTCCCATTGTCCAGCTGCAGTCCTTTCTGCGTGGCCTTCAGCAACGTGTTCCTCGTGTCTGATATCAGCCAGACCGTGCACTCTTTCTGTATCGTGTTGGGTCCCCTTTCTCTGGGGAGGGCATGGAGAGGTATCTCTTCCAGTCAGCTGGCCGGGTAGCTGCCTCCCACGATTCTGGACATAGACGAGTGCCCACTTCACTGTGGCATCTGTGTGGCGACTGTCTTCAGCTCTAGCTGGAGCTGGGTGGTGAGTGACTGCCTGTCTATTCTGCAGTCCAGCCCTGGCGGCGACTGTCTTCAGCTCTAGCCGGGGCTGGATGGTGAGTGACTGCCCGTCTGTTCTGCAGCCCAGCCCTGGCCTTCTTCTGACTGGTGACCCGCGGCCTCTCCTTCGTCCCTTTCCACACGTGGTTGATTTGATTCCGGTGGAGTCTATCTGGCGAGGTCCATGTGTGTAGCCGTCATCTACGCTGATGGACAGTAGTGCTTGGCGGGAATAAGCCGTTGGTGGTCTGGTTTGGTCTCTGGTGTCATCTCTGTGATGGAGGCCATGTTCCCTGGTGACAGGTCTTATCCCCGACAGCACTGTCCTTGGGGAAAGCGCCTGATAAAGTGGCTGACGACGGATGCGATGCCATTGCTCCTGAGTGTGGCTCTCCTGGCAGAGTGGACTGTCCACTCGTCTATCCACGGGGCCATGGCCAGTCTGTCTCAGCTCCCTGATGCCCAGGCTGTGATCTGCATGCCTCCCATTCCTTTTTAATGGCTTCCAACGTCCTAGTTGCACTTTGTCTGATCTGCGTTCTGCCGGTCGATGGGCCTTTGCGTCTGTCTATTGTGGTTTCGCGTGGCACCACTCAGTAGATGGCCGTCTTGAAAGCTCCGCACAGTCAGCCCATGAGGTCACCTCCCCTTGGAGAAGGCAGTTGCCCTCCCCCGGCTGTGTCCTGAGTGGCGGAGGCGCTCATCCTCCCGCGCTGTGCAGACAAGCTTCTGCTGCATCCTTCAGGTTCACATCGGCCGTTGTCTCAGCAGCCTGCTGCCAGGCCTGCCCGCTCCCCCAGTCTCGGCCTGCACTTGGAGGACACGTAGTCACCATGGGTGACCCTGCTGGCATCTGACCGCTTGGGGTGGTGACAAGGAGTAACTGTCTTGCCGTCCACTCTAGCCGCCTCGACGCTGAGTCCTGAGGAGCACGTGGCTCAGGAGAGTGCACAGGGCCGCCGACTGGTTCCTGCAGCAGGAGCAGGAGCAAGCCAGCCAGGGCCCTTCTCTCCCCTAACTGCATGGAGTCTGACCCTGTTGGGCATGTGCTGGTGACTCTGCCCTGCAGGCTGCGAGGTGGCACACTCGGCCAAGAGGAACTACCTGCAGGTCCACAATGCCCTCAGTGCCTGGTGGGTCAGGGCCACGCAGTGTCTGGTCAGGCTGTGGAGAGTCTTTTTACGGCAGGGACGTGTGCGGGGAAGCCCAGAGCTGCTCAGTTTGCGCAAACAAGGGGGCTGTGCGTGCTCACACAGGACTACTGTCTCAGGTGGGAAACACGGGCATGAGTCCGCATTGGTGGGCAGAAACCACAGCCCTCGGTGTTGAAGAGCGTCTGGTTCTTGTTGGACATTTGGATCTGCTCCCCAACCCTCGTGAGTGTCTTCTGTCGTGACGAATGCCTGTCTGTCAGTATTAAGAATGTCTCGAGGGTCTCCCGGAGTGTTCTCTGACAAAATGTTCTTTCCTGTTTAGCCCCGGGTGGCCGGGCATTCCAAAAGCCGAAGATGCGACCGACACGTCTGGGTTGAGCCCAGCACACCCAGCTGTCTTACTGGCCCCCCGGACCACAGCTGCTGCTCCAGACTTCCTGGAGACACCACCTTGGATAGGTGGACCGTGTCTTGCACCATCCCAGAGGCCTGCTCAGGACACGGCCTGACAGGCTGAGAAGGAGAACCCCTTCTGGCCATCCCTCTCTGGCCCACGCCGGGATGTGATAGATCCAGGAGGGACAGCGTCCCCTTCCTTCTTCTCAGGCTGGTGAGCAGGTGGCAGACATGGGGCTGGTCTCAGCAGAGATGGAGCAACGGAACCTGACTTACCCTCCTGGCTGGAAGCAAACACACAACCACCAGACCACAACTTCGTGTCTGGAGGAGGTCCCAGCGGTGCCGTTGGGCGAAGGTGGGAGATGGAGACACTGCTGACACAGGAAGGCCCTAGGAGAAGAGGGGGCCAGCGCCCTGCAGAGCCCCCAGGGCAACTGGCAGTGGCCATGTAGTCTCAGAGATGAGGGACTGTCAGGGTGACCACCAGCCCTTGACAAGATCACAGGCCTGTAGGCGCAACTGTACGGTGATAATATAGAGAGATGATAGTAAAGTCATTGAGATAGGAGAGAATTAAGTAAAGGAGTCAGACATTTCATGGTAACACGTTCAACTCCCAGAAGGCCGTGATCTCAGCAGCCAGGTCTGTGCAGACAGCGAGAGGAGGAGAGAGATTTATTTCTAACCGAGGCTTATATAGACTTAAGAGCGTGCAAGTCCCCTGATTACAGGTAACGACATACGTCACAGGAAGGGGTTGTACCATAGGCAATACAGCAATGGCAGGCGGACGATCTAGGGGTGTATACGCAATAGGAAGAGGAGGAATGAAGGGTGCATATGTGACAAGATGGGCAGATCCCTAACCTTGTTTGTCCCTGAGCTGGTTTGACTTGCTCTGAGCCCACCTACGGCGGGACGCATGAGTCTGATTGCTCGGGATGACTGATGCCTTCAGGGAGGAAACTTCTAAGCAGCTGAACTCACAGTGTACTGACAGACAGCGTGGCAACCTGGGAAGAGACCTCTCTGTTTCCCACGTGGGACCACCTTGGCTGAGGCTGGAAACTGGGTGGGTCTAGTCGCAGCAGGCTGTCAGGGTCCTGGGTAGAGCTTTCAGGGGGAGCTGTCCTCAGAAACATAATCATAAAAGCCACATTATCCCACAGGATGCAGCTGTCAAGGCTCAGAGTGTTGACAGACAAGCACACGGCCACAAGGAGGTGAGAAAACATGGCCCAAGCCCTTGTGACCACTGCAGACAGGACACCAGCTGTCTTGGGCTAGGTTCTCTGGAGAAGCTAAACCAGGCATGCTTTCAGGTGCCTAGTGTGTCCGGGGCAGGGTTAGATGAAGGAAATAGCTCCCACAGTCCATGGGTTAGGTGTTGGGCTGGGGGCTTCTCCTGACCCCTGTACCATCAGGGACGGACGAATCCAAGGTGCACGGGAAGATACAGGCTTGTGGCTGCAGAGGCAAATGAATCTGAGGTTGGCAGGTGAAATGGCAAGTTGCCGATGACTCCAGGCAATTAGGTCAAGCTTTTGGCTCACGTTCAGAGAACTGGAGCCTGTGGTGCCAGAGGAGGATCCAGACCCAGCGAAAAGCAAGTGAACTTTTCCACAGCGTCTGCTTCTATGGGAAGCAGGCCACACCCCAAGGAGATCACAGCATGGGGGAGGGGGAGGGGGACGGCGACAGGGTTTTCACTAGGTCTTGATGGCAAATCACTGAGCATGCTGGCCCAGCCAAGTTCACACAGAAGCTTGTCCACCCCTGCCTGGTCAACTGGGCACATCTGTACGTGGCTCCTTAAATCCTGCATCAAGACGAAATGAAGACAGTTGGGAGGTCATATTGACCCCTACCGTCATAAACCTCACAGGCAGACAACCAGAAACGCACGTGCTCACTCACACCTTACATCTCCTGAGTGAGCAAAACAAGTGGGCTGGGGGTCACCTTGGCCAATGGAAGCGGGTCTCGGGTGCAGGGCGTTGAGTGGGGGTGTGGCACAGGAACAGGCCCCACCTAGCAAGCCCTACCTATGGGAACTGGAGTCCAGGGTCAATACCAATCTGTTTCTCCAGCCCCTTGGGGTCTCGGGTGTGTGCCCCTATGTGGGTAGCAGTGCCCATGTGGGGGTGGCAGGTAGGGGATACAGCTGGCAGGGGGTGTGGCTCTGTGTTTGTTTAAAATGAGAGAACCTTTCAGACCCGCAGACTCTGGGGAGGGCAGTCTGGGCTGCCAGGGGCACTGCCCCGAGGGGTCAGGCCATGGACACTCACCCAGAGTCTTTCATCTGGGTGCTCCCCTCTGTGGGGTCTCTTCCTGGAGGCCATCCCCTTTGGGGGCTGTGCCCTGTGATCAGGAGGAGAGGCTAAGTAGCTGTGTGGTCCAGGCAGAGCCAGCTCCCCACTGGCCAGAGCTCAGTCCTCAAGGCTGCACATCCTGTTCAGGGTGAAGGAAACTCCAGACTCCAGTGGCAGGTGGCCCAGGGCGCCAGGGGGGGTGGGGTGGGGTAGGGGTGTCCCCTGCCTCAGTGACCCTGTGACTGCATTGTGTGTAGGACCCTCCTTGGAAGCACTTGCGAAGGGGACCACCCAGCCTGCAGAGCAGGGCCCCTGACACAGGCAGGATGGGCCAGCAGCAGGACAGCATGGAAAAGGAGAGGAGGCAGTCAGGTGATGGCCACTGGGAGGAAAGCCCACCGGGCACTGTCGTCAGGTACCATGTGGGGTGGGGGCGGGGCAGAGATGCAGATGAACCGCCCAGCCTGCTGCACCAGCCTCCCCTGGTGGCCAGCTCCTGGGAAGCACACAGGCAAGGGGGAGGTGGGGGAGGTAATCCCTCTCTAAACCCCCCTCGCCCCCTAGGCCTCTGCTGGGAGCTGGGCTGACACTATCCTTCAGCAAGGCCCTGAGGGCACACAGCACCAGGGAGCCCAAGCCTCAAGTTGCAGGCCGTGCAGGCTGCTCTGCTGGCCTCTGCCCCGTCCTGCAGAAGATGGACAGGACAGCTAATTGGCCTGGAGCAGGGGACAGAGACTCCAGCAGTAGAGTAGCTGGCCCCTCTCCACCGCCACCGACCCCCAAGCAAGGACTCTGAAGCCGGCAGGTATGGCCGGGGCCACCCTTGGAGCACAAGGTCCAGCGAGTGCCTGCTGGCCGGCGTGTCGGCCTGGGGGCTGGCCAAGCAGCCAGGCAGTGTCCTGGTCCCCAGCACCTACAGCCACCCTGGGTCTCAATCCCACTTCCGTCTGAAACCCAGCTTGGTACTGGTGCCTGAGCAGTATAGGAGGGGGCAGCTGTTGCCCTGGGGGAGACCGACACCCCTGCCTGGGGCCATGGGCGGTGGGCAGTTCACTGGAGCCTGTCAAGAGGTCACAGCTCCCTACCCGGTGCTGGTGCCCCATGGAGCTCAGCTTTAGCCGGCAGGGCCTGTTCAGCACTCCCTGCCCTGCACCATGTACAGACGGGGACACCAAGGCTGACTGGGGCCGACACCAGCACAGCCCAGTCAGGGGAGCACAGCCCAGCACTGGGCCCGGCGGGAGGCCCCTCAGCACAGAAGTGTGGTCTGAAGGTGTCCTTGGGTGCGTTGGGAGCAAAGCCCTGCAGGGGGCCAGGGGAGGGGAAAGGAGAGTCCTATGATGTCACTTCCTCTCTGAAGCCCTCAGAGCTCCTAGGACAGCCCCTCAGTGTCTGCAGGGTGAGGGCCACCTGGTTAGCACCAACCCAGTCCTACTCCGGTGTCCCTCTGACCCAGGCTGCGCGGCAGCCCCTCATGGGCTCTGCGGCTTCCGCTCACGGTCAGGACAGCCTGGCTGTCACCTGAGACCACTCCCAGGGTGGCACTTCCCCAGGGACCACAGAGCTGGCCCCCAACAGATCATGTGAAGGATGGATGGACAGACGGACTGGGTGCTGTGGCCCCGGTGGATGAGCCAGCTCAGGGTCCCACTGCTGGCTCCTGGGTCATCAGCTCTCACTGCTGCGGTCTGGACATACAGCCGTGGTGGCCCGCCCTCCCCCCCACTCCAGGCACCCAGATGGGTGGTCACTCCCCGGGGAATGGGCTGAAGCCCCTGCAGCCCGTGAGCCTCCATCCCTCCCTGCAGGCCCCTCGAACCCACGCCAGAAGGCCGTGGTGGATGCCTTCCGCCACGCGTGGAAGGGCTACTGCAAGTACGCATGGGGCCATGACGAGCTGAAGCCTCTGTCCAGGTCCTTCAGCGAGTGGTTCGGCCTGGGCCTCACCCTGGTCGACGCTCTGGACACCATGTGGATCATGGGCCTGACCAGAGGTACCTGTGCCCCCAGCTGCAGGGGTGGGGGGTCCTGTGGGGAAGGGATGCAGAGTCTGGTGTGTGCCAGGCAAGTCTGTAAGCTCAGGTGGGGGTCGTGGGGCTGGCATCTGGTCCTGGACCCAGCCTCTCGGCTGTCGTGTCTCGTACCGGTCACCCTGGCATCCCCCTTACTGTCCAATCAGCTCAGATAGTGCAGAGCAGGGCTGCCGTGTCCCTTTCCAAGGTGGTGCGCCCTCTTGGCACGAGTGGTGGGTGGTGCACACCTCCTGCTTGGGGTTAGAGGCCGAGTGCTTTGCCCTGTGCCACCAGGGCTCCTTAAGCTGAGCCCGCTGTGGTCTCTAAGTCTATCCTTTGAGCACCTGCTTTTCGGCGTCCATGTTCCGAATCGGCCAGGGCTACTTCTGTGGCCCTGGACTCACGGCCTCTGACAGTGGCAGTGAACTCTTAGTGCATGGGGCCTCCCCAGCTGCACTGGCTCCTGGGGCTGCATGTGTGGGAGAGCTTCCGGTTCCCTGCCCCTTGGAGGGAGACCCCACCTGGGAACTCTGCCAGAGTAGAGGCCTCACCCCCCAGGGAGACCCAGAGGGCACAGGTGAGGGCCTGCAGGAGCCGAGGTGGGCTGAGAGCAGGTGAGGGCCTGTAGGAGTCCAGGTGGGCTGAGAGCAGGTGAGGGCCTGCAGGAGTCTAGGTGGGCTGAGAGCAGGTGAGGGCCTGCAGGAGCAGGTGAGGGCCTGCAGGAGTCCAGGTGGGCTGAGAGCAGGTGAGGGCCTGCAGGAGTCTAGGTGGGCTGAGAGCAGGTGAGGGCCTGCAGGAGCAGGTGAGGGCCTGCAGGAGCTGAGGTGGGCTGAGAGCAGGTGAGGGCCTGCAGGAGCCAAGGTGGGCTGGGAGCAGGTGAGGGCCTGCAGGAGCAGGTGAGGGCCTGCAGGAGCAGGTGAGGGCCTGCAGGAGCAGGTGAGGGCCTGCAGGAGCAGGTGAGGGCCTGCAGGAGCAGAGGCCTTACTCTGCAGGGAGCCCCTGAGGCCCTGGGAAGCCAGGCCGCCCCTGGGAAACTGCTGTGTGCCTAGAGTTTGAAGAAGCCAGGACGTGGGTGGCAGAGAAGCTGCAGTTCCACAAAGACGTGGACGTGAACCTGTTTGAGAGCACCATCCGCATCCTGGGCGGCCTGCTGAGCACCTACCACCTGACCGGGGACAGCCTCTTCCTGGAGAAAGCCGTGAGTGTGATGGGGGGCGGTGCCCACCTGTTCCCGTGTGTTCTCCACACCGCTGCCTCCTTACCCCTGAGTTTCTGTTCATGGTGTGCGTGTCTGACCCACAGACACAGCCCCAGTCTGGCGGCTCCATGAAATTTCTGCTGTTGTTGAGTTTGGGGGCAGTGTGGCCCGTGGGGATCTCATGGGGCCCTCATGGGGTGGTGGATGGTGGACCAGGCCAGTCTGCCCTGACAGTGGTTCTCTGGTCTCTTTGTCCATCAGAAAGACTTTGGAAACCGGCTGCTGCCTGTCTTCAAGACCCCCTCCAAGATTCCCTTCTGGCACGTGACCTGGGCACGGGCCACGCCCAGTTGCATATTGGGGACGCCAACAGCAGCGTGTCAGAGGCCTCCGCCGTCCAGCTGGAGTTCCGAGACCCCGCTCGTGCCACGGGGACTGGAACCTTTCAGGTATCTGCAATGGTTTGCCATGAGTTTAATACGAATGTTTTGTATCAAGTAGGCCTGTCAAGCTGGCTCACAATCCCGTTGGCCCGAGTCTCCTGTCTGCGGGCTGCTGTCCGCTGTCTGGGGCTGCCAAGAGCAAGGGCCGTGGAGAGCAAAGGCGGCTTCCCCCGTGGTCCCGAGGCCAGAACGGGAATTTATGCCAGCAGCCCCTGGGGACGAGGTCTGGGGGCAAGTCCTGCTCCTTCCTCTTCCCCTAGGTCCGTACATTTTGCAGCCTAGGAACCCTGGATCCAAGGAAAGCTCGCTGTCCCTGGCTCTTCTCTCCTGATTCTGCGTCTCTTCCAGCCCCGCACAGCACAGCCCGAGGACCACGCGCTGTGCAAGCTCCTTTCACAGCAGATCAGGGCTGCGATGGGCCGCGCTCCTTACGTTGCATCATGCAGGGTGATGATGTCATCCCGTTATCTGTCAAAAAGCTGAGAACCCGGGCTCCAACAAACAGGTGTGTTCTTGGGGTGGGGGTGGGGCCCACAATTCAATCCGACCGCCGCCCTCCCGCCAGTGTGCTGGACTGCGGGGGCTTGTGCGTGGCTGTGATGCGGAGCACACCTGGTATTTCAGGTATCATCAGGGTCACCCATGGGAAGCAGATTCCAGCTCAGACTGCAAGGAAGGAATCGACTGCCCCCTTCTGAGGAATCAGCCACAGCAGCACCCTGTCAGAGACCGTGCTGGAAGATGGGCCTCAGGGTGGATGGCACTCCGCATAGACAGAGACAGCTGTTTCCTCCAGGCAGAGCCTGTTTTTCAGATCTCCGAGTGCTGATGGGGGGTGGCTGGGAGACAAAAGAAACAACAGTACACACGCAGGAGTAGTACACTGTGGGGTGTATGAAATATGAACCTTGAAAACCGAGGAAGAATCAGAAATGAAATGGAACAAATCAAGACCAGTATCCTGGGCATGAATTAGTAGTGAGCCGAAATGGACTGGCATGGGTCATTTTTAGTCGGATAGTCTTCTGATTTACTATGGTGAGCATAACAGATCCACGAAGAATGACCTCACATTCATTGCCAAAAAGAACATTCCAAGATCTGTCCTGAAAGAGAAGGCTGTCTGGAGACAGCAGTAGGTGTACAAGACAATATCCGTTCAGCCCCTGGGAAGTCCAGTTGATACAAGGGGGCACTTAGGGGCAAATGGCAGCTCCTGAGGGCAGTGGGTGCTCACAGGACACTTACTGGCAACTGGCATTCACCAGGGGCTCAGGCAGGGGTCAGGGAGGGGTGTATCCACAGACCTGGTGATCCCCCGCCTCGGCCCCGTGCAGGTCCCCACGGGGGGACTACTCCTCCATCAACAACGTTCATACCTTCAGGACCAGGGGTGTGAGGGGCAATACTGGGAGAGTAGAGGGTGAGTGGGTTGGAAAGGGGGAACCGATTACAAGGATCCACATGTGACCTCTTCCCTGGGAGATGGATGGCCGAGAAGGGGGAGAAGGGAGACTCTGGATAGGGCAAGATATGACAAAATAACAATCTATAAATTATCAAGGGCTCATGGGGGAGGGGGGAGCAGGGAGGGAGGGGAAAAAATGAGGACCTGATGCAAAGGGCTTAGGTGGAGAGCAAATGCTTTGAAACTGATTAGGGCAAAGAATGTACAGATGTGCTTTATGCAATTGATGTATGTATATGTATGGATTGTGTTAAGAGTTGTATGAGCCCCTAATACAATGTAAAAAAAAAATGTCCAGGACCCCAAGAAGCCTGACCCGCGGGACAAGATGGAGAGCTTCTTCCTGGGGGAGACGCTCAAGTACCTGTACCTGCTCTTCTCCAAGGACGCCGACCTGCTCAGTCTGGACACCTACGTCTTCAACACTGAGGCCCACCCCCTGCCCATCTGGACGTCCACCTAGGGCCTGGCCCCTAGGCACGAGCAGGGCACAGAAGCCAGGTGCAGTCTGGGGCCCGTGGAGGATCCCTGGGCAGATTGGCCACTGCTGGCCATCAGGCTCTGGGCAGACAGCCCAGAGGACACCAGCTGGACACATGGTAGGGCCCAGCACCAGCCTTAGTAGCTCTGGGCCTCCTGGTCAGGAGCCATCGGGACACGCAGGAATAAATGCCACAGCTGTGGGACCCAGCTGGCCCGGCCCAGAGCTGCCACCTCCAGACCCCGTTAACCATGAGGGGTTCCAGCCCCCTCCCTCAGACCCCCCCTAACCGAGAGGGGCTTAGGCCAGGCTGCAGAGAGGAGCTGAGTGCCCGGGTGGGCTGTCTCAATATGGGGGCAGCTGTGCTCCAGGGGTGCACAGGTTCAGGGTGGGCTCTGGCCTTTACATGGTGGACTCAGGGATTCTCGTCATCCTGCAGGAGCTGGGGGTGTGGGGGAGCAGGGACAAGTCCACCCTGCAGGCGTTGGGGATGGGGGGGTCGTGGTGACGAAACGATTTCAGGCTGCCTCCAGCTGGTGGGTGGTGTGGAGCTCCTCAGCCCAGGCAGGATGGAGGCCAGCTGGCACCCGTGAGTGCAGCTTCCCCATTGGTGGATCGACTGGGAAATGGTGGGCACTGGGTGGGGCCTCTAGTTAGCGTCGATCAGGTTCAGTGTCAGGCTTCATTCAGAAGTACTGAGCCTCAGGCAGCCTTCTCTAAGGACCTTCCACTCTGGACATGCGGTCTGATCGGTGAGGCTCTGGCTGCCCTCAGGGTGGACAGGGCACTCTCAGGGTGCAGGGCTCACCAACAGGAGGGGGCCTGTTCCCCTCTGCTATGGGGCCAGGCCTCGACAGTGACCATGCTCCTAGAGGGTTGCCCTCAGGGAAGCTCTGGATGGAGCCCCAAAGGCCCCCTCTCAGCTGCACTCTCACCTCCATGCCCGGGCCATTTCCAATGAGCCCTGGCTGCCCTGCACGGCCCACATGACAGACATCGGGCCCCAGATGTCCAGCGCTGCCCAGTTGGGGCTGCCGGGTTGGCCTTTCTGGTGCACATTCTGTCCCCTGTGGCCTATGACCATGATACTGTTTGGAGAAGGTGGGATTTCCTTGGGAAGGTGGAGCAGATCCGGTAAGCTGAGTTCAAATCTCATCTGGGGGCGACTCAGAAAATACAGGAGAGACGAGGGAAGACACACACACACACACATATGGTGAAGGCAGTGGGTGAGGGTCCAGGTCCCGGCCAGGGCTGTGGGACTACAGGGACAGAGCAGACCCTCTAGAGTGGACAGAGCAGGCTCGTCTAATGGATGGTGCCATGGCCACTCCCAGGACCTGCTGCCAGCCCCTGTGCCCGACTCGGCGGCCCTAGAAAGCGCAGAGCAACCTGTGGGCTTTCAAGTGTCCGGCTGCAGAAGAGCAGACAGCCTCGTCCCTCCTCCTTCGAACCACTGACCTTGTGTGAGCAGTCCAGTGGCAGCTCTCCGGGCACCTGGGGAATGAGGACGGAGCCCAGAGAAGAGCACTGAGCACGCTGATCTACTGAGTGCTGAGATTCCGTCTCTCAGACTTTGGACACGTCCAGAGACCAGGCCCTGGAGAACCCCGAGATCCAGCTTGGCCTGGCACCTAGTTTCTACCCCAACCCTCCCCTTCACCAGCTGTGGTCGAGAGCAGTTACCAAGGGATGGTAAGCTGGTTTGCTTCTTGCCACCTTGCTTGACCTCATGAACCCAGTGAGTCAGATCCCCAGACGTTGAAGCCCTCGTTGCTAAATTCCATTGGTCGGGTTCGGCCTCCAGTAAGTGAACACAGCAAACCTGCAGCCCCCCCCCCTTCCTGGAGTGACCCCCTGGACCCCTGGAACCACGAACCTGCCACCTTCCACCCTCTCCTGCTTCCTCGTCCAAACTGACTCAGGGTAGCGCTTTGTGCTGAGCGGCTGTTGAGTTGGTCCGAACTCATGGTGACTCTATTCACAAGGAACCCAAGCGCCGCCCGGTCATAGTCACCCCTGTGGTCGGTGGCAGTGCCAACGATTGTGGACCCCGTGGTAGATCCTGGTTGATGAAGAGCAGCCCCCACCCAGGCTTTCCTCACTTCTGATACCAGCTGCAAGTTTGAGCCTTCCCCAAGGCGCCCCCGCCAGGTCACTACAAGGACTCAGCTCACTGAAAGCAATCTTATACTCCCCTCCCCCGCCCCTACCCAAGTGTCAAAACAAAACCAATGGCCATTGAGTTGATCCCACCTGCAGCCACCTACTTAGGGCTTCGAAGACGAGATAAGGACAGGCAGCCTCATCTTTCTTCCGCAGAGTAGCTGGTGGGTTTGAACCACGGTCCTTGTAGTTACCAGGCCACAGTCCCAGCAGGGCCCTTTCTCATTCTCATACCATCATTGTTTCCTGTGGGGACAGATCGTAGGTAAACCTGATAGTCACCAGGAAACAGGAGTCCAGGAGAGGCATCAACAGTGGAATTCCATTGCCCTCACCCTATGAAGTCGGCACACTGATTGTTTTAGAATAAGTACACAACTAGTATTGTCAACCCGATAAGTTCATCCACGCTTCAGTTTGGGGGGAGTTTTATTGGGGCTTCATTACGTAGGCATGACACCCTGACTTCCGTGGGGTGGATCTGACTGTGCAGGCTGTACTTGGATTGTTCCCGCCCATGGGGTTCCTGCCAGGCTCTCGCTCCCTGAGCTGTGTCCAGTGGGACTCAAGCCCACCATAAATCACAAGGCTGGTCCTGTGTTTGGCCACCTCTCGCCCTAACTTGCACTGTGGGTTTGCGTCTTTCAAACCAAGACCTCCACAAGGCCTACTGAAGGGGCCCGACCACAGACCAGCCTCGAGGCACATGGGAAAGTTGGCTCAAGCCAGCGTCACCACTCTGCTCCTCTCCAGACCCTTGCCCACATTGGCAGAGCCCCTGTGAGATGTATGGTAGCACATTCGGGGACCAGTATGACCCACCGGGGACAGTATGCCCAGAGTCGCCCCCCCACACACACTCCTGTGGCCCCTGGCAGATGGTCACTACTACACGTGAGTGAGTGAGCTGTGCTCAACCAGGGCCTGTGTGTCCCATCTGCCTTTCTTGGCAATGCTAACGCCTGCAAACTATGGCCCGGGCCACTGTCCTCTGTGCAGCGGGACACCCCCCCACCCCCACCCCCGCCTAGAGGTAGGATAGTTGTGCTCACTGGGCTTTCCCGGTCCTGCGAGCAGCTGGGTGGGGGATCTGGTCCCACTGTTCAGTGGAGCAGGTGCATATCAGCCCCCCTGGCCCTCCAGCACCCTGGGGATCACACGGTGGTGAGGGCCCTGTGACTGGAAGGACTGGGTCAGCTGGCTCCTCAGCCCTCTCTGAGGACCACCGCCTGGGGATCGGGAGTGCGGGAGGGGCTGGTGACAACTCCAGGGGCTCTGACTTGGGGAGAGGAGGGATAGGGGCAAGAGCGACCTGGGGGCACCAGGCATCCAGTGGGAGAGGTAATCTGAGCAGGTCCCTGTGTCCACGTTCTCCGTTCACAAGGAAAGGCGGCTAGGGTCCTGTCCTCATCTGGCGCTGGGGACAGCCTTCTGTACCATGTGGGCAGGGGGGAAGGGCAATGGCTCCAGGGTGCTGTGAGGGTGTGGTGGCCATGGCAACAGTCGCTGTGATGGTGACCCGATGGCAACAGTGAGCGATGATGGCCATGGTGACTGAGACAGTGATTGGTGGTGACATGGTGACAGTGAAGGTGACAGCGGTGATAGACACCAAGGTAAGAATGGGGTCCCAGCACCCAGCAGAGGCCCCATCCTTCCTCTCTCGTCCATTATGGGGGGGCTGGGAAACCCAGCAGGTTGGGGCACTGACCCCAAGCTCCTAGCCCAGCCAGACTGCCCAGCACACCAGGGCTGGCTCTGTACCAGTGTCTCTTCCTGTGGTTGAAGCCCCCACCCACAGAGCCCCCATGCCAGGGCCCTCAGCCCTAGAGCCCCGCCTCCTCCTTAGAGCCCTTCCCACTGGCTCTTGGTGCACGGAGACCTGGAGGATGTGGGTCAGCCGGTGGGGTCGCATGTAGCATCTCTCCCTGGGGTCCCTCCTGGGCGGGGCGGTGTCCACACAGTAGCCCCTTGTCCTCCAGGAGGTACTACAACTGCTTGGCGGGCATTGTAGCCTCCCGGGAGGGGCACCCCAGAGCCAGGGTGACCCGCACACTGCAGCCCTCTGTCCAGCGTGTGGTCCCTTTCCTGTCACTGGGAGGGATGGGCACAGGGCAGGCTGTCTCCAGGAGCAGTGGGAGGTGTCAGCTCTCCGGCAGGTGGACAGCAGCCTCCCTGCGCGCCTGGACTCAGTGCGCCCATGACTACAGCCACTTCAGCACCGGGACCCTGCCCGCCGCCCCCACCACGGATGGCGGGAGAGCTCTGGGCAGGCTCGGCTGGCAACGTGAGGACCCCTCCCCAATCCTAGCGGGACACGATCCCTCGCTGCCAGCCTCAGTGGGGCCAGGATCCCGGCACCTCCCGGGCTGCACGGAAGGCCCCGCTCGAGTTGTCACGTGGGCCCGCCCCACGTGACTTTCCGCGTGACTTGCCTCCGTCAGGCCACAGTCAGATATGCGGCGGGAACCGAGCCTACCCGCGGGCTGGCCGACCATGCCCGCCGCCCTGGTGCTGCTGCTGGCGCTGGCGCTGCGCGACTCCGGGGCCGCGGGTGGGCTCGGCGGGCGAGGCCTGGGAGGGAGGGGCGGGGGAGGGGGCGAGCGCAGGGCGGGGGCGAGGCCCGGCGGGCCGAGGTCGCAGGGAGGGGGCAGGCCTGGGCGGGGGGCGATCGCAGGGCGGGGGGCGATCGCAGGGAGGGGGCAGGCCGGGGCGGGGGGCGATCGCAGGGCGGGGGCGAGGCCGGGGCGGGGGCCGAGGTCGCAGGGAGGGGGCAGGCCGGGGCGGGGGGCGATCGCAGGGCGGGGGCGAGGCCGGGGCGGGGGGCGATCGGAGGGAGGGGGCAGGCCTGGGCGGGGGGCGATCGCAGGGCGGGGGGCGATCGCAGGGAGGGGGCAGGCCTGGGCGGGGGGCGATCGCAGGCGGGGGGCGATCGGAGGCGGGGAGCTCGCGCCTGGAGCTTCCCCCCGTCCCCGTGCCCCGGCAGCCCGCAGCTTGGCGGAGCCCGGCTTCCGGGAGCACTTCTTCGAGCAGCCGCTGGACCACTTCAACTTCGAGCGCTTCGGGAACCAGACTTTCCGCCAACGCTTCCTGCTGTCTGGTCAGCGCCGCCCCGCGGGGTTCTCGGGGAACCCGGGGCGCCGTGGGAGGCCGCGCGGCCGGGGGTGGGGAGACCGGGGTGGGGGGCTCAGACAAGCAGACCCCGAGGCCGACCTGCCTGTCCCTGCGCAGACAAGTTCTGGACGAGGGGCGAGGGGCCCATCTTCTTCTACACCGGCAACGAGGGCGACGTGTGGTCTTTTGCCAACAACTCGGGGTTCCTCGTGGAGCTGGCGGCCCAGGAGGGCGCTCTGATGGTTTTCGCGGAGCACGTGAGTTTGGGCCGCGCGGGGCCTGCGGGCGCGGCCCGGGCCGGTGGCGCTGGGGCACTACCTTGCCCGTGTCGTTCGTCCGCAGCGGTACTACGGGAAGTCGCTGCCCTTCGGCCTGCAGTCCACGCGGCGAGGCCGCACCGAGCTGCTGACCATAGAGCAGGCGCTGGCTGACTTCGCGGTTCTGCTGCAGGCGCTGCGGGCCAGCCTTGGAGTCCAGTACACACCCGCCATCGCCTTTGGTGGCAGGTGGGCCTTACTCGGGGGATCAGGGCCCCTGGGGCCAGATACCATTGGCCCAGCTCTCCACCCCAGGGCCCCTGTCCAAACTGGACCACCCTGGAGTCAGCCCCGGAAGCCCCTCTCCCCATCCTCTGCCCCTGGAAGCCCCTCCAGCTTTGGGCCTCGGAGTGCACTGCCCAGCCTTAGCTCAGCCCCTCCTGGGAAGCCCCCTCCTTCCCTGAGTACCGTGGAACCTACGTCCGAGCCACACTGGTGAGGAAACCCTCTCAGTGGTGGGAGAGTGGCCTGCAGAGGGTGGTGGGGCAGGGAGCAGGTGAGCCTCCGAGGAGACAGAAAGCGGGGCACAGGGAAGGGCCAGGACTGGTCCCCCAGCTCTGAGTGGGGTGGAGTGGTACCCAGAGCTGTGGAGGGTGGGCCAGCCCTCATAACCCTGTGCTCCTCCCCTAGTTATGGGGGCATGCTGAGCGCCTACATGCGGATGAAGTACCCACACCTTGTGGCAGGGGCCTTGGCAGCCAGTGCGCCCTTGGTGGCTGTTGCAGGGCTTGGGGACCCCTACCGGTTCTTCCAGGATGTCACTGCTGTATGTGAAGTGGGGGGGGGGGCAGAGGGGGCACAGGCGGGATGGTGGGGACAGAGGACTTGGGGTGGGGGAGCAGAAGGGATGGGAGGGTTGGGCAGCAGAAGGGCTGGGGCAGAAGTTGGGAGGTAGTGGGGCTGGGATGGGTAGTGGGTACAGAGGGCTGGACAGGACACTGCAGGCTGCCATCCTCCAGGACTTTGAGGGACAGAGCCCCAAGTGTGCCCAGGCCGTGCGGGACGCGTTCCGGCAGATCAAGGACTTGTTCCTGCAGAAAGGTGTGCAGCCCCCAGCCCCAATCTGTCCTGCTGCTGCCCCTCCTGTAGCCCCCTCCCAGTTGTCATCCTTGCCCCTTCCCTGCAGCCTACGACACGGTCAGCCAGGAGTTCGGCACCTGCCAGCCACTCTCCAGCCAGGACCTGGTACAGCTGTTTGAGTTTGCACGCAACGCCTTCACTGTGCTGGCAATGATGGACTACCCGTACCCCACCGATTTCCTGGGCCCCTTGCCAGCCAACCCTGTCAAAGTGAGGGCCCACCTTGGGGCAAAGAGGCAGGAGGGCCGGATACCTGAGACCATGACCCCTTCAGGAGCCCCCTCTCCACAGGCTGGCTGTGAACGGCTGCTGACTGAAAACAGGCGGATCTCGGGGCTCAGTAAGCTAGTGGGTACGTCAGGGTACTGCAGGGGCCGGTGCCCAGTACAGGGTGGTGGTGAGGATCAGAAATGACTGAGTGGGGAGAAGTTACCCCAGCCAGGCCCAGCCTGAAGGGGTGCTACCCAAGGGGGTCTCTAGGGTCCCCCAGGGCAGAACTGGCTTCCTGGCAGACCTGGCCCCCATTCCTGACACCCTGAATGGGGTCCCTCCAGGACTGGTGTACAATGCTTCGGGCACGACTCCCTGCTATGACATTTTCCGGCAGTACCGCAGCTGTGCAGACCCCACCGGCTGCGGCCTGGGCCCCGACTCAGAGGCCTGGGACTACCAGGTATATGGAGGGTCACCCAGACTGACCAGCTGGGGGTACTGGACCCCGACTCAGAGGTTTGGAACTGTCAGGTACGTTGGGGGCAAGGGGACTGGGCCGCCTTGCCCAGCCTTACAGTGGGGTGTCCTGCAGGCCTGCACGGAGATCAACCTGACCTTCGGCAGCAACAATGTGACCGACATGTTCCCGGAGCTGGCCTTCACGGAGTCACTGCGCCAGCAGTACTGCCTACACACGTGGGGCGTGGAACCCAGGCCCGACTGGTTGCGGACCAGTTTCTGGGGAGCAGGCACGGCCAGGGGCGGGAGAGCACCCCTCCCTTAGGGGCGATGGGCCTCCTTGGCCTCTCCGCCTTGTGGCTCACAGGTATTGGGGTCCTGCTCTGTCCCTTTCAGACCTCAAAGCTGCCAGCAACATCATCTTCTCCAACGGTGACCTGGACCCCTGGACGGGGGGTGGGGTGAGTACGAGGCCTGGGCAGGCCTTTCCGAGCTGTGAACCAGGCTCTGTCTGCTACACCTGGTTCTGCACTGACCATCTTCTGGTTCTGATTTCTGACCTTGGCCATGGGCAAAGGCTCCGCTGTGAACTCAAGCCACTGCTTTGGCTGCACCCACACACTGGGCTGCATTTTCCTGACAGATAAGGAGCAACCTGAGCGCCTCGGTGATCGCTGTCACCATCCAGGGGGGAGCTCACCACCTTGATCTCAGGTGCAGCCCCACCCCCACTGCTGGGGGGATCTCCTGGGGTATGGGGGGTGCCCTGCCTGGCCCACTCACAGAAGTCCTCATTGCCAATTCCTGGTGCCTACTCCTCAGAGGGTCCAACCCAGCAGACCCCCCGTCTGTCGTGGAGGCTCGGAGGCTTGAAGCCAGAGTCATCCATCAGTGGGTGAAGACGGCCAGGTGGGAGCAGCGCTCACGGACCAGGGCTGAGGGCCGGCCCCCGTCCAGTTCTTAAGGCCACACTTGGGGAGCCTAGGCGCTGCAGCAGAGCAGGAGCAGGAGCAGCAGCAAGCCACACCTCCCTCAGGCCTGTGAGGGTCTCCCTGAGGCCCCTCCCTCCACTGTGACCCGGGGAGGCTGGCTGAACACTGAGTGGCTGTATGGTGCAGAGCACCTTTCTTCTCTGGAGAGGGTGCCCTGGCCAGGGTACCAAGGAGCTGCCACCCCTGGGGGCTCCAAGGTGGCACAGGCTCCCTGTCTGAATTCCCTCCACAACATACACTCCCACCCATGGGGCCCACAAGCTGTGAGGCAAGGTGGGAGAAGCAGGCTAAGTAAAGGGAGTGAACCAGTCAGAACACGTGACTCCTTGGCTGTGATTTGGGGACCCTCCACCCTAACTGCACAGGAAGCTGCTAGGGGAAGTGGGGTGGGGGCTCTGCAGACTGTGCTGCCCCTCCCAGCAGGGAACCTGTATCCCTCCCATGAGCGAGGCACCTCCAAATCCTGCTACTGCCTGGGCAGGGAGGGGCACAGCTACTTGCTCTGCTCTGGCCGGTACACAGCTGGGGGTGGGGGCTTGGGGAAGGTGGAGGATCGCACATGACTCCCAAAGAGGGCAAGGGTCCACAGTGGGCAGAGGCAAGCTCCCACCATGCATGCATGAGGCCTGCCGGGGGACATGGCGGTCACTGTGTCACTGTACCGAGCAGAAGTCCCACCAGGGCTGGGCTCACCATGGAGGTCCCCCATGATGCCGTGTGTATGTGTGGGGGGCGGTGTGCTGCTGCCTGCCTGCCTGCCACAAGGACCCACACAACACATGGGGAACAGGATACACAGGCAAACAGGAATCCACTTTATCCCCATTTGAAGAGCCCACTCCACCAGGCAGCTGGAGGCAGGGTGGACTTGTCCCCACACTGCCCCCCCAGCCCCTGCAGGACGGCTGGAATCCCTGAGTCCAACGTATAAAGGCCAGAGCCCACCCTGAGCCCGCTGTACCCCTGGGGCACAGCTGCCACCATCCTGAGACAGCCCGACCGGGCACTCAGCAACTCTGAACAGGCTGCAGAGCAGCCTGGCCCGAGCCCCTCTGTTAGGGGGGTCTGAGGGAGGGGGCTGGAACCCCTCATGGTTAACGGGGTCTAGAGGTGGCAGCTCTGGGCCGGGCCAGCTGGGTCCCACAGCTGTGGCATTTATTCCTGTGTGTCCCGATGGCTCCTGACCAGGAGGCCCAGAGCTACTAAGGCTGGTGCTGGGCCTTACTATGTGTCCAGCTGGTGTCCTCTGGGCTGTCTGCCCAGAGCCTGATGGCCAGCAGTGGCCAATCTGCCCAGGGATCCTCCATGGGCCCCAGACTGTGCCTGGCTTCTGTGCCCTGCTCGTGCCTGGGGGCCAGGCCCTAGGTGGACGTCCAGATGGGCAGGGGGTGGGCCTCAGTGTTGAAGACGTAGGTGTCCAGGCTGAGCAGGTCGGCGTCCTCGGAGAAGAGCAGGTACAGGTACTTGAGCGTCTCCCCCAGGAAGAAGCTCTCCATCTTGTCCCGTGGGTCAGGCTTCTTGGGGTCCTGGACGTTGTTGATGGAGGAGTAGCCCCCTGTGGGGACCTGCACGGGGTCGAGGCAGGGGGTCACCAGGTCTGTGGACACACCCCTGCCTGAGCCCCTGGTGAATGCCAGTCCCCAGTGAGTACCCTGTGAGCACCCACTGCACTCCTAAGTGTCCCCTTTGGGTGTGTTCACACCTCCACCCCCTACCCGCAGGAGCACCCCAGGAGAAGCTACCCTCCCCTTTGTGCACTTACTCTCCCATCCGGGCTACTCCCGCCACTCTCGAGGTGTCCCCTACACCTACAGTAAAGGTGCTCTGGTGTCCCAGGCGCCCCTCCCCGGACAGCCCACAAGCAGCCTCACCCTCGCGTAGGCGTTGAAGCTCTGCAGGATCTCCCAACCCCAGTCCTGGTACTTGGTGTCCCCAGTGCAGCGATGCAGGTAGAACAGACTCTCCACTGTCTCCGGCCGCAGCAGGTTGTGCCTGTCTGCCGGCTGCAGGAAGGGTGGGCTCAGCCAGGACATCAGCCCGCAGGCCAGGCCCAGGGCCCCACAGCACTCACCTTGACCTCCACGTCCTGGTGGCCCTCCTGGGGGACCACGTTGAAGTGGGCGATCTCGGGGCTCAGCCCTGTCGGCATCTGGCGGTTCATCTGGTAGCAGGTCTCCATCAGCCCCTTGGCCAGGTCCATGTGGTCAGCTGGCAGCCCGTGGTGGGCGCCCAGGGCCAGGGTGCCGGGCAGGAAGCACACCAGGTGGTCCTGGGAAACAGAGGGTCCCTGGTCGCTGCTGGTCGAGCCAGCCATCGAGGGTGGGCAGCTGAGATAGTGTTGGAGCCCAGCACCACCTTAGGCCCAGGCCTGGCCACAAGGACCACCTGTGTCCGGCAGCAGATGCCCAGCTCCTCCACCAGCCTCTACATGCCCTGTCTCTGTAGCAACGTGGAGGGCAAGTGGCCAGCCTCGGAGCCAAGGCCGCTGCACTCACCATCTTGGCGCTGAAGCGGCCGTGGGCGAGCTCCCCGACGAAGGTGAGCTTGCTGGGCTCTGAGCGCCTCAGCAGGTGCCTCTTCACGCCCTCGATGGCCTCCGTGTAGTCCTCCCGGAGCCTGCGGACGAGCACGGGCTCCGCCTCAGACATGCCGAGACTGGCTCCACCACCACCACCACCACGTGGCGCCCTGGCCCTGCGGGAGGCTTGGCAGGAAGGGGGCCCTGTGGAGTCTCCAGTGAGAACTGCCCTGAGGGCCTGTCCCCCACCTCAGCCCCTGCTGCTTCGGTTCTGGGGAGTCAGGCTGCACGGCCCCTGCACGGCACTGATTGCAGCCCCACAGGGAGACTGCGACCTGTCCTGCAGCCTCCGGGGACAGGCATGTTAGTGACGGTGACTAAGGTCCCTGTGGCATGCGGGGCTGGCACTCCCTCCAGGGGCGGGGAGGGGGGAGGATGCCAGCAGTCAGCTCAGCCCCTCTGCCAGGTCTGGGCGGGGTGGGGGTTGGGCCAGAGCCTCACCGCATCTCCTTCTTCCCGCCCTGCAGCCACTGCTTCAGCAGGTACTCGTAGTAGCTGTCAGCGCGGGCCCCCAGCGTGAACATGCCGAGGTGCGTGAAGTGCCCACTATGCGTGCTGATAAACATGGGCACCAGCCCGTCCTTCTTTCCAGACAGCGTGTGCACCCGCCGCGTCACCTCCTCCACAGCCTCCTGCAGGGGGACAGGGCAGGGCTCCTGATGGCCCCGCTTCCAAGGGACACAGCTGTGGTCTGGATTCAGTCCGCAACCCCAACCCCAGGTGGGAGAGGACAGCAGAACCAGGGCTCAGAGCTGCCCCGCCAGCCACACAGATGCCCGCAGACCCTTCAGGCCCAGACATTGCTACCTCCCTGGAGCCTGTGGCACAGGCACACCTGTGTCCCTGCCCAGGGCACTGTAACCCCACAGGTGCGTGCCCCCAGGGCCGCTGCCTCCTGTGAAGTGAGTCCATGACAAAGGCCTGCTCCCCCCCCCCCCCCCCACCAAGGCAGCAGCACTAAGAAGGCTATCCTCTGCCCAAGGCTGTGGCCTCTTCGGACAAGCCCCTTGTGTCCAACGGGCCACTTAGAGCACACCTCACACCAAGTGCCAGTATGAACTGCCGCGGAGCGAGGGGAGGCCGAGGGGGAGGGCTCTGCGCGCACCAAGGGGGCTGGGACTAAACTCGGAGAAAGACGACGGCAGCACGCCTGCGGCCGATCACCCGGAGCCCAACAAGCCCCTGCTCACACGTACAGTGGAGGGGACCCGTGCCAACAGGGCCACCCTGAACAAGAACAAAGATGGCGAAACGGCAGGGACCCAGGCACGAGGGCCAGCCACAGCACGTGGGTGAGACCCACGCAAACCAGCCCGAGCACGGGCTTGTGTGTGTCAGAGTAGCAGAACACCACTGCGTGTCCAGAAACAAGCCTCCCAGGGCAGGCACAGCCATACCGTCTCTGCCACGTGCCCAGGACGGTAGGCACAACAATGCAGACCCAAGGGCAGAATGGGAAGCCGGGCAAACTTGCCCATCTTACCGTGGCAGCACTTAGTGCCACGTTGTCATGAGCAACCACGAGACATAAAGAAGCAAACGTGGCATTTACACCAAAAGAGGAGACTGCTGACCGCCAGGCCAGGGTCGGGCGGAGGGGAGAGGGGAAACTGAGGATGGCGGGGGCACACTTACGGAGGGCTTAACGGGATGCTGGGACCAAGCACGGCTCTGCGCGGCTGAGACAAAGCAGGAAACGCAAGTGCAGTGTCTCAGGGCGGACAAGGCTGACTCAGGCGAGGGAGGAGAAGCAAGAAAGCATCTTGCAGCCGGTTGCTCAGGCAAGGTCCTCAGCCAGCATCTCGGGCAGCCTGCCCGCCCACCGCCCGCCACCACGCTCCCACAACACACCCGGGAAGCCCTCACTCTGGGCGGGGGTGTTGGGAGGGAAGGGCCCTGAGTGGACGTCCAGTTGGGTTCCAACCGGAGGTGGGCAGTGTACACAGGGCAGGCAGATAAACAAACATGGCCAAGCCCAGGTCTGCAAGGACAGTGAAGCTCAGGCCACGGAGGGCAAGCAGCAACACGCGCTGCATCAGAGTCCCCACGTCCCCTCCCCAGGTAAGGAAAACCCTGTGGAGGGGAGGGAGGGGGGAAAATGAGGCGGTGATACCAAGGTCCAAAGCAAATGTTTTCAGAATGAAGATGGCAACAAATGTACAAATGCGCTTCACACAATGGATGGATGGATTGTGATAGGAGTTGTACGAGCCCCCAATAAAATGATTTAAATAAAAAAGAAAACCCTGTGGTCTGCAGACCATCAGCCAGGGTGGGGGAGGTATCTGCACGCAGCCCCACACCCGCCCAGTGCCCAGGGGGTGGCCCTCGCTCTCAGGGAAGGCTGGTCTGCAGGAGGAGGAGGAGAGCACTGTCCCGGGGTGCTAAGTGCGGCCCGGCCTCGGCTCGGCTCAACGGTGTATGTTCTCAGAGCAACAAAGGAGGCTGAAACCGCGTTTCCTGAGGAGGCTGCCGCAGGCCGGGGACCATGTTCAGCTCACACCTCCAACTCCTGCCCACAAGGAAAGCCCGTGATTCACAGACAGGACCAGCTCAGACAGGGGTGGGGGGCACCGGGTCCTCAGGGCTCCCATCTCAACTGAGGCTGACTGGAAAATCCCCTCCGTGGAGCAGAGGTGCCTTCAAAGCACACAACTTGTAGTTAAGAGCCGCTTTAGCCTCGGTGCCACCAACCTCACTGCCCCGAGGTCACTCCCACTCATGACCCTGCGCAGGTTTTCCGAGGATGCCAGTCATTCTGGGAATAGTTGGCCTCGTCTTTCTCCCAGAGCACAGCTGGTCGGTTTGAACTGCCAACCTTGTGGTGAGCAGCCTAGTATCAGGGTTGCCTCCATTAGGGAGATGCAAATTGAAGCAAGCTACCAGGGAGAGCCCAGCCCAGAGGGCAGTGGGCTGGCAGGTGACACCGGAGGAGCAGGAGGGATGGGCCTCAGGGACAGTCACTGTGGACCCAGTGTGCCATCCCTTTGGCGCAAGGAACAGGGCTGCCACAAGCCTGCTGCAGGGATAGCTGGCACCAGCAGGACACCCAGGTGGTGACGGCCTTCAGGTCAAAGGGACCCACAGAGGTGGGCTCTGCACACCAGCCACAAGGGGTGCCCTAACCTGGAACTTCTCCTCGCCAGTGAGACGGGTAAGCTCTCGGAATTCCAGCTGGATGCTGGTGACCTCGGCCACTGTGCTGTCCGCAGTCCAGCGGGGAGGGTGGGCGTGGCCCGTGCCCAGGTTCACATCTGAGAAGGGAATCTTGGAGGGGGTCTTGAAGGCAGGCAGCAGCCGGTTTCCAAAGTCTTTCTGATGGACAAAGAGGCCAGAGAACCACTGTCAGGGCAGACTGGCCTGGTCCATCATCCCCATGAGATCCCCACGGGCCACACTGCCCCCAAACTCAACAACAGCAGAAATTTCATGGAGCCGCCAGACTGGGGCTGTGTCTGTGGGTCAGACACGCACACCATGAACAGAAACTCAGGGGTAAGGAGGCAGCGGTGTGGAGAACACACGGGAACAGGTGGGCACCGCCCCCCATCACACTCACGGCTTTCTCCAGGAAGAGGCTGTCCCCGGTCAGGTGGTAGGTGCTCAGCAGGCCGCCCAGGATGCGGATGGTGCTCTCAAACAGGTTCACGTCCACGTCTTTGTGGAACTGCAGCTTCTCTGCCACCCACGTCCTGGCTTCTTCAAACTCTAGGCACACAACAGTTTCCCAGGGGCGGCCTGGCTTCCCAGGGCCTCAGGGGCTCCCTGCAGAGTAAGGCCTCTGCTCCTGCAGGCCCTCACCTGCTCCTGCAGGCCCTCACCTGCTCCTGCAGGCCCTCACCTGCTCCTGCAGGCCCTCACCTGCTCCTGCAGGCCCCTCACCTGCTCCTGCAGGCCCTCACCTGCTCCTGCAGGCCCTCACCTGCTCCCAGCCCACCTTGGCTCCTGCAGGCCCTCACCTGCTCTCAGCCCACCTCAGCTCCTGCAGGCCCTCACCTACTCCTGCAGGCCCTCACCTGCTCTCAGCCCACCTAGACTCCTGCAGGCCCTCACCTGCTCTCAGCCCACCTGGACTCCTGCAGGCCCTCACCTGCTCTCAGCCCACCTCGGCTCCTGCAGGCCCTCACCTGTGCCCTCTGGGTCTCCCTGGGGGGTGAGGCCTCTACTCTGGCAGAGTTCCCAGGTGGGGTCTCCCTCCAAAGGGCAGGGAACCAGAAGCTCTCCCACACGTGCAACCCCAGGAGCCAGTGCAGCTGGGGAGGCCCCGTGCACTAAGAGTTCACTGCCACCGTCAGAGGCCGTGAGTCCAGGGCCACAGAAGTAGCCCTGGTCGATTCGGAACATGGACGCCGAAAAGCAGGTGCTCAAAGGATAGACTTAGAGACCACAGCGGGCTCAGCTTAAGGAGCCCTGGTGGCACAGGGCAAAGCGCTCGGCCTCTAACCCCAAGCAGGAGGTGTGCACCACCCACCACTCGTGCCAAGAGGGCGCACCACCTTGGAAAGGGACACGGCAGCCCTGCTCTGCACTATCTGAGCTGATTGGACAGCAAGGGGGATGCCAGGGTGACCGGTACGAGACATGACAGCCGAGAGGCTGGGTCCAGGACCAGATGCCAGCCCCACGGCCCCCACCCGAGCTTACAGACTTGCCTGGCACACACCAGACTCTGCGTCCCTTCCCCACAGGACGCCCTCCCCGCCCCCGCAGCTGGGGCACAGGTACCTCTGGTCAGGCCCATGATCCACATGGTGTCCAGAGCGTCGACCAGGGTGAGGCCCAGGCCGAACCACTCGCTGAAGGACCTGGACAGAGGCTTCAGCTCGTCGTGGCCCCATGCGTACTTGCAGTAGCCCTTCCACGCGTGGCGGAAGGCATCCACCACGGCCTTCTGGCGTGGGTTCGAGGGGCCTGCAGGGAGGGATGGAGGCTTGCGGGCTGCAGGGGCTTCAGCCCATTCCCCAGGGAGCGACCACCCGTCTGGGTGCCTGGAGTGGGGGAGGGCGGGCCACCACGGCTGTATGTCCAGACCGCAGCAGTGGCTCGCCGGGAAATGGGCCAGGCTGTCCTGACTGAGCAGAAGTCGCAGAGCCCATGAGGGGCCGCCGCCACGTAGGCTGGGCCGGAGACACTGGACGGCAACGATGGGGCTGGCGCTGACCAGGTGGTCCTCTCTTCATGGCCTAGGCTCAGTGGCTACAGCCCCCAGTGGCCCAGGCAGAGATATCAACTCCACGAGCCCAGCAGGCTGCCTCCTGTGCCAGCTGAGACCCCAGTACCAGCTGGGGCCCCTGTATTCTTCCAGGTTCCCGAGGGAAGTGGGATTAATACCCAGGACATGCAGCAGATAAAGTGACCCTGCCCCACCGCCTTGCTAGACTCTGGCCCCACACCCTGACCAGGCAGGCACTAGGTAGACCCATAAGGTGGCAGCAGTCCTACCTGCTGGCTTCTGAGTCCTGGCTTGTGGGGCTGGTGGCGGTGGGGAGGGGCCAGCTGCTTTCCTGGACAGGGGCTCTGTCCCCTCCTCCGGCTCAATCATCGCTCCTCTCCAGCTTTGGCAGGACAGAGATCAGAGTCAGCTGAATGGCCAACACCACCTACCCCCCAAGTGCCACCAGGCTATGCTGATGCCTGGTGTCAGCCCTGCTCCCAGAAGAGGCCTGGGGGCAGAGTGGGACCACCTCCTTGTATTCCCGAAGGCTGTGAGCTCCCCAAGGGGCTGGCCACCAGGGGAGACCAGTGCAGGGGGCTGGGCGGTTCATCTGTATGTCTGCCCCGCCCCCACACCACAGGGTACCTGATGATGGTCCTCGGTGGGCTTTCCTCCCGGTGGCCATCATTCGACCGCCTCCTCTCCTCCACCACGCCATCCTGATGCTGGGCGTTCCAGCCTGTGTCAGTGGCCCTGCTCTGCAGGCTGGGTGGTCCCCGTCGCAAGTGCTTCCGAGGAGGGCCCTATATACAATCCAGTCACAGGCTCACTGGGGTGGAGCACACCTCTACCCCACCCCACCCACCCCTGGCACCGTGGGCCGCCTGCCACAGAGTCGGGAGTTTTCTTCACTCTGAACAGGACACGCAGCCGACACTGACCCTACCGGAGCCAGCCCATCACCGTGGGCAGAGATCAGGTCTACAACAGAGACTGGGGATGCAAACCCAGACCTCCACCTTTAAACTCTGAGAGTTCATGTTGGGCCGCATGCCAAGTGCCTGACTCACCACACGCAACCACGTTGAGCGCAGAGCAGGCCGCCCCAAGGGGAAAGCCTATTTTTTCTCCCAAGGAGTCTCTGGTGGGTTTGAACCACCCAAAGCTTAACCCATGCCACCACCTGGGCTCCCTGTGACCCTATCCCATCCCCCAAGTCCTTCTGGGTCATCTGCCAGTCCTCTTCATCTGAGCAAAGTGCTCCCTGCCCTGGGACCCAGCACCTCTGCCCCTTGGACAGGCAGTCTCAAGTGCTGGAGCCAGGCTGGTCAGGCTCCCATGCTCAGAAATCTAGGGATGTAGGCCCAACTCTGAGATCCAAGGGGACCCAGCCCTACCCTTGGGAGCCCAGAAAGCCAGCCTCCTGTGACCCTGCCTCTGGAGCTCTATCCCCTTTGGCCGACGCCGGGGGTTCTGTTGCTGTGGCCGGTGTAACCCATCACTCAGTAGCTTAGTCTCTTTCACCAGACGCGGGATGAACCGTCCAGGACATGCGGCCCTCCTCATCCCCACACCTCCCCGTGCACACCTCCTGCTCAGGACCTTCTGTTCCTCTCATCCTTTCCTCTGAGCTGCAAGGAGAGACCACGTGGCCCCTTAGGATCGTGTTTAGAAATGGCAGCCACATGACCAGGTCCACCACATCCACTTTCTACCTCCCACCAAACAGTTCAACCTAATTCAGACAAGCTCTTTGCCACTGCATAAAACGGGTCGCCCTCTTGCCACTGTCCAATCACACGTTCAACGTTGTCTTGGAAGGTGCACCAGCAGCACATGCAACAGCCACGTGACATCTCAGTCACGTGCCCTTCTGTGGCTCCCCTGGCTTCCTGGCACCCTCACCAAGGTTGCCTTGGATGCCGTAACTCCACCGCTGTCTCTTCCAGGAAACCCAGGCTTTTGCTGGTTTGCAACATAGCCTCTCGCCATCCTGGCCCATCCATCATCCCCATTCCCAAACCACATCTACACCCAGGGCTCAGGGACAGCAGGACCCCACTCCCCGGTGCCCACACCTCTCAGTTCTATCTACTGCGGCTGCCACACACCACCACCAGGGGCCTCCCACACAGGCAGCTCCTAGAACAGGCCCTCCAAGCCTCTGCTTCTAGACGGTGCACGTGGCTCAGCATCTCCCCCCCCCTACCCCACCCTGCTTGGCCTGCTTGTTTCCATCTCCTCTCTCTCAAAAGAGAGGAGCTCAGAGGAACTGTAAACGTCCTCATGAACATGACAAAACAAGCCATCTCACAGCAGAGTACGGCTCAGAACTCCTGTGGTGTTGGCCAGGCCACAGCTCCAGCCAGCCACCAGCCCAACAGGTAAACACATGACCATGCAGAGAGGGCTTTGGCCCCACCAGCTACTCTGTAGGAGAAAGATGAGGTGGTCCAGAAACCCACCGGGCACGCCTGCCCCCATCCTACAGAGCTGCAGAGTCATCATGGGCTTGCTGGCAGAGTGGTGCCCATGAGAGGGGCGCAGTTTTGAACAATACAAATCAGGTGCATGGGATCCTAGGGAGGAGCTGGTCAGTTTACCATCCAGCCTGGGTTGAAGGGCACCAATCCCAGAGGCTGCATGGGGGCAGAGACAGGGCATTCCCACCCAGAGTGGGGGTCAGAGCACATCTCTTGGACCTGTAGTTGCTGTGCCAAGACACTCCCGGGCCCAGGAGGCAGGGAGCTGTGTCTGTGTGGACCAAGTACCAGCAGAGGGATGGGGTGACAGACTACTATCAAGGCTGGGTGGTGTAAGTGGACCGCCCAGCCCACTGCCCATGTCTGACGTGCAGAGAGGCCGCAGGGCACCCTCTGGCAGGTGGCTTCCTGGCAGCGCAGGTGCCTATGTGCATTGGTCAGCAGGTGAGCAAGCCTGCAGCTCATCTCTGAGAAGGTGAGGGTCAGGCCCTGACAAAGCCCAAAAGGCTCTGTCCCTGTGTGGTGAGCTTGGGGAGTGCATGAGGGTATCATGCAGCTGCAATCTCGATGCCCACCATCACGGGTCAGGAGAGATGACTCCGGTCAGGGAAGACCCTTGAGGTTGTGACATAAACAAATTTTCACACACAATCTCGTGACTGAGTAACCCCCATAAAGGAGCTACCATAAAAGGTGAATCACCCCCAAGTCTCGTTTCCTATGCCTGAAAATTGTCTGCAGATAAAGAGCAACCAGGCTCTATAGCCCGGCCCAGTGTAAAATGCAGCAACCTCGGCAGAGGGCTCAGGGGCTTCAAGTTAAACCAGCACTCGGTCAAGATGGTGACTCACCTCGCTGTGGTTTATCATGTTACCTGCTTATGACATTACTGACTGACTATGTCTTATGTCAGCTAGACGACATGCATGCCTTTTGAAAGATTTGTAAGCCCCATTACATACCGGGGTCCCCCCCAAAAAACCAGAATTATGCTAGGCGGAACAGCTTTTGTAGTACCAATTCTCCCATTAAGCGAGCATCGAGCAACTCAGTCTGGGTCAGTGCACCCAGTGGCATCGCCTGGGAAGGTTCTCTCTGGCCACAGTGAATTTTATTGTAAAAACAGTTTCTCTCGAACCTCGTTTTTTTGTGATGGCCGATTTAAGAGAACAGTGTGTGGCTGTGAAATTGCTTCCTGCTGGGGGAAAATGCCGAAGCAACTGCTGTGATGTGGAACACAGCTTAAAGGAAAGCACGGGGTGAAAGTTTCAAAAAAGGTGAAACGTCGATTAATGACAAAACTTACTCTGGACGTCTGTCAACTTCCCAAATGGACGAAAATGTCCACTCATGGTGCACTTAGAGTTTGTTCCACCAGGTCAGACTGTTAATCAAGCTTTCTATTAGAGGTTCTGAAAGACTGCGTAACAGTGTGCAGCCCAAAAGGCCTGGTTGTGGGAGACAGGATTGGTTTTGCGACCACAGCAATGCACCTGCTCACCCAGCCATTTCAGTGCACCGGTTTTTGGCAAAAAACAGCACGCTTCTCTTGCCCCACCTGACCTATTACTCACCTGGAACTTGCTCCGTGCGACTTCTGTTTCCTCAAATGAAGGGGGACATGAAAGGACAGCAATTTGACGATGGAGAAGTGGTGAAGAAAAAAATGCGGGAGGTGCTGTCAGCCATCCAAACAGATGAGCTTGAAGACTGTTTCCAAGAATGGAGTCCCAGATTTGACAAATGTATCAAGTGGAATGGAAAGTACTTTGATAAGGCTGTTCTGTCTTCTAATATTCTCCAAAATCGCTCCTGAGGCCCTTCACGTGTTGGGGACCCCTGCACCCCGAGAGCCATTCCCTAATACACTTCAGGGGTGAGTCTGGTCTGGGAGTTGTCTCGAACACACTTGTCTCATTTCTTTCTCCCACAAGATCGCTCACACCTGGTCCTGCTTTGTTATGGCCGCTGCCAAGCAGGTTCTGGTCACAGCTAGAGGCGGAGCTGACAACACATATGGGGGACAATTCCCCCCTAACAGGGGCCAACGAGCTGATGAGGGCTGGAGAAGATGTGGCCAGGAGCTCCCAAGGAGACGGAAAGCACCTCGCAGCCAGATTTAGACCTCTCCCACCCCCAGGGGAGAGCCATGTCTGCTCACCACCCGCTGGTGGAGGCTGCTCTGAAGGTACGGGGCAGCAAGGTGGGGCTCAGGCTGCCGCTGGTGTGCCTCAAAGCCGGCACAGATATTACTCAAAAGCCAGAAGCTTCCCAGGGACCTAGAGGGACACTGCAGCGCACAGCGAGGAACCGCAGATGCAGCATCTATCTTGGGGCACCATGTTCACAACCAATTGCCACAGGGCCCTGGGAGTGGGGGACACGGCCAGGAAGTGGTGGGAGCAGAGCAGGCAGGGGCGAAGAACAGGCTACAGCTGGGGATCAAACGATACAGGACTCGTCTCTCTGGACACAGTCTTGTGAGAGCCTGGCCTCCCCGTGGGTCTGGGGCGAGTGCTACAAGGACTTTGCCCCTCAAGCTCTCCCAGTAAGCACTGGCCTCCGGAGCCTGGGAATCCTTGGCACACACCCAGTTCCCACTGCTGCTTGTGGCCCAAGCCTAGCAGGTTCTCGGCAAGGGGCCTCAGGTCCTGAAAAAACACTTTGCTCCCACCTCTTCGTGTTGGTGATAAAGTCTCCCTCTGCTTCCAACGGTGGCTCCCTTTCAGAGGAACAGACTGCAAAACCAAGCAGTCCCCTGGTCAAAGTTCATACATCTTATGCACATGGTTAATCAGCTGTCCTATCCCCTTGGTGGACTATGCAAACAACTTATTTGCATAGTCCCACCCAACCCTTTTTTGGGAGTCACAGACCATGGACGACAAGGGCCACATTAAATAACTCCCTGCCTAGTCGACCTGGGAGAGTCACACCTGGGAGAGTCACACCGTTTCGCAGGTTGTGCTGATGGGAAAAAAGTTGTCTAAGAAATGCTGATGCTGCCCAGTGAACAGTGACAGTCTCCCCATGGGTCCAGGTGGCTGGCTGCCACACCTGCCACGTGCTCAGCTCTTCTCCTTTCCTTCATCTCTGTGCGCACCTGGGTTGAACCTGCCCCCACGCCCTCCCAACTGGAGGTGCTGCATGCCAGGGAGGAGGGCTCTGGGCCCAGAGGACCCACAGCAGGTCGCCGGGCTCAGCGCCCAATAGGCTCTGAGTGTGCTTGTGAAGCCTTCGAGGCTGGAGAGGTTAGCACTGCTCACACAGGCCCTCTGGCCCCTGCTTCTCAGATCACCGCCCAGGACCCACCTGCAGGTTCATGAAACTGCCACCAAGGGACCCTCCCCGCCCACAGTAGCCACAGGCACTCACAGGTGCAGTATGGCCCCCCAGGCCAGGTGGTCACCCTCTCCTGGCCCATCTTGTCCAGACCTCTGGACTGTACACCACCCCTCCTCCTACAACTGAGCAGACACACAGCAGAGCACCACCAGCACTGGGCCCCCTCCCCCACATCCCAACAAGACTCACCCGAGCAAGGGGCACTTCCCCTACTTGACATGCAGCCTCGCCTCTGCCTAGCACCCTACCCGGGACCACTGTCACCCAGGGCCTCAGAGCTGAGAGGCCACTTGAGAGCTGGGCCTAGGGAAGCTCCTGCCTCTCAGCCAAGCCAGCGGGGAGACAGCCTCCAGAGAGCGGGGTACGGTCTGTCCTCTCAAGCCTCTGCCCAGCTACTCTGCCTCTGGCCACGACTTATGGGGCATCACCAAGCAGACATTGTTTGTGGCTGGGGTGTCACCTGCCTCTCCACCAGTTTGTAAGAAGGGGCAGGATCAGTTTGGTTCACCCCTACAGAGCAAGCACCCACAGGTGTTCAAAGAACAATGATGGACAAGAAGCATGCCTCTCCCAGAGGGTTCTGTCCCCAGCATCGCACCGGTGAGGATGTGCCAAAAAATCTCCACACGCCACTGCCAGTGCCACCTTCCACACTGCAGACAAAACCACTCCCCCTCCCCCCACGCCCACCCTCGCCCTCCCATCTCCGGAGGAGAGGCTGCAGGGTTTGAACTGCCAATCCAGTGGTGAGCAGCCACCACCAACCCCCCAGCACCACCTGTGTGGTCCAGCTCTTGAAGTACCTGAGGGGGTGCCGCCAGGAAGTCGGGGCCAGCTCGGGCAGTCTGAGGGGCCGGCATGGCAGGTGGGCGAACGGGCTTCAGTCCAGGGAGAGCAGCCAGTACCCGCTGCTTCTCTGACCGCTCACTCAGAGCTACATGGGAAGACATGTTTTGTCAGCAGCTCCACCAGGACCCAGGACCTAGACTGGCATGTTCTTCATGGAAGAACCTCTGGGAAGGCCTGCCTCGCTACAGGAGGGCACGGTGGGCACCAGGGGTCACTTGAGGGAACAGAAAAGCAGCCACCAGGAATCAGGCACTTTCTGAAGCGCTTGACGGCTTCTGTCCGACCCATGGTGTGCACCACCAAACACTTCCCCTTGGCAGTCTCCCCGCCATACGCACAATATGGTTACACAGAGGCAACAGGTTTGGGCAAGTGGGGCACCCTCCGTACAAGTCGCCACTGCAGCCCCTCCCGCCAGGCCAGGCGGCCACAGCGGTTTGGTCATTACGCAGACCAGAGCTTCCCAAAGCCGGCAGACACTGCCCCCTGGGGGCACAGCAAGGATCACCTACACTCGGGCCTGGATGACGGACTACAGTAAAAGTTTCTCGCAGGAGGGTGGCATAGCGGGCTGAGTCTTTTTTGTCCTTTCTCCTCGAAAGGGGGCGGGAAGGCGACTAAGATCGGGAAGCTAATCTCTAGATTGTGCACCCTAGCTCCTGCCCGGAGACTCGGGTGGCGGAGGACAGCAGGAATGCTTAAGGTAAATGAAACCTCATTTCCCGCAGAGCGATTGGGGTTTGAACTCGCGGCTAGCAGCTCCTGCTCTGCGTCCACTGCCCCACCACCTGCAGGCTCGGCGAGCGGGGAGGAAAGCGGGCATACTGCGCTTGGGTGACCACTTGTCAGCGGCGGCCGGACGGCAGGCCCGGGTCCCAGGCTGCCCACCTGTCCAGCGCTCGCCGGCGTTCATGAAGGACAGGAGCGCGCACACGAACAGGAAGGCGAGGAGGAGGAGGACGACGCTCCGCTGCAGCCGCGACAGCTGCTTCCATCTCTAAGGAGGAGAAAACGCTGCCGAGGGGAGCCGACCGGACCGCGGGCCCCGCAGGGACGCCCAGAGGGTGGGTTCGCGGGGGGCCCCGCCTGGCCCGCGCCCGCCCGCCCCTCACCCTCCAGCACGAGCGCCGGCGCCAGCCCTTGCTGTTGTCGTAACTCTCGCCCAGGCTCAGCGTCACCGAGACGAAGTCCCGATGAGGCGGCGGCGGCAGTGGCGGCGGATACATGGTGGCGGCCACGGCGCGGGGTGCCCCGCCCACTAGCGGCGTCAGGAAGCCCGGCTCGGAGGGGAAGTGAGAGCCCCGCTGCTCGGACACCCGCAGGCAGCCATTGCACCTCCGTCAACAGTCCTCCCATAGCGTCGTGCCCGGGAGCGCCTGCGCAGGAAGGTCACATGCCATTGCGCCTGCGCGCGCGCCCGCTCTTCCGCCTCACCTGGGGGCGTTACTCCTCACTGCGCCTGCGCCTAAGAGAGCACGCGAGTGCGCCTGCGCCCACGGGGGTTTGCTCCGGCGCAGTCAGCTTCTATCCACGGGGCGTGCACAGCTTAGGCCACAACGCCTCCACACCGCGCGTGCGCAGAGCTCTCCAGCGCGCAGCCGTGACCATAGCAACAGGGCCGGCCTGGTTTCCGTTCAGGGGCAAGTTCTGGGTCGAAGCTCTTCCCACGCGGGGGATCCTGGGCTCCTTGCCCACGCGTCTCCGGAGGCCCTAGAGTCCGGCTGGATCGTGTCTGCACTGAAGAATGACCCACACCTGGGGAGATGTTGACGCCAGGCAGGGGAGCGTGCCTGGGCACAGAGCCATCTCGTCGGGAAGCCCCGGTGCTCGGCGTCTAGCTTCCCGGACGCGTGGATGGCGCAGGGCCGTGGCGCGTGAGAGTGGACCGATGTTCGCCCAGCAGGCCCGGAGGTCATCAGGCTACCAGGCCTCCGACCGGGCCCTGAAGTCGCGTGGCCTCCGGGCGGACAGGAAGAGGGGTGGGTGCGGAGAGAGCATGACCCACCACCTGTGAGCCACACATCCTCCTGTGACTGCCTTTCCCTGGGCACGCTCTCCCAAACCGTCACTGCCCTCGCATCTACTCTGACCCACAGCGACCCTATAGGACAGGGTAGAACTGTCCCTGTGGGTTTCCACGCCTGTAACTGTGACAGGCGCCTCTTGCTTCAGCTGAGCGGCAGGTGCTTTCCATCTCTTGACCCCACGGTTAGGAGCCCAACGTGTAACCACGAGGCAACCAGCGCTCTTTTGGGGTCAGCATCAGCCCTTGACAAAACCTCCGTGCGGCTCCTCACACCAGTTTCTGGGTTCGTGGAATTGGGGTGACCCCACAGACCATTTCTTCTGAGTTCATTTGAAGCCTCGGAGGACCAGCTCCAGTCAGCTTTAGCCCCTGGGCAGGGCCTTTTGCAAAGCATAGGTGCTCCTGCCTCCGGCTTTGAGAAGCAGGAACTCCAGGCTGTGATGGGAAGCTTGATGCAGTTATACATTGGGCTGCTACTCACAACACCCACAGTTCAAATCTACCACCTGCACTGTGGGAGAAAGATGAGGCTATCCATTCCTGTAAAGATTGGCAGCCTAGGAAACCCACAGGGAGAGTTCTACCCTGTCCTACAGGGTACTGTGAGTTGGCACCCCCATGGACCCTGCTTCCAAGCTATCCTTGGGAAGGGACCTCACAGTGACTGCTAGCCCTGCTCTCTAGATTGCTTCCCCTGCACCACTGAGCAGCTGGGTCCTCTGAAGTCAGAGAAGGTATTCCTACAGGGCTAGCACCCGACACCAAGCCCATGCCCCTTCTCTGCAGCCCTATCACGCATTACACCTTCCCATCAGCATGGTTGTGGCATCCTGCCCAGTGGCTCATCTGTATCTCACCCTGGGGTCCCCGCCTTCCGCACCCCACTCCCACTTTCCCTTCTAGCACAGTGCTTTCCAAGCACAGCTCTGGCATCCTGGCCCTGCCTTGTCCTCTGAAGGAACGAACCCAAACTGCCTGCCCTGGAGGAAACTGACTTAGAGACCGTCTAAGGCAGGGAAGAGCTGCCCCCTGTGAGCTTCCAAGACTGGATGTTTTATGAGCGTAGAAAGCCTTGTTTTTCAAGGGTGTCGTGGCTGTAGGTTTCAAACTGCTGACTTTGGGTTTAGCAGCCCAACATGTGACCACTATGCCACCAGGGCTCCTGTCATGAGGAGACAGGGACACCAAACTCAACAGAGGTCCCTGAGCCCACCGCTAGAGAGGCCGTCCTGGGGGTTACGGACCTAGCAGGTTTTCTATGCCCTGAGAGAGCTGGAAAGGAGCGGGGACCCCAGCCAGGGGCCGAGGGGGCCCAGAGCACCTTCAACACTTTGGAGCACACACATCACCCTGGTGGGCCCTGCCAGCCCTGGTGCCATCCACCCCCTCCTCCAGCCAAGCACTGCTCACCAGGGCATGCCCCAAGTACAGCATTCTTTATTAAGATGTATTTTGTGCATTTCTCTGTTTTAAAACTGACCAATGCTACTGTGTGTGGCAGGGGTTAGGGATGGGGGGCTGGTGAGAGGGTTGGCTGTGAGCCACCATTGTTGATGGGACAAGTGTGTCGCTTTCCATAGGCACGTGACAGCGACTGGGATGACCACCTGGCTGTTGGGTTGCTGGCTTGCGTGGCACCACCGTTGTGGAAGAGGCAGCCATGGGCTGGTTCCCGGGACCTGCCTGCACTGTCCCTGTGACTTCAGGAGGAGCTTGAACAGAAGTTAAAGCCAGGTTGTTCCAAGAGTTCACCAGGAAGCTGGCATGAAGCCACAGAAAGTCCATGGGAAACTTCCTTCCTTCTTCCCTCAAAGCTGCTGATGCCCCAGGATGTGGCCAAGGGGGAATGCTGGCTCCAACTGCGGAGAGCAGCAGCTTTGGGGACAGGTGCCGGTGAGGCTGAGAGGGCATTAAGGCCTAAGGGAAGGCTCAGGGCCTCCGTGGACTGTCTTCCCAGCTTTGGGTCAGTAGTGGCAGCCAAGACTGACCTGGAGGACTCACCTGGGTCTTTCTCCCACCTTGGGAGAAGAGGGGCCCTGGGAAAGCTGCAAGGGGTGGGTCTGGGAGGGGGGCGGTGACTTAGCATCAAGTAGCAGGGAGGAGGGCTGTGTACTCCATGGAGGTGAGGCTGCCCTTTTGTCACCAGGGAGGGGCATAGCCGGAAGCAAGGTCACTGCCACCAGCACTAGGGCAGAGAATAGCTTGAGCACCAAGTGTGGCCAGAAAGAAGGGGTCTGGCCTGGTCAACCCCCACCTATCAGCACCTTGGTGACTGGCAGGGTCTTCAGAGCTGGAGGAGGGGGCATGCTCCCCCAGCACAGCAACAGGGTATTAGAAGGGGCCAAACAGCTCCTCTGTGGGGTCCCACTCTTGAGGTCCTGGTATCTGCAAGGGTGTTGGTCCCGTTCTGCTTGGTGGGCACCAGGGTGGGCAGGAGCTGACCAGTAAGCACTTCAACCAAATACGCCCCCCTCACACAAGGCACCTACGGGAAAGCCACGGCCCAGCTGGGAGCACACCAAGGACTCTCAAGGGAAGGGGTAGCTCTTCAACTTAGCTCTCCAGACCCCACAGGCAGTACCGGGGAGGGACAGTCCTGCTGGTCACCCCTGAACCCAGCATGCTGCTGCCCTCAGCCCAAGTGTCAAGGTTTTGAGTCCTTGTCCCCACCCCCAGGCAGCAGGAGCACCCTAGAGCCACCCTCTGTCCACCGAACCGACAGCGAGGAGCTGCCCCTCCAGGGAAAGCACGATGTTCTTTGCTTAGTCCCTTGGAGCCTGCTTGGAAGCCCCCTCCCCGCACCCCCCTGCCAAGGGAAGCCACGTCCCCAGCAGGTGCCAGTCAGGAGTCCTGGGGCCGTAGCACCTGGGCCAGGGCCTCATCCAGGATGAGGGGAGCCTTGACTTCTCTGTCCCGCAGATATTCCTCCAGGCCCTGTAAGCAAGCAGCCACCACTCAGTCACCACATCCCTCTCCCTCATCCCCACAGAGCCCCATCCCGAGGATGTGCCCAAAGCCACATGGAGTCAAGGGGGCCGGCTGCAGTCCCTAGCCAAGTGTCAGCCTGGACTTCCCTGAGGGCCGGAGCCAGCAGGGCTCCCCCAGCAGGCTGCCCCATGGCCAGCTCATCTCCCCAGCTATATCCCCACCGGAGCATTGGAGGCCACCTAACACCCCTTGTATTTACTGGTAAACTGAGGTAGGACTTCAGCTCACCACCCTCTACCCACTGTGACCCAGAAAAGCCCTGAGGGGTGGCAGTCCTCACCTCGCCTGAATAGGACACCAGGGGGGAGATCTCACAGCAGGCTGGAGGGTCTTCGCTTCCAGACAACCTGGGAGGGGGAGGTGCATGTCACTCATTTAGCACCTATGCCAACAAGTGACAGGCTCCTCCCTGCCCCCAGAACCCTACACTCCAGCCCTGCCCAGGGCTCAGCACCTACCAGGAGGTCCATGGCCACCCCTCCCTTCAGGACCTCCCACCTATACCCAGGGCTGAGGGTCTACGAGTAAGTCCACAGGCTCTTCCCCACCCCCCCCCCAGGAGAACCCCCCAGCCCTGGTCTGGGCTTAGCATCCTTCACAGCTCCAACCATAGGTCCTTCTTGCCTGCTGCCCCCCAGAACCCCCAACCCTCGCCAGCCTGGGGCAACAGATCTGTGAAGCTTCCTCCTGGTCTCTCCATCCAGTCTCTGGAGACTCGAACCAGCTTCCCTCCAGCCCAAGGACAGTCCCTGAGTCCAGCCAGAAAGCCCCCTCAGCCAGGGTCTCGGAGGAGACACTCTCCCCTCTGCCTGCCCAGGTGTCTGCTGACTCTCTGCAAGCCTTGGGCTGGGTCCCGAGCTCCACCTCCCCAGCAGATCCCACACTCACTCTGGCTCTGCAGGGAGCAGGGTCCCATGGGTGTCCAGGAAGCGGGCACCAGCCCGCAGGGCCCAGAGGTAGTGCTGGGAGAGCAGGGCCCGCCGGGTGGTGACCGGGTTGTCCCTGGCTGCTGAGTCTGAGTTCTTCAGTGGTGAGAACTCCTCCTCTCGCCCCACCTCAAAGGCAACGAAGTTCCTGGGGAGGACAGTGCCCGAGGGGTCAGTCTGTGAGAGGTCAGGGCAGCACCACACCATCCTCAGCAGCCCCGGGGCCGAGACCCTGCAGCTGGTCAGGCCTTCACCGTTAAGTGAAGTGCCCACACCCCACCCCCGCCACCTTCAGTTGGATGCCTAGGTCCTGGGGACCCAGGAGGAGACATCCCCTACCACTGGGTGAGGGGCAGATGGAGAGACTGGAGGGGTCCCCAAAGACCTCAATTGCCCCCGATGCCCCCCATGCCCCCCCACACACACCAGTGGGAGGAGGAGAAGAGAGGCGGCCCCCGGCACTAACTTGGCGAATGGGAACACGTCGAACACGAACTTCTCCAGCTTGATGCCATTGGGCTTCAGTGGCTTCACCAGATTGCCCGCGTCATCCACAAAGGGCACCTTCTTGATGGCCACGTGCTGCTGCAGCGAGGGCTCAAACTCCCTGGGGGAGGGGGAGGGGGAGGGGCTGGAGCAGGCCAGGGTAGGCCTCACCGCCCCCCACCCCCCAGAGCCCTGCAGAAGTCCAGGGCTTAGGTGGAGCCTGTCCCTGGGGGGTGGCTTGGGCTCCGCCCCCACCCCCCCATCCCCCCCTCCCGCCGCGAGGCCCACCTGATGACTGCGTGCAGGAAGTCTCTGGTGAAAAAGTGGTTGCAAATGTTGCCTGCGCTGTACAGCAGGCTCCCGTCAGGCGCCCGCAGCTGCGCCGTCTCCGGGCTGAGCTCGCTGTACTCCACTACCTGGGGCACGCCATCCACCTGACATACCACGCCCACGGGCTCCTCGGGGTACGCCTTTGCCACCACCTGCGGCCAGCATAAGTGGTGGGCTCTAGGAGCGGGCAGGGGCCAGCCCAGCGGTGCGGCGCAGGCAGCGGCGCAGCTCACCTTGGCACCGCAGTCAGCACCCTGCAGCACACAGAAGCCCACAAAGAGGGGATCGGCCAGGCGCACCAGGATATTGTCCACGCAGTAGACGTGCACGAACTCCACGCCACGGCGCGCCATGTCCTGCAGGATCTGGTGGTCCTCCAGGGCACGGTACAGGCCCCCATTGCCATCTGTGAGGGGAAGCAGCAGAACTCACAGGCAGCAGCTCCTGCCAACCACACAGCCCCACAGCTGTCCCTGACCCCGGAGCCCACACAGCCTTCCCTGGGCAGGGCTGTACCTGGTGCCATGGCCACCTTGTCCTTCCGCTCCAGGATGGCCTGGCCGCTGAAGTCCACCGCAGGCAGCATGCGCTGCTCAAACATGACCACGTTGGCGGGGTCCAGGCGGAAGAAGCCCTGCTTCTTGAAGAACTCGGCAGTGGGTGCCAGGGTGAACTCGCTGGTCATGATATACCTGGTGGGACAGGTGGGGGCTGAGCCAGGCAGACCTGCTGGGAACATTGGCATTGGGGTCTGGACTCAGGTTGGGTGTGTGCGGAGGGGTTAGGGGTTTCCTTCCAGGACTGTGGGGGGGGGGGCGGGACTAGGCTTACTTGGGGGAATATGGGGCTGTGCATGGGATGGACTTGGGCTCGGGCAGCACAGGGGTTTGCACCTGGGTGAGGGCTGAGGGGGGCAGGGGCGTTGTGCGTGGCGGGGTTGAAGGGAGTGGGGCGGGACCTAGGGTGGGACTGGGGCTCCAGGGGCAGTGGGCTGGGGCAGCGAGCGGGAGGGGTGTCGGCGCTCCCTCCATAAGGTGGGCTGAGGAGGTGTACCAGGGCACAGTGCATCGGGTCCCGTGGCGCTCGCCGGCCAGCTGCTCTACCCGCCGGATCCGCTCAGCCTGCAGCTGGTACAGGGTCTTCTGGCTGGGCAGCCCCACTTGGTACATGCCCTTGGGGTAGGTCACACCCAGCCGCGTGCCCTGGCCGCCCGCCAGCAGCAGGACAGCCACTTTGTTCAGGGCTATCTGACGGAAACCTGGGCAAAAGGGGCGCCCTGAGAGGAGGCCCGCCGCCGCCGCGCCCTCTGGGAGCTGCACCTGTGCGTCCCCCGGGCCGCTTCTTAGCAACTCTGATCTCTGCCCAACTCGATCCCTGGGGACCTTCCGGGCCTTCCGACCGGGGCTCCCAGGGGAACTTCCTTGGGTAAGGCGCCTGGGAAGGGTGGCTTCATGGACCCTGGGGCTGCCACCTAGCTGTATGCGCACCGTCCTCAGGGGAACGGGCCTGGGGCGCCACACCCACTCGCGATTCGCACGTGCGGCCGAGGAGAGGCGTCTTCGCTAAGTTATGCAGCCGAGCCAACTTCAGCCCGCTCACCCCCGGCGCCCGCGTCCCCCGCCCGGGCTGGGGCTAGCCCACTTCCGCCTGGCGCCCCGCTACCTTCGTCCTCCCAGCGCCGCCGGGCGGCCGGGTCGCCCCGGATGGCGCTGCCCACGCACCCGGGCGGCAGTGGCCGCAGGCGCGTGCCCAGGTCCGGCGGCGGGCCGGGGGCGCGCGCGCTGGCGGCGGCCGCGCGCTGGCAGTGCTCGCGCAGCGCCTCGGGCTCCAGCTCCGCCAGCTCGGCCAGCAGCGCGGCGCGCGCCCCCGGAGCCAGCTCCGCGCAGAAGCGCAAGAGGTGCTCCTGGCCCGCGCGCCGCAGCCCGGCCCGCACGTCCTGCTCCGAGGCCATGTCGCCGACGTCGCGCCGAGTGGGCCCCTGTGACCCACACTCCGACTAGCGTCACGGGACCCGCGGGCGGCGCCGACCCTCGGGGGCGGGCCCAGGGCGCCCCGCCCCTGCCCTGTGCCCGTCCCGCCCCCTCATTCCGGCGCCTCTCTGCCCCCAGCCCCGCCCCCGCGGCGCCCCCTGCGCGACCCTGCCCCGCTGGTGGCTCCGGGCTCACGTGCTGGGGGAGGAAGGACGCCTGAGGCCCAGGGCCCCAGAGGGCCCAGGCCGGAGCGGCCGCCGAGAGGGTGGCCGACCTGGCTTGCACCCTAACCCCTCGCCCTCGCAGGCCGCAGCCCCGCGGGTGGGAGCGCAGACCGGGTCTTCCCCTGAATGGCCAGGAGTCGTTGCCATTTACTTTTTACCAAGACTTTTATTTGAGGAAGTGTCGGGGGTGGGGTGGGGGGTGTGGGGGGTAGGGAGCAGGGGAAGCCATCCAGGGAGCCAGCAGGAAGAAGCCAGATTCAGGACTGGGCTGTGTTTTACCGGGAATCAAATATATATATCTATATTTATATATATATATATATATATATATATATATATATATATATATATATATATATTTTAACTCACCACCATGGAATTTGTTTTGACTCATAGTGACCCTTAAAGAGACCCCAATGCAAATATAAGACATGTAACACAAAACTAACTCCCTGCCCGGGCATTCCCCCGGGTTAGCGTCTCAGACATGTCAGCATGGCTGGGGATTGTGTCAGCAAGGAGCATGAGATGATGACCATCCAGGTCCAGATCCAGACAGGACTCTCAGAATGGCTGTGTGGCCAGTGACACCACTCGTGCTTTCACTGGGGAGGTGCAGCTTTGATTTCTGGCCAGCGTGCCGCCCGTGTGGCACCCCCTGTCTGTAGTGGAGACTTCCTGGCCTGGCAGCAGTGATGCTTCAGGGGACCCTACCGTCTGAAATGGGGTCTACTTCTGGAAAGAGGTAGACTGGTTAGGGGATTCAAAAGGGGCCACCTTGGGAGATTTCCTCGAAGGCACAGGATGCTCAAAAGGGGAGACTGTAACTCTAGGGAGGACTTCATCTTTCTCCCTCAGAACAGCTGGTGGTTTGGAAGTGCGGGCCTTGTGGTTAGCAGGCCTACTTATAACCACAATGCCCCCAGGGTTCCTTAGCTAGTACACAGTGGGCATTCCATAACTGTCCCAGACCTGGAGGAATATGGGGCTCGGGCTGAGGCTGGGCCTGCTGGGCTTTAGCAGCCTGTGTAGGTGGTAAGGTAGTTCAGCAGGAACCCAGGTAGGGGGTGGGGAGGTGGGGTGCCGTTGCCATGCCCAGGACAGAGTCCACAGCATTCTTATCACCCAGTGGCAGGGTGGAGCAACAGAGATGGACACCTGTGCCCTAGCAGCCGGGCTGAGTGGGCCAGGAGAAGCTGAGCTGACCCAACTGGGCAGGCAGGTGGGAGGGCCCCTGGGTGGGGTGTGCTGTGACTTGTCCCCCGCCGAGGACAGGTCTGAGACCAGGTACTTCAGGCCTCCTTCAAGGGTCTCAGGGCCAGGTCCGTGGAAAGACCAGGCAGTCTCATATCCACTCCTCCACCCTTGCCCAGTGCAAGGTGCAGCAGGAGCCACCTGGCCCTACTCTGTCCCTCTCTGCTGTCCCAGTAAGAAGAGTATTCAGCTTGGATGGGGCCGAGAAGAGAAGCCCAGGGGTCACCTGGGGTGGGGAAAGCCCTTAGGAGGGACAGCTGAATGAATGGGTAAGGGCCAGGCCACTGCAACTCACTCAGAAGAGGGAGGAAGGGGTCAGAGCTCAAAACGGGAAGGACACCAGGCCAAGCCCAGTCCAGCTGCTTTTGTAGTCCCTCTCTGGGACTGTTGTGGGCTAGGCCAAGGCCACGAGTCAGCAGGCTCTGGAAACCAGCTAAGGGCCACACCCAGGAACTCTGAGAAGCTGTGCTCACTCAGTGGTGGGCTCAGGTCTGGCCACTGCTGGTCTGAGTCCGCTGCTGCTGGCCTTCCTCTCAGCCGGCGCAACTCTCCTTGGCAGGATTCCCACTGTGACCCCTCAGGACGATTGCCCACCACAAAAGTGGGCCAGCAGGTGAAGCAAGGAGGGTTGGAGGTCTAAGCTGACTTCCGGGGGAGGACAGGTGCTGGAGCAAGTGAGCAAGGACTCAGTGCCTTCAACCTGAGGCAGAGCGGCTTTCTTCAGGGGCCCAGTGGGCTCGGGCTGAGCACATGGAGGATGAAACAGTGGGACTGGCCAGAGAAACAGTGGGACTGGCCAGGCCAGTAGGGGAAGCCAAGGATGGACAGACTCCATCTGACCCTATGTCCCATGACACAGGGAGGATCCCCAGAGGAGAAGTCCTAAGCCACTCGTGGGTGGAGCAGCTGCTCCATGGCTTAAGACTCAGGCACCTTGGCCCACTCAGGGGGACAGGCTGGTAGGGGAGGACACGGGTCCTAAGAGCTCGTCTGAGCGTGCAGGGGCCTGCCCAGAGGGAGTTTGGCTGCTGACTGCCTTAGTCCTGGCATCTGATTTAGGAAGCTGGCTTAGAAAGCTGAGCTGTAGGACTGGGGTGGGGGTGCTGCTCAGGGCAGGGGGAAGTCTGGAGGGTGGGCAAGAATGAAGGAGCTGGTTCTTGGGCAGTTCCCAGACTTCCAGGGGGTCCCCAGGGCCAGGCTGAAGAAAGCAGGGCCTCCCTCTCAGACTGGCCAGGGTAATGCACGGCCTCTCACCAGGCTGCCCCGTGAGGAGGCCACTGCAGAGCTTGTCCAGCCAGACTGAGGGCCGTAGAGCCCAGGGGAGGCCCGTCCCCAGATTGGGACCTGAGGACAGCGGAGGAGAGGTACCTTTGTCCTGAAAGGAGTGGCAGGGGTGGCCAGACAATCCGTTGGGGCCAGGGGAGGAGCTGGCAGCTGTGGGGACAGAGAGGCCTCTGTATGAGGGGAAGGGCTCAGCTGGCTGGGGCCTCAGGTCCCCTTGAAACCCTCCTGGCACCAGAGAAGCACCCCACCCCCACACCCCTTAAGCTAGGGCCTGTGGCCAGGGAACTTTCAGGGAAGAGTGCCCCAGGGGACTGGTAGAGGACAGGTAGGGTCCCTGGGGGGGCGCACCTCTATCCTTAAACCACGGGGCCACCTGGGGACAGGTTTTCAGCAAGACACCAGGCTCCGCCCCTCTGAGCCATGGCCAGGGTGGCTCAAGAGGCCTGGGAGGAGGGAGGGGGTGCAGCCATCGCAGGAGGCCTGGTGGCAGTCGCCCGAGGGGGGACCCAGAGGAAGGCCCACTCTGGGCTCCCTCCCTATCTCCTCTAGGGTGGGAGAGGAGCCGGAGCAAGGGGTCCGGGCTTGCAACCTCAGCACCCCGCCGACAGCAGCGCCAGAAGGGAGGGCCCCGGACAGGAAGACTCAAACCCGGCTGGCCGCCGCTCAGCCAATCGGGGAGGCGGTGGGTCGGCGTCGGCCAATAGCTGCCGCGAGTGCTAATGAGCGGTGACGCGGCAAGGTGGGCCCCATTCAAAAGTAGCAACTATTGTCGCGCCGGCTGCGCGCGCGGCGCCGGGCTCGCCGCCTGGATGCTGGGCGGGTAGGTTCGGCTGCGGGCCGGAGACGAACCCCGGGGGGGCCGAGCGGGTCCACTCAGAGGTGGGCCTCGGATCGGGGCCCCGGGTGGCCGCGCGGGCGCTCATGGCGGCGGGCGCGATGGCCGAGGCGGGCCGCGTGGTGGCCGCCGGCGCGCCCGCGCCGAGCCTGGGCACCGAGGGGCTGCCGCGCGCCTTCCTGCAGAGCCTGCGCACGCTCTTCGACATCCTGGACGACCGGCGCCGCGGCTACGTGCACCTGGGCGAAATCGAGTCGCGGTGGCAGGGCGCGGACGCGCGGGAGCTGCCCCGTGGGGTGCTCGAGGGCTTGCGGCGGGCGGCCCCGGCCAGCGGCTTCCTGACCTTCGAGCGCTTCGTGGCCGGCCTGCGCGCCTCACTGCTGAGCGCCGAGGCCGGCCCGGGGACGCGGCCGGTCCAGAAGCCGCCGCCGCCGCCACGCTTGCTCTTCGCCCCGGCCGACGAGCCACGCACAGTGCTGGAGCGCAAGGCCCTGCCGCCCGGCGTCCGCAGCCTGGAGCGGCTCTGCGGCCAGCCTGAGCTGGCGACCCGGCAGGCCGAGATGGAGCGCAGCCCAAACGCAGACCTCGGTGAGTAGGGCCGCCCTGCTGTCCTTCGGCCCATCGGTGCCGCGCACTTCCCAGGGGTTCCCGAAGGCAGCCCTTTGTGGACACCTGGCGCCCCTCCGTGGGCCTGGAGGGAAAGGCGACCCCCAGGGACCTGAGCGTGAGCAGTCCCCCCACACCCACCCCAGCAACTCCGTGGATGGCTCCACCGACCTGCCCAGGCTCCCGAGCTGGCCCTGCAGACCCCAGCCTGCCCCGAGGAAAGCCTCCCGTCAGGCCTGCCCACACCTGAGACCCTGAGTCTCCGTGCAGTCTGACAGCTCAGCGGGGTGGGGGGGGGCACCCTGGGGAGGGGGGCTGCTGGACTGAAGACCTGGCATTGGTTTCCTGGGTATGTAAAGGAGCACTTGGGACCCCCAGCAGCTGAGGTCAGGCAGGGCCACACGGGAGGTCCCTTCTTCAATTCCGGACCTGTTGGCAGAGATACCAGGAGACAGCCCAATGTCCCACCTCGGCCTCCCACTCTGCATTCTGGCGTGAGACCATCCAGCCGGCCCATGTGCATTTGAGCATCCCCATCTGCCCACACACCCCTCATCCTGCCCTCCCACCCCATGCACGTAGCATCTGCCCGCCTTTCTGTGCAGCGACCAGCTCTGCCTGGCTCTGCAACCCCTCCCCTGCTCCCCAGCCCTGTGGTGGATGCTTGGGGTGACGCCCGCCCAGCTGGCAGTTCCCCTATCAGGCTTCCCCTGTGCCCCACCCACCCAAGCCTTCTTTCCCTAACCCCATGGGGCACCTAGGGTAAATGACCCAAATGCCAAGCCAGGGCTATCTCTCTGGTGTCAGATGGGCTGGGGGGTTCTTTGGAGGCCCTGGAGCCCTCTGGATGGCTGGCTTCCTCAGTCACTGTCTTCATGGCCAATGCCCACCAGGGGGCAGCACGCACTCTGGGTACCCCAAAACATCTCCCATTAACCCCTGCCCACAGAATTGGCAAGACAGCTCACTCTGGCAGAACTGCCAAATCCCAGCTCTTAGGGACAGAAAGCAGCTTCCCAGGCCCCCCCCCTTCCTTCTCCCCACCTGTGGGTCGCCAACCCTGATGGACATCCAGGTGCTGCAGCCTGGGTCCCGGAGCTGCCTGTGGGTCTGAGTGTGCAAGCCATCCCAGGAGTTCGTCTCTGTGCCTCTCCTGGGGGTGTCCCTGCTCCCACATCCACTGGCAGCTTGAGACAGGAATACAGGCCCCTAGGAGTCATTTTGCTCTGCTGACCACCTGGTTGGGGTCCTCAGGGTCCTAGGGACATGACCTTCGAGTGCGACCCTTGTGCTGTCAGGGCTGGAGAGCTGAGGGAGAGATGCTTTGCTGGGAGCGTGAGGGGTGGGAACTGCAAACACAGCCTCAATCCAGCAAGGCAGCCAGAGCACCTACCATGGCCCTTACCCGACACCCCTGGCAAACGTGTCGGTGGGGGACCCTGTAGGCTCAGGGCTGGCTCCACTGCAGTTACACCCCGCCCTCCAAGAAGTTAGCTCCATCGCTTGCAACCAACCCTGGTCCTTAGAGGGCCATGCATGTGAGGGGAGATGCAAAGGGGACTAGGGGTGCAGGCACCAGCCAGGCCAAGCCCCTGCCCCCTGAGCTGGTTGTGGGGGTTGTGAGCACAACCGGTACACATCTGTAGTGGTATGTGGGCCAGGCTAGACTGGGACTGGAGATGAGGTGGGGGGGCAGTGGGAGGGGTGTGGGGGAACTTAGCTGGCCTAGACCCCGAGGGCAGCTGCACTGCTAGGTGCCAGGGGCGGTCCTGGCTCAGGGCGTAGCGGAAAGCCCCAAAGGTTGTGAGTGAACGGGTAACCCCCCTCTGTATAGGCAAAGTGCTCTGCAGAGCTGCAGAGGTGGACTCGGGGAACGCCCAACGGCCCCCACGTGCCAGAGGGGGACATCGGCGACACACGATCACCAATGGCGTAGACTGTGACGTGGTGAGTGGGGGCCTGTGGCCATCACAGTGGTCCAGTAGAGGCCTCTCTCCAGCAGGAGACCATTGGGGGGGCAGTCAGGAATAGTGTGACTGCATAGAGTGGGCCCCTTCCCCAGGACTGCCCTGCTTTCTGCCATGTTAGGCCATTTCACTCGCCCCCTAGTGTGTCACCTGGGACAGGCAGGCCCCTGAGCTCAGAGGCCAGTCGCTCCCCCATTCTGAGCAGAGGGGTTCAGAGGCCAGGGCCCTTCCAGCACAGGTGGGTTTGCAGATGTGTGTGGCTGTGCACGCATGCCTAGGTGTCCCACAGCGTCATTCCCAGTGTGGGTTCCACACAGGCAGGTATGCACACGTGTGTGCTTATTTGCACGCGTGCATGACAGGTGTGTGCGCACGCGTGTTGCAGCTGAAGCAGCTCCAGGAGCTGGAGCAGGAGAAGGAGGTGCTGCTTCAGGGCCTGGAGATGATGGCACGCGGCCGTGACTGGTACCAGCAGCAGCTGCAGCGCGTGCACGAACGCCAGCGCCGCCTGGGCCGAAGCAGGGCCACCAACGCTGCTGCAGCCGCCGTGAGTGACCCCAGCTCTCACTCATGGGGAGCCCCTGGAATTAGCACCGCCCCCTCAGAGAGGGGAGGGGCCTGGAGTTAGGACTGCCCCCAGCCCAAGTGTCCCTGGAGTTAAGACGGACCCCCCTCTCAACCTAAGGCTCCAGAGTTAGACCACCACCCCACCCCACCCCCAACACAGACACCGGCTCAAGTGCCCTAAGGTGTAGGACTGCCACCCAGCCCAGGGGATCCAGGAGTAGGATGCCCTCCACTGCTAGTTAGGGCCGACCCCCCCAGCCCAAGTCATAGTAGCTGAACCTCCCACCAGGCCGTATACCAGGAGCCCTGAGTCCCCTAGGCTCTAAATCACAGCATTGATGTCAGGACTGTCACGGGGACCCTCAACTGGCCTTGTTCTCTGACCATCAACTCTACGTTCCTCCAGGACTCCGGGACCGAGGGGAGCCCCACCCCACTGGGACAGCTGCTGCCCAAAGTACAGGAGGTGGCCCGGTGCCTGGGGGAACTGCTGGCTGCGGCCTGTGCGGGCCGAGGGGTCCCCACAGAGCACCCTGATAGGGTGAGTGCCCCTCCCATGCGGAGCACAGATTCCCCCCATCATCCTTTCCTGGAGTTTCTGACTGACCCCACCCTCCAACAGGCTGTGCCCTCATCCTCGGGGGCCCTGGGGCCCAGCACTCTGGCCGCCCCCTGGCCAGAACAGACCATCCTTATGCTGAAGGAGCAGAACCGCCGCCTCACTGAGGTGAGTGTCAAGAGGGGACTGGCCCCTGACCGCTGTTCCCCACCCACGTGAGTGTCCGGAGAGGGCCAGCCCTGATCGCTATCCTCCCCTGCAGGAGGTGACGGGTAAGAGTGAGCGCATCACTCAGCTGGAGCAGGAGAAGTGGGCCCTCATCAAGCAGCTGTTTGAGGCCCGCAGCCAGCAGGAGACGGGACCCCTGGATGCCACCTTCAGCTAGCCTCTGCCAGCAGACTGGCTCTGCCCTAGCCTGCCCAACCCCAAGCCAAAGACCCTTCAACTTGGACAGAGGCCTGAAATGGGGTGCCCCCTCCTTTCTCACCCACCCTGGAATGGCCTACTCCCAGCCTAACACCAGGGGTCTTGGCCTCAGGAGCGGACCCTTGGAGTGGGGCAGGGGCTGCCATCAAGCCTGAAGCTGCTACTGCCACGTCTGCTACCTGGTCACAGGCAGCCCCTGGGCAGGAAAGGGCCGTGGCAGCCCCACCCCTAAGTTTATAGCTGCCCCTTCCCCCTGAGCCTGGGGTCCCAACTCTGGTCTCTAGTAAAAGTACTGGTCACACCGGGCTGCACTTCCGTCAGCGGGCAGCAGGCGGCGTCCGGTGAGCGCCAAGCAGAGGCCCTTCATCTGAGTGGGGTTGACTAGTGGGGCTTAGTCCAGGATCCTCCAGACCGCTTCCTTCCCTCCAACCGAGCGAGGGGTTGGGTGGAAGCAGAGGGGCCTTGAGGGGAGAACTCAACTTTCGACAGGTTCTGGGGGAGGAGTCTCAGGCCAAGGTCCGTTGGACTCTGTCTGAGGGTGAAGGAGTCAAGCTGAAGAGCACGCTGGACAGGTTCCTGATTAGGACAGAGAGCAGGGCTCAGCCCCTCCCCACTGGCTCTGGCCTTGAACTAACTAGGGGCCGGGGCATGGGGTGCCAGGTTCCAAACCAACCTCCGGGAGCAGCGTGGGACCAGCTGGTGCCCTGAGTGTTCCTGTCACAAGTGGCTCCTGCCTGGAGGAGTGTCCACCTAGACTGCCAGAGGTGTGCTGTGGGCAGAACCCCCCCCCCGCCCCCCGGCTGGGTTTGCTCCCCACATTCAGGCTCCGGCTCTGCGAGAGCTGACTCAGTGCTGGCCCAGGTGTGGGTGGGGCGAAGACACTTTCCTTGTGACAGGAAAGGCACCTGCAGGCACTGGAAGAGGCTGGGAGCAGGGGTCCCGCTCAAGTGTCCGCCCTGTGCCAGCAGCCCTCATGGGCTGCCGGATGGATGGTGTTCTGCATACCTGGACCACAGGAGGGCTGAGCAACCCTCAGCTCAGGTCACAGCCAGGGTCCAGGCAGGTGCAAGTGTGTGAACAGCAAGATACACCCACAGACACGCATGCCTCCCTGCACTTGCGTTCTCTGCTGGGCCCCTGATCAGCCCTGGAGTGGGGGTTCTAGGTCAGGCTGGAATCCGACAGGGTTCCCCTGAGAGGAGTGGGTTTCCCACCCCAACCTGCGCTGCGTGGCCAGGCTCATGGCCTGGACGAGGGCAGGTGTCCTAGGGCCTGGCCTCGACCACACCGACAGGGTGACCCCAGGACTTGGATACCTAAAGGGCTTATCAAGCGCAGTGGTTAGGATGACCCCAGTCACGACCTTGCTCCCGCCTTCTCTGGGGCCCCTCCATCAGCAGGTAACATTTCCGGAACAGAAACCTAATCCCGTTTCCCCTCCACGCCACCCCCACCCCCGCAGGGGCTTCCTGGAGTGGGCTAGTTCCCACTGACTAAAGCAGGGACAAACACCGCATGCTGCTCATCCAGGCGCACAAGCAGCCTGGACCCTCGCTTGGTCGGCGCCCTGGAGGCGGGCACAGACCTCTGGAAACGCGTTGGCATGTGGAAGGTGCCAGGGGTCGAGCGAGATTCTGCCAGGGGCACGTTGTCTTCCATAATGCTTCCACCCCCAAACCTCGTGCCCCTTTTATTGACTCTGCATTCACTCTGCCCCCTACCCCCAAGGACTTCCCATTTCTGCCTCTGAATTTCACGTATCTCTCATGACCTCAAGGTTTCTTCACCTAGCGACTCTCCAGGGCTGGCTGCGCGAGTCCCAGGCCAGCTTCCCAAGCCCCAGCGAGGCTGCTGCTAGGTGTGGCCCTGGGGCTTGTAGGGTGTTGCATCGCATCCTGGTCTCTACACATTGGGCGCTTGACAAGCAAAAATGTCCCCAGATATTGCTCCATATCCTGGGGGGCGGGGTGCACTGGTCGCCAGCTGCAAAGTCACTGTAGATTCCCGGAAATGATGCGCGCGGAGCCAGAACTGCCACATGACTTTGCAGCCCCAGGACGCTTCTGCTTAGCTGCGTGGGACTTCCTCTAGGTACCCGGCCACAACCTGGAGTGGGCGCCCGCAGCAAATCCTGGCGCACAGCGTGTCCGCGCCCCGGGGCAGAGTGGAGAAGGAACAAGAAATCCACCGGAAGGAGGAAAGCCGGGACCCACAGCCAGGTGGCTTAACTAAAGGAGCGGCACCATGTGTGCCAGCGGGCAGTGTCCACACAATTGTCCACTGAAGCACAGGAGACACTCCCGTCTGTCCAACAGGCCGTTAGCAAGCAGCTGCCCGCTAACAGAGTAGCAGTGAGCTGTCATGTACCGAGGTAACACAAACTCATAGCGAAAGACGAAATAAAGAAATTAAACTCCATAAAAACCAGAACAAACGATGTGTTCACCAGAAGACTTCCAGGTTACCCACTCTCACCCATCCAATATTCCACTAGAAATGCTGGGCCAGGCAATAGGACAAGAACAGGAAATAAGGCACCAGGGTTGGGGCACTGTCCCCAAAAATCAAATATGCAGGAAATTCCCCAAGAAGACGCCCAGAGCAATGGAGGGATGCGCTAAGCTGCAGAGTTCAAGGTCAAGACAGGGGGTTCTTTTTCAAGCAGTGTTATTGGCCTACAATTCACATATCACACAATTCAGCAGTTTAGCCACATCAAGAAGAGTTGTCAGTTTAGAACATTTTCTTCATTGCCTTCATCGAGTTGCCAGTTCCCCATTTCCTTCCAACCCCACTGCCACACCACTAATCCAGTGACTGCCTGTAGATGTACCATACCAGCAACAAAGTAAAACAGATAGAAACCTTGATAGAAAAGAAAGCAGAAAATATTTAAAAATTAGAACAAATTGAAACATCATGCGAGGATCAGATTGATAGGATGTTACATCGTAACCTAACAGCATCAGCAGTCCACTTTCCAGTACATTCTACACAGCCACCAAGGCTGCCCACTACCCGGGTCGCTGCTCGGGGGGCGTTCACCAGGGGCGTCCTTCACCTGTATGTCCCATCACTTTTTTGTTTTTTAAGTATATAAAGTGAAACAACTTTAAAATGGGTCAAAGGGAGATCAAAGGACAAGACACTGCATTTTGACCCGTGAAAGCTATAACCGTCTTCACTGTCTGATAGAGCTATTCACACCCTTTAACTATCGCCAGCGGCTTCCTGCAAATGAATCCCACTGTCATCCACAGCCTTCTGCAAACCAGGTGTTCACAATACCATCTCTGGTACCATTCCCTCTTTTGGATTTGGGTTTTATTATTTACAATCCTTGGATCACAGAGGCTGGTGTGTTTCTTCCACATGGACTTAGTTGACACATCACTTAGATGGCTGCTTGTTTGAAAACAAGCCTCTAAGACCCCAGTCACTCACTCTTTCTGATAGCCCAGCACCATCTAGCTTCTTCACTAGGCTTTGCTATAGCACCCTTAGCGTCATTGATCTTTTCCTGTCCTGGGAATGAATTGTTCTTAGACTGAGCCTAGGATTAAGTGGAAGCCCACAATCTCCTGGTTCACCTTAGCGGCATTATTGCCATTTTGTTAGAGAACAGTCTCCACCATGCCCCGACCTCGCTGCCATCAAGTGGACACTGACCTGGTGACACTGGAGAGCAGGGTACGACTCCCCCAGCTGGGTTTGGACACCAGCAATGCAATTTTGAAAGGGAAATGTGGGGCGCCAGGCCCTTTAGAAAGCCCTAAACCAAACTCACTGCCACTGAGTCACCTTGCAGGGCAGGGTGGAGCTGTTGCGCCAATGGCCGAGAGGAGTCTGCCCATGTGGCACAGCAGCGACAACAGAGACCCTGCTGAAAGACATTCAAGACTTCCCTAAGAGGAAGTGAGCCCTGTGTGTCTGGCCTGGAAGACTGACCAATGTGAGGCTGTTGACGTTGTACATATTCTACAGCATCCCAGTGAGAATCCCCACAATCTGCTTTCCAAACCTCCCGTCTCTGTGGACCTGAGCAGACGGAACGGTATTGAAGGAGAACAAAGTGGGACTGTTAGAGGGGGCGAGGTACCTGCTGTCAGTCAAAATACTAGAAATAGAACATAGTTTAAGGTTCAGTTTGTTGAAATTCCAAACTGCAACAGCCCCAATCCCTAGCAGTAAAAATTCCTTTTACACTTAATCAGTAGACATGTTCTAACTCAGGAACTCAGTGAGCCAGGCATTTTCTAAAATCATTTTTGGGGGGGCTCGTACACAATCCATCCATCCATTGAGTCAAGCACATTTCTACATTTGTTGCCCTCAACATTCTCAAAACATTTGCTTTCTACTTGAGCTCTTGGTATCAGCTCCTCATTTTTTCCCTCTCACCCCCCCTCCCTCATGAACCCTTGATAATTTATAAATTATTATTTTGTCTTATCTTACACTGTCTGATGTCTCCCTCACCCACTTTTCTGTTGTCCATCCTGCATGGAGGAGGTTGCATGTAGATCCTTGTGATCGGTTCCCCCTTTCTATCCCACTGTCCCTCTACCCTCTCAGTATCGCCACTCATCGTGAAGGGATCATCTGTCCTGGATTCCCAGTGTTTCCGGTTCCTATCTGTACCAGTGTACATCCTCTGGTCTAGCCAGATTTGTAAGGTAGAATTGGGATCATGATAGTGGGCGGGGAGGAAGCATTTAGAAACTAGAGGAAAGTTGAATGATTCACCGTTGCTACACTGCACCCTGACTGGCTTGTCTCCTCCCCGAGAGACCCTTCTATAAGGGGGTGTCCAGTTGCCTACTGCTGGGGCTTGGGTCCCCACTCTGCACTCCCCCTCATTCACAATGATTTGGGTTTTTTTGTTCTTTGATACCTGATCTCTTTGACACCTCGTGATCACAGGGGCTGGTGTGCTTCTTCCATGTGGGCTTTTTTGCTTCTGAGCTAGATGGCCACTTGTTTACCTTCAAGCCTTTAAGACCCCAGGTGCTATATCTTTAGATAACTGGGCACCATCAGTTTTCTTCACCACATTTGCTTATGCACCCACTTTGTCTTCAGCGATTGTATTGGGAAGGTGAGCATCATGGAATGCCAGTTTAATAGAACAAAGTGTTCTTGCATTGAGGGAGTACTTGAGTAGAGGCCCAAGGTCCATTTGATACCTTAATACTAAACCTATAAATATATGCACACAGATCTCTTTCCCCATCTTCATATATAAATATATTTACATATGTACATGCCTTTATTTAGACTTCTATAAATTCCCTTTGCCGCCTAGTTCTTTCCTCTATTTCCTTTTACTTTCCTCTTGTCCCACATCATGCTCAGCCTTTAGTTGGGTTTCAGTAATTCCTTTTGGTTACATTACCCTTGATCAAACCCTACCAGGCCTCCTACACCCTCCTCACCATAGATTTGGATCACTTGTTCCCTTGTCTCTGAGTTTGTTAAAACCACTTCCTTTCCCCCACCTCCCCCTCTCCCATGCCCCCCCTCGGAATTGTTCATCCAGCCTGTTTTATCTAGACAGACTTGCTGAGATAATAACATACATAAAAACAAGACAGAACAAAACCAAGCAACAAAAGGAAACAAAACAACAACAAAAACCAATGACAACAACAACAAAGAAAGCCTGTAGTTAGTTCAAGGGCTGTTTGTTGATCCTTAAGAGTGTCTTCCGGATTCTGATGGGTGCCACGCCCTGGCCCCAAAGTCCATTTTTGGTATTCCCTAGGGACTTTGTGGCTCTGTTCCCCTTGCTGTTCTGTTGCAGTCCCTTAGTGTTTTGCCTCGGTGTGGTGAGATCAGATTGGGCGCAATTCCCACACTGTGTGTCCAGTGTGGTCTCCTGTAGGGTACGTGTTAGTGTGGAATGTCGTGTCTCATAGTGGGGCTGGCCATGTGGTCTTCTGAGCCAGGCATTCTGACCAGTAGCCAGACAGGCCTCTTCCACGAGGCCTCAGGGGATGGCTATCTAAAAAGGTGAGGTAGGGAAGCATTTCCCCAATTTGGACAAAAAGGAATGCATGAGGCTTCAGGGGATGGCGGTCTGATGTCCCCGGAGAGAGGCAGGTATCGACAATCTCCTGTGATCATTGCAAAACCTGTCTTTTTTGTCCCACAGTTTACAGTGTCAATGGCATCTTGTCATCGGGAAATCCTGATTGCTTTTCTGCCATCATGGTGAAACCTTTTCTATCACGTGATTTAAGGTATACAATTTGCTTGATTTTATTGGAGTTTTGAAGCAATGTGGGGGTAACGAACCCCACTGTCTCTGTAAGGTCTCTCTCTCCGGGACTAGATTTCAGCCTCGGTCCTTGGCTCCGCACGAGAAAGATTTCACGCCGAAGCCGGGCTTGTGATCCAAGTGAATTTAATGAGAGTTAAAAGAAGCTTCAGGTTTTATGCGGCACCCACAGGATTCCTTTGACCATGCGGCCTGGCAGAGACTGCCCCAGGTCACGCAAGGATCTCTCTGCTTCCACGAAGAGGACCAGACCACCCAAGCAAGCCCCTCTCCCTTCCCGTCCCTGCCTTTTCAAGGGTTCCCGGGGGAGGCGTGGTGAACGACCCCAGGTCGCTCCCATTGGTTGAATTGCAATCACCTGGCCCAGGTGGGCTGCTCCAGGTGTAACGCCCATCGGAGCCCACCAGCGGGAAAATCCAGCTTTGTCCTTTGCTGGCTCTCCTGGGCATGCGTAAATGGACTTCCCCATTACCTAGGCTAAGCTACCAAACATCTCCTCCTGTCTAACACTTCAGAATAAACTCAGAGGTACCCAAATCAGCCTGCTCTCTGTCTTGGGCTGAATGACAAGCATTCTTGGGCCCTTGTTTCCCGGCATCAGGCAGACTCACATTTTGGGATTTTAAAACATACCCTCCAAGGACAGTCATCAAACCAGCCCGCTCCTGGCACCAGGACACCCACAGAGACCAAGGCAGTAGGACCGAGAGTCCAGAAACAGGCTCACCACATCACAGGCCCACTGGCTTTTGGCAAGGGTGGCGGCCTGTTCCGGGGAAAGAAGACTCTGGAATGCATGGAATGCAAATGGATTTCCACATGCAGTCACACAGGTCATGCTCACATCACGCACCCATTCTAAGCAAGCTCAGGACGGACAAAGACCTAAATGTGCAAACCAGAACCAGGGCACTTGGAGAAGAATAAGCAGGGCTATATCGTCACCATCAGGCCGAGCTCTCAACAAGCACGGCCACCACAAGGCCACAGCAATGACCCACTGCCCTACCGTCCATTCTGACTCGCGGCCACCTTTGGATTCCGGAGCGGGGATTCTTTCGGGGAGCAGACAGCCTCATCCCATGGCGGGGCTGTGGGGGTGGGAAACAGCAGAATTTCTCCCAAGCTGTCTCCCGCAAATATATGCCAAACTTAACTGCTGGGAATGACTACACACTTGGAGGTCATCGAGTAGATCAGGGGTCATTATCCCTAAGAGCTATCAGCCATCTAGAGCAAGCTGACTCCACTGTTTATCTCACAACAAGTAGGGCCCACTCCTTCTTGCAGGAGACCCCAGAGAGGTCAAGCCTGCCCAAGGGTGACCAAGGTTAGGCCGCCATCATGACTCTAGGGTCCGCCCTTCTTGTCACATGTACACCTCTAGTCCCTCCCCTTCCTATGTGCACACCCTAGCTCATCCCCTTCCTGTCACGCTCATTCCTATTGTACCGCCCCTTCCTGTGACGTGTGGTGGCCTGTAATGAGACCCCCGCCTAAGGATTTATAACCTAGGGCTAGCAATAGAATTGGGGCTCTCTCCTGCTCTCACGCCGGGCTCTCCCAACAAGGACCACCAAGCAGGGCTGAGGTGAGCATGCTACCATGAAGTGTGTCTGCTCCATGACTTCCATCTCTCGTCCATCGCTCACGTTCTGAGGTCACTATAATCTTTACTTATTACTGCCGTACAACTGCGCCTCCCGGGCCTGTGATGATGTGTTGGGGGCCCTCCATTCCCCCACATGTGGGTTCGAAGCTGGGGCCTTGCTAGCAGGCCAGTGATCACCGGACACACGGCCGGGCTCCTTTGCCTGCAATGCCCACAGACAAAATGAGGCCCTCTAAAAATCAAACGCATCTGCTCACCATGAGACTCTTTTTTTAGAACTGCGAAAAGGTAAGGGACCAATTGGAAGATAGCTTTGGAAACGATCGATCCGGCAAGAGCCTCAAAGCTGAGATATCCACAAAAGGCAATAGCAACGGCAACAACAGGACAAACCGTGCCGACAGACAATGATGAAAGGACCTGAAGGAGGCGCTCACCAAAGAGGACCATTTTGAGAGCGAGACAGTCCAGATCAAAGTGACAACGCCACCTGGGCCCACCGAGCAACGGCTCGGAGAGGGAGGGGAAACGGTTGTTGGTGTTGCCGAAGAATCATTCGACCCAACAGGACACCGCCGGCCCTGTGCCATCCTCGCAGTTGGTGTCAGGTCTGTGGCGGTGGCTGCAGCCATGGTGTCCGTCCGTCGCTTAGAGGGCCGGGCCATCCTCTCGTGCGGCTCCCCCTTTACCAAGCAGGACGTCCTTCTGCAGGGACTGGTCACTCCTGACAACATGTCTGACGTACTCAAGACAACGTTTTGACCTCCTTGCTCCTAAGGAACCCTTCTGACTGAGCTTTTCCCAAGACAGCTTTGTCTGTTCCGCCCGCCACCCCTGACCCTTCTGGCCATCACTGCCAGCACCATCATCCTGATGCATCGAGTCTTCTTGGGTCTTCCCCAGTCCATGTCCAACTCTCACGTGCTGAGGATGTGGTTAAAACATGCCATGGCTTGGGCAGGCCCCCTGAATCCTCCGAGTCAGCCTTGCTCGTCACCACATCAAAGAGAGTGTTTGCAGCAGATGTACCCTTGACTGCTGCTTCCTTGAGCACTGCTTGGGGATCCAGGCAAGCTACAATCCTCGACGAGGTTGGTGCTTTGTGTTGTCACGGTGTTAGCCATTGGGTCTTCTTGACATTGACTTGTGACCCATGCCCAGGGCTGCTGTCTTTGACCTGCACTGGGGCTCTCCCTTCAAGGGCTCCTCACTTTTAGCAAGCAGGGTTGAGTCACCTGCATATCACGGATTGGCAGTGAGCCTCTCTCCAATCCTGATGCCTCACTCTTCTCCACAGAACCCAGCATCTCCGATGATCTGCTCGGGTTTGGGAGCGAAATGGTCGCACCATTTGAACCCTGTCCAGAACGCACAGCCAAGATAGCTCTGGTCTGTCTTTTGTCTGCATCATCTCAACAGTCACCAGCTAAACTAAACACCACCACCAACCAGTAAACACACCAGCTTTACCGATCACCCCACCCCCACCCCACACAGACAATGCACACACACACAGAGGTACTCCGGGTGGGGAGGACCTTTGTCATTCTTATGCTTGGGAATATTCCATTGTCTCTGATCCAGAACTGCAGCACACTCAGGCCTGAGTCATAGGGCCCATGCGTGTTGTGTGTGTGTGTGTGTGTGTGTGTGTGTGTGTGTGTGGTGGATGGAGGAACAAACCCGGAGCTTGAGGAGCTATGGGGCTGTGGTTTGTCTCGCTGGGTGGTCTGCGATGCGGAGGCAGTGGTGGCTGCTTGCCGAGGAGGACAGCGCCCTCATCCCGAGGGGAGGCCGGAGGAGAGAGGAGACCCTTGCCCTCCTGGGGGCAGGCGAGCGGTCACAGAGGCGCTGACCCTGGCCCCCCTCTCTCCGGGTGCTTCTTCCCTGGTTCTTTGGCCACAGCATCTTGCTTTCTCAGAAGAAAGTAGAGGCCAAGTCGGGCTCTCTGTCAGTCCGGTCTGAACCCTCACTTGACTTGGGTGGTGTGCGAAGGCACGGAGCTTCCCGTGACGATCTTCAACTCGAGTGGAAAAGAGATTTGGTAGATGGAGGAGTTTCCCAGAGTGCAGCCCAGTGAGACAAGGAGGTGGGAAGGAGGACAGGACGGGTGAGGAAGACTCACCTAGAGCGGGGTGGGTGTGGGTGGGAGGGTGTTCCTGAGAGTGGCCGCAGAATAAGGAAGGAGGGGCAACAGTAACTGAAGAGAGAATGAGAAACTCCCAGAATTCTCTGAAAACAAGACTCCTCAGTCCTCCCTCAGGTAGGTGCTGGCGAATTCCAATCAAGATGAGCAAACCTAAAGGCGTTGCTCCGACGGAGAGAAAGTCCCGGGACCATCAGAGACAGACTATGGTCGGGATCTCCGGCTGAAGCTGGGAGGGGCAGAGGAAAGGAGCCAGGCCCAGACCAGGGGCGACTCGGCAAGGAGACCACGAGACAGACCGAGGGGCTTTGGGGCTGAGCCTGGGGCTGGCCACCTGGCCCACGGAGCCAGAGGCCAAGGGCCCATCCGGACTCGCATCTGAGGACCAGAGAGAGGAGAGGCTGGTGCCTGAGAAGAGGTGCTGCTGGGGAGTGGTGAGGATTGTATCCTTACTACTTACGGATCCTGACTTGTAGTGACCCGCTCCTTCCCTTAAGAAACGCCCATAGCTGTGGGACAAACAGACAAAAAGGGAAGTAAATCTCCCACAGACGAGTCCCCCCCACCCCCGCCAGTATCAGAGACGAGAAGACAGTGCAAACGCTGCCGTGAGAGGCTGAGATTAGTAATTATTAACTCAGTCTTTGAGAGAGAAACGAATTTTCAAGAACAGAGCATAAATCAATAAATAATGGCCCAGAAATTGGGGTGCACCAGCAGCAGCGGTTCACTTCAGGACTTGCTGGGGCAGAAGGAAAGGCGGCCTAAGAGGAAGCCTCTGCTTTCAAGCAGGAAACAGCGAACAAGCACAAGCAGGGGCAAGGGCTGCACAGAAACCACCCTCCGTTTCACGCCTTCGGGAACTCGCGCTCTCAAAGACGCCGGGGGCTGGGGATTTGAGAGGGTTTGACCTGGGACGTGTGACCTGGAATCCCAGGAGTTTGTGGCCAAGAAGTCAGCTGGGCCTGCATCATCCAAAGGCACGGCCAGGGGCCGGAGAACCCGCTTCCAGGACGGCAACCTTCCAGAGCTATGGGCCGGAGGCCACCGGGGCCTCTCCCGGAGTGTCCACACAACACAGCTGTAGGTTTCCCCTCCCAGGAGCGATTCAACAGACAACCAGGAAGAGGCACGGCCTTCATGGCTCCATGTCAGAAACCTGTTACAAGAAAGTGACCCAGATCAGCCTTCGCTCAAGAGGGGGGAACTGCGCTTCATCTCTTCAGGGGAAACCCCAAACCCACCAAGGACGAGGAGACGGTTCCAACTCAGAGCAACCCGACAGGCCCCATGGGGTTGGTGAGGCTGCAGATCTTTTTTTTAAATTTTTTTTTTAAATTTTTTAATTTTTTAATTTTTTTTTTAAGGCTGCAGATCTTTACAGGAGCGGGCAGACGGCCACATCCTTCTTCCTGGGGGAAGCTGCTGTGTTGCGCCCCCAGCCCTGTGGTTAGCAGCCCAGCAAGGCCCCACTGCACCACCTTCCAGCAGCGCAGCTGAGGAAGACGGCGGCCGTGTGGATCGGCTGTGTCCTTGGGAAGGCGGGGAGGCTAATGTTAGCAGGTTAAAGGGAAACATCATCTCATCATCTCAGGAGGTTCAGAAGAAGCATCTAATAGCTCTCAATATATATGACAGAAACCATGGACGACTGGAGTAGAAACCCCGTCTTTCTCCTGGGGAGCTGCTAGGGGTCTGGAATAGCTGACCATGTGCATTGCAGCTCAATGGGTGTGTGGGTATATGTATATAAAATAATCCATTAAAAAGCCAGCATCAAAAACATGATGCTTATTGATGAAATGCATTCTCATATAGGATCAGGAATGAATGACGAATGTGATCAGCCCCTTCCAGAGTTTTACCAATAAAGTACTGAAGTATCACATGTACCCAAGTGATGGTTACAAAGTTACTACTGAATATAGTCACTGGATGTCTACAGAGAAGCACAAAGTCTTTGGAGAATGTCACTTATTTTTAAATCATTTTATTGGGGGCTCGTACAACTCTTACCACAATCCATCCATCCATCCATTTACCCGTCCGTCCGTCCATCCATCCACCTGTCCATCCATCCATCCGTCCGTCCGTCCGTCCGTCCGTCCATCCATCCATCCATCCACCTGTCCATCCGTCCATCCATCCATCCATTGTGTGAAGCACATTTGTTGCCATCATCATTCTCAAAGCATTTTCTTTCTACTTGAGCCCTTGGTCTCAGTTCCTCATTTTTTCTGCAAGAATGTCATTTCAAATGACACAATTCTAATGGACCAAGGGACTAGATCTTTTTCTTTTTGCAACTCCCCTGTGTGTCGCAAAGCAATTTAAGTCTGTTTCAACTTTATGTTTCCCTCGTTTATGACCACTCAGAGCAGCGTTCAGGTCTGCTGGGTCAGGACTCTGCAGGGTTTCCAAAGCCGCAACCCTTCTGTCTGTCTGTCTGTCTTCCACTTTGCGTTTCCCCTTCGTGTGTGGGGTGCGACACAGAGAAGGGCCTGCTTTGTGCAGGTCGCATCACGAGTTCTCACATGGGCGCTTCTCTTCTTCTTCATGCTTATTCTCCCACCCAACCCTGCTCTCTCTTCCTACTCCCTCCCCACCAACCCTGGCCTGGTCATAGTCTGTAAAGTCTCTTCTTTCGGTGTGAACACCATTTTCCTTGTTCCTTCTGCATTTGTAGCAGTGGCGTCATGAACATTGTCTTTGTGAGACCGACTGACACTGCCTAGCGCTTGTCCACTCCTCCGCAGACGGGCTTTGGGTAGGCTCCGCGGGCCACAGTACACGACAAGCAGAGAGCTCGGCTCAGAAGGAGAGAATGACAATGGGTTGTAAAGATGAAAGAAAACAAGACAATGAGGACATGCGCCAGGGCTCCGGTTTTCTCCTTCGGTGGGCAGGCTGCCCATGCGCTGCCAAGTGTTTGTGTCAGTCTGGGTGGACTGGAGAAACAAATTCATAGACACTTACATGTGTGTGAGAAAGCGGTTTATATACAAGGGCAGTTGAATATTGAGAAAACACCCCAGCCCAGTCCAGATCAAGTCCATAAGTCTGATATCAGTCCCTGTGTCCATACCAATCTATAAAGTCCTCTTCAGACTCATGAAACACATGCAATGACGCGGAATGCAGAAATATCACAGGCCAGTGGGTGGGAAGTCTTGTGGATCCAGTGACAGTGTAAGCATCTCAGAGCTGGCAGGGGTCTCCACGTGGCTTCTTAGCTCGAGGTTTGGTTCCATCAGTCTCTCTCCATGTGTCTTCTCCACAGGGATGTCTTGCAGGGAGTGAGCACATGTCCTGCCTCCAGCGAGCTTATCTCTTTAGCACCTCCAAATGAGGTCATTACACCTGATTGACCCCACCCCTTCACTCTGAAGCCTCAAATTGACACCAGATTATGTAACTACCACGGGGTTTGTCCAGAAATGAGATACGTGGGCTCTAAAGTTCCCCCTGACACTCCGTGGGCATAGAGTCCTGGACGAGGCTGAGGGGAAGCAGGGTGTCTTTCTCAGCAGGCAGGATGCACCATTCAAATACTCAGGCCAGGTCCTGGGGCACACAGTGCTGGGACTACCATCTCTCCATAAGGGACAGTGTGGCCTGAGACCTTCCCTTCCGATGGACGGGAGACATGCGAGCAGAACTAGAACACGGTGTGGAGAATGGCTTTAGAACCACAAGGGCAGGAGAGACGACGGAGGGACCCCAGGCCCCGGGAGCGCGGCGTTCAGAGCGTCTGTGCCATCTCGGGCAGGGGAGCCTCCATCTCCCAGGCTCCCAGTGCTCACAGTTCATCCATGTGCAGCAGAGTCCGACTCTGCTCGCCAGGGTTTTCAGCGGCTGGTTTGTCAGAAGTCAGTCACCAGGCCTTTCTTCTGAGCCTCCTTGGAGTGGACTTGAACCTCTGACTTAGCAGTGAGCACCTGAACTTGTTAACCCTTTGCGTAGCCCGTGTCACCAGGGTCCTGGTGGCCCTGTGGGTTGGTCCTTGCCTAGCCGAGGGTTGAGTTGCTCACGGACAGCTGCTCTGCGGAAGAGATGGAGGCTGCCTGCTCATGGACGGTGGGTCGGTGCTGACTGGTGTTAACCCTATAGGACAGAGCAGAACTGCCCCTTACGGTGTCTGAGCCTGTCTGTCTTTACAGGACCAGAGAGCCTCATCTTCCTTTGCGAAGCAGCTGGTGGGTTTTAACGACTAACCTTGTGGTTAATAGCCCAACACTTCTACTGCACCGCCAGGGCTATACACAGACACACACACACACACACACACACACACACACACACACACTTAAAGCACCAGCAGGGAAACACACACACACACACACACAAATACTAATGAGAGGGCTTCAAAGAGTTTGTGAGAAATTCTATTACCTTTTAGTTCCATTTTTCCATGAACTTTCTGAAATATATATATATATATATATATATATATATATATATATATATATATATATATATATATATATATATATATATATATATTCCTTCCAGACCTTTCCCCCCAAAAAAAAGCAATGCAGAGAAAATGCACTAAACACTTAGACACTTTATGAAAAACTCGCTGTCACCAAGTCAATGCTGACTCATAGTGACCCCTGTGGGTTTGTTTCCAAGACAGTCACTGTTTAATGATTTTTAAAATGATTATTGTGAATCAGGTGGTGGTGGCGGTTACATTTCAGACTCATCAACTCTGCATTCAATGAGCGGTGGCTTTTCAGGGGGGCTGAGGACTCAGAGCCACCCCTGGAAGCTTCTTCACTGGCAATCACCTGGGCGAAATGAAAAGGTTCTCAAGGTGCCCTTCAGCCCTCTTTAATGCCATGCTCCACACCAACTACCATCACATGTGCCTTGGGACCATCAGTTCCTTAGGCTGTTGGAACCAGCTGGTCTTGGGAAGGAGCATTGCTGAGAAGCCAAACTGAGCAGAGGGAAAAAGAAAGTGCAGGGACCAGTGGTCTGTGGAGCTCTCTCCTGATTCTCTCCTGGAGAGCCCGGTTTCGAGTCCTCACCAGCATACAGCACAGACCCGCTGCTCAGATCAGGCAGCTGAGCCAGGAGCTGAGCTCTGTGGGCATACGACTCACCTGCCTGATTCTGCCAGGGGCACCTAGTCTCAATGCTAATCTTCCCTCCCCAGCCAGGTGCCTTCCCCTGTCTGTCATTTACCTCTGTTCCTCATCTTGAGTCTTAAGGGGTTGGCTCTGAGTCAAGGGCCTGTCTTGATTCCTCCAGCTGCTGAGTTCTTAGAGCTAGCTGCCTTGTGGAGGGCCCTTGCCCCTGGCCTGGTGGCATGCTGCCTGTCAGTTACTAACCACTGCTGCAGGTTGCCATCCTGTGACTCAGACTCACCAAGGGCTTTTTCAAAGTAGGCACACTGGGGAATCTTCCCCACCACTACCAAGCCAGTCTGAAAAGTGGAGACGCCATAGATGGGCATGGGGAGGAAATGAAGAAAGGACTCGGAATCTTGAAAGTTGAATGAGGAAGCTCCAGATGTCACCACACCCTCATGAAGGGCTCACCGAAGACAAGGGCACTTCAGCCAAGGGTGGTGAAGAAAGCAGACGGTGCCAGACTTTGACAAAGAATCATGTCTGGGGTCTCAAAGGTCCGTCTTCCCACGCCAGCTGTCTACATGAGGCATCACCCAAGCCCACGTGGAAGGGGCACAGCGCCCATGACTTGGGGAGCCAGGTCCGCGCAGAGAGTGGCAGTAACTGTCTACAGGAGTAGAAAGCTCAGGCTTTCTCCTGCAGAGCTGCTGGTGGTTTGAATGGCCGCCCGACACAAAGCCACTCACCACACCACACACACTGCCCTCCAGTCGATTCTGGCAGAGCAGGACTGTCCCCGTGGGTTTCTGAAACTGGAGCTCTGTACAGAGGAGAAGCCCCCATTGTTCTCCCGGGGAGTGGCTGGTGGTTTCAAACTGCTGACCTTGTGGTTGGTGGGAATCCATGACGCCAAGGGCTCTGTGTTTGAGGTGTGGGAAAATGTGCTCTTTGCGCAGGAGGAAATGCTGCTGAAAACCCTCAGACCCCACTGGACGGTCCGCAGAGTCTCACAATGACACAGAGCGTGGGCCCCAGGGACCTGTGCTGATGAGTGCCCCGCCCCCCACCCTGTACTTCAGGAAGAGCTTGTGTCTTTCCTGAGAAAGCCGGACTGGGCCCTGAGTGCAACCCAGTAAACCCACTCTGACCTATGGACTCCAGGAAGTGCTTGCAAGTGAGCTGGGACTTCCAGCACCTCTTGTCCTGTCCCAGTCACTGCCCATCATGCTCTTCACACCACCACTTCCACGGGGCCGTGTGAGAAACCACACAAAGAGAAGTGACCAGTTAAAAGGACAAGGTGTCCTGGGAGTGGTGAAGCCAGGACCGGCAAAGCAACAAGGAGGCAGCTCAGCGGCGGGGGACACAGAGGGAAGCAGAGCAGTGAACTTCAAGCTTAGGGCAGTAAATATGATGAGGAGGGGCTGCATACCAGGGGTGTGTGGGGGGTGGGGGGTCTCCAATGTCCCCACCACTGCCCCTTTCTTAAGCTCCGCCCGCCCACTCCTCCGGTGGGACAAGTGTGGCTCAGGGGGGCCTCTGGCCAGTGGTGCACTGCTGCCCTCAACACAATGGGCAGCACTCTCCGCTCACAGTGCAGCCTTGGTGGCACAGCCAGGGCTCCGCCAAGTCGGCCCCAAGACCAACGGAGCCCCTGCTGTCGCTGCCAAGGAATCTCAAGCCAGTCCAGCGGGCAGGGGTGGGGCTGGGCATGTAGGGGGGCAGCGAGGAGAAGCGGGGACATTGACTTCTCTGTAGCCCTCGCCTGCACCCACCCGGCAGCTGCAGACCGCTGCTGGTGTCTTTGTCCCGGCCTCTCCCTTGGGGGGCTTTGGAGGGGGAAGCAGGACTGGAAAACGGGCCTGGAGCCCAACGAAGGCCACGTCCAACTCCCCCAAGCGGCCAGGCTGGGCGTGAGGGCCCCCGCAGTTCCCCCCTTCCCTCCAGTCTCAAACTGGAAGAAAGCCTCCTTTGGTTGGGCTGTGACACCAGACCCTCCGAACCAACGGGCTGCGGTCCCAGCCCCATTGTTCCTGCTGGGGGCAGCGCCAGGGCGGTGCCCCTGCCCCGCCTCATCAAAGGCCCCTGTGGCCCCCATGTGCCCAGCCCAGCTGCAGCCGTTCCCTGGTGGTCTGGCTCCAGGCTCCCTGGGGCGCAGCCTGGGCTGGCATTCCTATCCTGCAGACATGAGCCCAGTTCCATGGCACGCAGCTCCCAGTGAGCTCACAGCAGGGAGGATGGAGGTTTCTTAGGGCAGCTAACTCGGGCCAGTGCGCAGGGACCTATGCTCTACTGACTGCCACCCCAAGACGCCTGGCTGGGGAATCCTCTGTAGGGCAGCCCTTGGCACCCTGCTCCTATTCCCCACTGTGGCGAGGCTCCTCTGACCTCCCCTCCCCCCTGCAGGCACAGGGCCCCTCTGAGACCCATCTCTGGTGTAGGTGGCCTGTCCCTCCAGTTGTGGGACTCTGGGCTCCCAGGCTTAGGGCAGCCCATTCCCCATTTCCGCAGGGATCCATAGAGAGGGGATGTCTCCAACCTTTCCCTCCTCACGCTGCAACTGATTGTCTCCAGCCCCCCCAGAAGAGTGTCCCTAGGGCCCAGACCCTCTGTTCAAGCCCAAGCCTGCTCTCCACAGCCTGGCATCCCGCGCCCTGCCAGGTCCTGCCTCCCAGCCAACGTGCGCTTCCACCCCGGGGCACAGCCACTGTGCCCCGCTGCATGTGGCCAGACATTGGCTGGCCACCTCTAGGGACACAGGAGACAGGAGAGGAAGGACGGGCTCCGTGGTGGTCAGGTAGGAAGGAGAGCGGATGCTGATCCAAGGCGCTCAGCGGTGACACGGGCGTTGGAGGTGCGGCGCGGTGACTCAGCTGGGCCACGTCTCACACCTGCATTCGCGGGTCCAGGGCCTGGGGACGCGGAATCGCCAGAGGCGGAGTGGGGCGGGACAGGGGGCGGGCCGGGCCGGGGGCGGTCTGGGGGCGGGGCCCGGCGCCCACCCGGCGACTCTGGCCGGCCCAGCCGGCCAACTCCGCAATCCGCTGCTCCCCGCTGTCCGCTCATGGCCCGGAAGGTGCTGTCCCTGCTGCCGCTGCTGCTGCTGGCCGCGGCGGGCCTGCTCGGCCTGCTGCTGCTCTGCGTCCGCACCCGGGACGTCCAGGAGCCGTCCGGCCTCAAGGTGCTCGCCCGCACCCCGCGCACGTTCCGGCCGCCGGAGTTGGCTGGTCGCCCGCAGCCCAGCTCCCCGCCCGGGGCCACCGGGAGGCAGCGGCGTCTCGGGGCTACGCAGGCGGCGGGGGGGGGGGGGTAGGAGGCCAAGGTCCCAGCAACTCCGCGGCCGCCGTGCCAGGGTCGCACCCTTAGGGGGCCACCTTGGACCGGGCGGGCGCTGGGGCCAGCCACGGCACTCTCCCCGCTACCCGGCAGAAGCCGAAATCTCCGACTCCGGGACCAGAGCCCAGGGCCTGGCTGCGTCCGTCCCGTAACCCCTCGGTGGGCTTCTGCGGGGGACCAGGCTCTGAGGGGCTGGCGGGAAGGAGAGGGGCGCGGTCTCCAGGCGGAGGGTGGGGGTGGGGTTTGGAAGTCTCGAACCCCCGCCCGGGGGAGGGTGGGTTGACTGAGCCCTGGGGGCTCAGGGAGAGTTCCCTGGTGGGGAGGCGCTCAGGTCCAGGCTGACAGGCCCGTTCTTCCACCTGAACTAGTGCTGGAAGGCGGGAGGGCGTGGTCCCCACCTGAGGTCCGCACCCCCTCCCCGTAGGTATCCAGCCTTAGGGGCGGGGCGGGGAGGGGGCAGGTGCTGGGCTTGACCAGGCCTCCTACACCGCCATCGCCATCATTTGGCTAAGGCCCCACTGCCCCCTCCCTGGCTCCCAGGCACTGAGGAGGTGTTTCCAGCCAGAGTTTGTTCCCAGATGGAGGCCACACCCTGCATCCCTGCACACGGGGGTCCCCAGGGACCTCCCCTGGCTTCCGCATCTCTGGCCAGGGGAGGCCAGCTGAGGCCAGCTGAGGTCAGCTGAGGTCAGTGTTGGCCAGGGGAAGAAAGGCCTGCCCGATGGAATTCCTCTCTGGGCACGGCCCCATCTGTCCCCAGCTGAGGCAGAGTTCCAGGTGTGATGCTGGCCCCAGGACCTTTTTATGCATCTGCCCTTGCTTTGGGCAGTCAGAGGGGGTGAGATGGCAGGTGGCGGGGTGGGCTAGGGGGCTCCCCCACCCCCACCATGTCTGTTGGGCTTCGAAGTCTTCTCTGAGCCTGTCTGTTCCTCTCTGAGGTGGGGCCTGCAATCACAGTTTCCCACTTCCCCTCTGGGTCGGCTGGGTCTGGAGAGCTGGGGGACTGAGGCTGACCCCACTGTACCCCACCCTGCTTCTAGTATGGCATTGTCCTGGACGCAGGCTCCTCGCACACGTCCATGTTTGTGTACAAGTGGCCCGCGCACAAGGAGAACAACACCGGCATCGTGGGTCAACACAGCTCCTGTGATGTACTTGGTAAGGGACCATACAACCCGGTGCTGTCACAGCCTGGACGCCCAGACCCTTCGTCCCTGCAGCTCAGCAGCCCCTGCCCCTTGGTATGCCACTGGGCATGACCTGCCCGAGAGCAGCTGGGTCCCTGTGCAGGTGGGCTGTGAACATTTGCTTTCTAGAAAAAGAACCCTACCTAGCAAGGGTTGGGGACTCAAGAGAGCAGCAGGAGGGTCCCAGGAGCCTGCTTTGTCCTGGCACCTGGGCCCACACCCACTGGGAAGGCGGCACTCAGACCCCTTTGTCTCCAAGCTGGGTGTCTCCCAGTGCTTAAGCCCACAAGGCATGAGTCACTCAGCTGCCACCTGGCCTGGGAGTCCAAGCCCCTGCATCCAATTATGTAGGCTTGGGGGCCCTTCTCTCTGCCTCCCCCAGGTGGAGGCATCTCCAGCTATGAATACAACCCCTCCCAGGCTGGCCAGAGCCTCAGAGAATGCCTGGACCAGGCACTACAGGATGTGCCCAAAGAGAGCCACAAGGGAACGCCTCTCTACCTGGGAGCCACTGCGGGCATGCGCCTGCTCCAGTAAGTGTCCTCCCTACCCTGCCAGCTCCCTGCCCCTGCCCCCAGCACAGCTGCCCTGGACCATGAGCCACCTGGAGAGTGGCTACTTAGGGCTCCTGTTCTGCAGGCTGACCAACCCCCAGGCCTCAGGCAAAGTCCTGGCCGCTGTGACACAGACGATGAGTGAGTACCCCTTTGACTTCCGGGGTGCTCATATCCTCTCGGGCCAGGATGAGGGAGTTTTTGGCTGGGTCACCGTCAACTACCTGCTGGAGAACTTCATCAAGGTGGGCAAGGCCTGGGGTAGCTGGGCCCCAGAGGGAAACCCTCCTTCCACACCTGCTGACTCAGCCTCCATTCTCCACAGTATAACTGGGTGGGCCAGTGGTTTCAGTCCCCGAAGGACACGCTGGGGGCTATGGACCTGGGCGGCGCCTCCACACAGATCACCTTTGAGATAAGCGGTGATGCTGAAGATCCAGCTAGCCAGGCTCACCTGCAGCTCTATGGCCGCTCCTACCACATCTACACGCACAGCTTCCTCTGCTACGGCCGAGACCAGGTCCTCCGGAGGCTGCTGGCCAGAGTCCTCCAGGTGCCCACCACCCCATGGCTACCTCAGGGGCCACACTGTGGCTGTCTGCTCAACTCCAAAAGCCTAGCCCCACAATGACCCCATCAGACAGAGTAGAACTGCCCCTGTGGGTTCTTGGAATCTTTACGGGAGCAGAAAGCCCTCACAGTTCTCCTGTGGAGCAGCTGCTGTCTTTGAACTGTGGTCCTTGCGGAGAGCAGCCCAGTACATAACAGATTAGGCCACCAGGGCTCATGGCAAGTCCCAAAGCTGCCGTGAGTGAGTCGGGACGAGGGGAGCAGCAAGGAGTGGGGCCTGGGAGGAAAAGGAGGCCTGCATGCCTGGCTGGCCAGGGAGTTTACTCTTTGTTCAGCAGGCAGTGGGGAGCCCTGGCTTGTCCCTGAGCATAGATAGGGGTTCCCCAAGTGGGAATGGTGGGAGATTCACCACCTTATCCTCTGGGAGGTGGGCCTGGCATGCCGACTTCAGGTCGTGCTTAATGGGTGGGTGATGCTACCTGTCCCTTACCACCCTCAGACCCATGATGCCCACCCCTGCTGGCCGAGGGGCTTCACCAGGGAGGTATCCCTCCAGGATGTGTACAGGGCCCCCTGCACAGAGGCCCAGGTGCCCCAGATCCTGACCGGGAGAACCAGCGTCAGCCTGGCAGGCAGCAGCAACTGGACTCTCTGCCGAAGCTTGGTGTCCAACCTCTTCAATCAGTCCTCCTGCCCCTTCTCACACTGCTCCTTCGACGGCGTCTTCCAGCCCCCCATAGCCGGCAACTTCATCGTAAGTCCACCTGGGCCAGGGGAGGGGCTGCCGCCAAGCATGGGGTGGGGGCAGCAGCCCAGTATGACTGTGACCACCTTCCTTCGCAGGCCTTCTCCGCCTTCTTCTACATCATAGACTTCCTGCACACTGTGTTGGGGTGGCCAGTGACAACCCTGTCCCAGCTGGAGTTGGCCTCCAAGTCTATCTGCAGCCACACCTGGCAAGAGGTGGGGCCCAGGCCCTGCCCCTCCCACTGCAGGGCGTGCAGGAGGCCTCATCCCAGTCACTGTGCTGCTGTCCTGTGGACTGGTGGCCTGAGTCAGACTCTGGGTGGGCTTGGGGGATGGTGGTGGTGTTCATAGCCAGGAGCAGCTTGATGGGGCTGCAGAGCCAGCCCCCCCACCCCCACCCATTATCTGACCATAGAACCTGATGGGGGGAACAGTGTTCAGCCACTGACTGGCCTGGGGGTGAAAGGGGCCAGATCATCTCCCTGTGAAGACTGGCAAGGGTGTGGGGCCGGGCTGTTGAGAATGACCCCCAGGCTTGGTCCTGACACTAATAGGGTGCATTTGTAGCTCCACTGGGTTCTGGTCACGCTGGGTGGGCCATTACAACAGAAATCTGGGCCACCTGACACAGGAGCACCTGTGAACCCCCTGTGGGGCCGCCTGTGAAGCTCCAGCTGGGGGCTTCTCTGCTGCCACATAGCCAGGCAGGCATGCACACCCCCTGGCCTGGCCTCAGGATCACGGAGTGAGCGTTTGGGTGCATTAGAGTGACCTGCGCCTGTGCACAGGGAGGGGTGCAGCGCCCTGGGGCGAGACCTCCAGGGCGTGTGGAACCAGGGCATCTTTCACACACACTGTGGCCCCCTCTCAGCTGCAGAAGCTGTCGCCAAAGAACAACTCACGCCTGGCTGAATACTGTGCGGGGGCCCTTTACGTACAGTACCTGCTGAGCCGGGGCTATGGCTTTGACCACCGAGCCTTCCGTGGTGTGGCCTTCCAGAAGGAGGTGGGTGCGGGCCGCTGGGGTGGGGGCGGGGCCTCCTGGCCACTCCAAGGCTGACCCTGCTGGCGCCCCTGCAGGTCCGTGATACGTCGGTGGGCTGGGCGCTTGGCTACATGCTGAACCTGACGAACATGATCCCCGCTGACCCGCCGAGGCTGCTCAAGAGCTCGGTCCTGGGGTCCTGGGTGGTCCTCTTGCTGCTCTTCTCTGCATTGCTCCTGAGCGCGCTGGGGCTGCTGCTGCGCCAGACGCTCTCCTCCAAGTCGACCAACTTCAGCTAGTGGCCGCGACTGCCCCATGTGTGTCTCCACTGGCAACCTGGCATGCGCCCTCAAGGACGGGGATTCAGGGGCCCGCGCGCACACTGTGGGCTGCGGGGTGGGTGTCAGAAGAGCTCAGCCTGCCCTTCCCAGCCCACCTCCACTGTAGCCCGCCCCCCACCGTCCAGGCTTAGCCGAGTCTCAGGCATCTGTCCTTTTCCACTTCCTCTGTGTGTATGTGTATTTGTGTGTCCCAACCTGTGGTGGTAGGAGGTACGGTTTTATTCTGAAAACCAGCATCCTGCACTCTGTATTTGGGGAGGGTCAGGGTCCACGGGCTGGGAACCAGCCCAGAACCTACTTGTAAAGTTTTGTAATAAATTTTTTCCCTATAGTGTAGTGTTCATGGGCTGGCGCCTGGCGCCCTCCTGCTGCGAAGGCCAAATTTACATCCTGTGACCCACCCTCCTTCCTTTCTCCAGGGGCCCAGCGCTTGGGTGGTCTGAGCTCCCTCCCTGGATGGGTTCTTGGTGGCCTGGAGTTGCTACCCCCAGCTCCAGGGAGGAGCCCAGAGTCCCTGAATCATCTTGGCCAGCCTAGCCCCGGGTTCCCCTGTTTAGGACTGGTGACTTAAGTTGGGCTGAAGGCGGGGCTCTGACCTAGAGTTGGCGTGGGACACACATGGGAGTGGGGGGGTCACAGTTCACTGTCAGATTAGGAGGGGTGCAGTGGGAGGCTGGGAAGAGTTGGGAGTCAGGATGAGATGTCAGTCAGTAATGTGTAGCTCACAGTCCTGGAGGACACTGTGCCCACTGCCTGCCTGGACATGCACCCTCTGTCCAGGTGTCTCCAAGGGGCCTCCTCCCCCTAGGTGATGTCTTGCCTACCCCCTCCCCCCATTGAACTCAGGCACCATTTCTGTCTGGACAGTGCCCCGAGGTGGGTGTCACTGCTCGGCGTACCCTCTCCCACCCCTGCCAACGCAGCACCCCTTCCCAACCCCGAAGGCAGCCAGTCACAGCTTCGGGGTCCTGAGGCCTGAGGGGAAGGGCAGGTTGAGGGTGTGGGGCCAGGGGCAGGTGGTCAGGTGGAGTGACGTGGGGCTCACTCCCATGTGGCAGCAGGGAGGGGAAAGGGGGAGTCATAGGTGTTCCCTATGGTGGGGCTCTGCAGTCCCTTTGTTAGGTCCGATGGAGTTGGCTCTGACTCATAGCGACCCCAGTTGAACAGAAGGGAACTCCGCCCAGTTCTGCACTATCCTAACCACAGCTACTATATTGGGGGCCGGCGTGGCAGCCACGACGTCAATCCACCTAGTTAAGCCTCTTCCCCTTTTCGACCGACCCTCCGCTTTACTCGGCATGAAGCCTGGGGCTGCCTATCCGGGCAGGGAGACCACCTTGGACAGCTCCCAGCTGTCGCTCATCAGCGCCACGTTGGGCTCCGGTGCCCTCCCTGCGCGTAGTCCTAGCCAGCTTCCGTTGCGGAGTGGGGCTGCTTTTCGCCGCGTCTGAGGGCCCCGATGCGTCCCTGGCACCTGCATGTCCGGAACCCTAGCGTGTCCGGTGTCCCTGGGACCCGCGTCTCTAGGCCCAGACTGCTTCCCCGCTTCAGCAGGGCTAGGAAGTCGAATGGGCAGCTGGTAGGCAGGGGGTAAGGAGAGAGTGCATCTCAGGGAAGCCCACCCCCGGCCAGTCCCAAGCCGTATTCGAGGGGAGCAGAGGAGGGCGCCCCAGTTGCCCGGAGGCCAGAGGAGGAGCCAGGAACCGGGTGAGGGGCGAGGAGGCGTTGGGGGGTGGGGGGGACACAGCCTGGAGGCGCCGTCCCGCCCCCTGGATCAGCGCGCAGGCGCACACCCGCGCGCTCCTGGATCCTCCGCTCCTGCATCCCGGATCCTTTGCCGCAGCGTCAGCGACGCCGCCGGGCCTCCTTTTCCTCCTCCTTCACGACCGCCGCCGCCTCCACTTCCTACTCCGCCCCTCGGACGCAGCGCCCGGATCCCGCGCCGAGTCCCGGGCAGCCCGGTGCCATGCTGCCCCGGCGACGGCGCTGAAGGATGGCGACGCCCGTCCCTCCGCCCTCTCCGCGGCACCTGCGGCTGCTGCGCCTGCTCCTTTCCGGCCTGGTCCTCGGGGCGGCTGTGCGCGGGGCCGCTGCCGCCCGCCCGGGTGAGCGCACGTCCAGGCCCCGGGCCCCCCGGTGGCCGCGGGGCCCGTGCTGGCCGCCTCCGCCCTGTGCCCGTCCCCGTTTGGCCCCCGGGGGTTCGTAAACAGTGCGGGTGCCGCGCACCTGAACTGCGCTGAGCGTGCCTTTGTCTCTGGGTCAGCCCGCCGGCGGGACCGGTGCTGGGGGGCTGCAGGACTCCTGGTTCAGGCTGGACCCCGGCCTCCGGTGGTGGTGGCAATGGCAGTGGCGGTGGTGGGCGCGGAGGGGGCAAAGCCTGTTTGTCCCTTTGGTGGTGGCTGGAAGTGCCTGGCCTGGCTGACTCAGGGCCTTGTTTCGTGCGTGGGGAGGAGGCAGGACCCTCTTAGAGCTTACTCAACACTGGCAGCTTGGGTGTGTGCGACCCTCCAGGGCTGAGGAGCCAGGAATCCAGGGTGGTTTGCCGAGGCCGATCCCAATATGGTGACCACCAGCGGTCCCCAGCACTGATTCGTCTCCAGGCACTCCTGTGTCCAGCTCTCCAGCTGCCTCTGCAGGCTGCTCGAATCCACCCACTGCACAGATGAGGACCCGGGCCCAGAGCTGTGGCCTGTGTGTGCGGGAGTGAACATTCCCCTGGCCTTACTGTGAGGCCGCTCTTCAGGCCCCATTCCTTCCCGGGCACAGCACCCGGGGACCAGAAGTTGGCATGCATGGAGAGGCCCCCAGGAGGTCCAAGAGCCAAAGCGGTGACTGGCCAGTGATGGTAGAGGCTCAGCAGAGGCGTCCTCCAGTGGAGACAGCCTGGACCTTGCTGTGCCCCACCCCAGGGGCAATGGTTCCGCAGTGTCCCCAGGCCATTTCCTGTTGGTTATACCTGCCTCTGGGCGCTCCTGACCCCTCTCCCCTGGCCTGTGCTCAGTATTCCAACAGGGACGCTGGGGTATCAGGCTGCCAGCTGTTCTCCAGTTGTTTAGGCTGCCAGCTGTTGTGCCTGGAACCCCGCCCTGAGGCCCAGGATGCGGCCTCCTGGAGTAAGCAGGGGAGTCCTCTCTGGCGTGAGAGGGCCACCAGGGGACTGGAGCCTCAGAGCAGAGCCCAGGCTCAACCTTGTACCTCAGGCTCCTGCCATCCCCTGCCTGGGGACTCTGGGTTACAAGGGACAGGGACTGCCCAGCTCCCTGTGTGCCCAGGCAGTGGGTGGGGTCAGGCAGACCTGCTGACACAGAGTTAATGTTCAACCAGCCGAGCCCTGAGCTCCAGCCTGACTCAGGCGCTTGCTGACCCCATGGTGGAGAGTGAGGGGCCTGGACTGGGAACCTGGGTCCGCCCTTCCCACCTGCCGAAGAGGCTGCTGGAACTTTCTCTGGAGGGATGTCTACAGCCTGGGGCTGAGTGTCAGGTTACCAAGGAAACCAGCCAGGGCCGCCAAGGTCTGAAGAAGGACAGAGTGGGCATTTGCTCATCGCCCACGTCACCGGGCGCCTGATGCCCAACCTGTGAGGAGGACGTGGGCAGCTCCTCAGCAGGGCTGTCGGTCCTGCTTGCCTCCCTATCCCCCTCTTGCTGGGTCTTTCAGAGCCCCAGACCTGGGGATACTCACCTTTTCTACCCTAGGTGAAACTAAGGCAGGGCCCCTGTGTGTCCCCACCCCCAGCATCAGGATGGACTATCTTGTCTGGAAGCCTGAATTTCCAACCTTCTCCACCACCCCTCTCCCGCAGCATGGCGGTGAAAGGACATAGCAGCTGCCCTGGGTCCAGATCCGGGCAGTTGCAGAGTTCCGTAGAGAGAGGGCCGAGGCCAAGCAGGGATCCTGAGCTCTGTCCTCACTCCACAGCAGAGGGTCCGGCCAGTTCCACCCATGTCCGCTTCCCCACTCGCTCTGAGCCCTGGGCATAGACCAGAGGTTGGATGAGGCAGTGGGTGGCTCCGTCAGGCCTGGCTCCCTAGAGCTGCGGGATGGGCGGGTTGGTGGGAATTGGGCAGCCCTGTGCCTTGGGAAAGGGGGGTGGGGGGGTGGTGAGCACATGTTGCTGCTGTTGAGCCAAAGAAACTGACCTAGCCACACCCTCTCGCTCCAGGCCTGGGGCACCAGGCACATGGAGACTGCATTGGGGGCCTTAGGGGTGCAAAACCCAGAGCAGTGCAGCGACAGGCTCCTTCCCGGATCCCTTGGCCCAGGCAGTGGGGTGGGCTCTAGGGAAAGGGTGGAGCAAGGCAGTTCCCATAAGTCAGTATTGTTTGCTTTCCTGGTCCGGCTCCCAGACTTCCAGGCGGAGGGAGGGAGGGAGGGCAGCAGGGCCCGCCCAGAACAATGGCTGGAGGGGAGGAAGGCTGGGTCAGCTTGGGGCAGGGGCTTGGAGGATGAGGGGGAGGTGGCTGATGCTGGGTGCTACTGCTACCCTGGGGCTTCCAAGCAGGACCTGATCCTTCCTGCCTCTGCCTCCCCAGATGCAGCCGCCTGCCCCGGGAGCCTGGACTGTGCCCTGAGACGGCGGTCACGCTGCTCCCCCGACTCACATGTCTGTGGGCCATGCCTGCAGCCTTTCCAGGAGGATGAGCAGGGCCTGTGTGTGCCCAGGACTCTCCGGCCACTGGGTATGTGGGCACCCCTGAAGCACAGGCCACCTTCCCCCAGGACTGAGGTAGCACAAGGTCCCTGCTCTAGGGGTGCATAGGCCTGACAGCAGGGCACTCTGAGGCCTCTGTCCGCACCCTCGAGGGCAAGGGATTCAGTGCAAAGGAAGCCTGGAGAGGAAGGCCCGCGGGCCCTGCCCGTGCTCTCCCCTCCGAGTGCCCCACTTGCCGACCTGCATGCTCCTTACAGACATCTTTCTGTGAGCATTGACCCCAGCCTGCGGGTCTGGACCAGAGTGGCTGCCAATATGACGGGGCCAGAAAGCCCCTGTCTCCCTGCTCTCCCTGTGGGTGTCATCCTGGGAGCTTCCACCTGGGCTATGGCCCCCTCAGCTCCTCCCCACCCATCCTCTCCTCCCACTGTCCCAGGAATAGGGGGCAGAGGTGATGCCTGGTGTTAGCCTTGCTCCTTGGGGAGTCATGCTCCCCAGCCTTGGTCCGAGAAGATGCTGAGTGTGAGCCCTTCAGGCCATGTGGAGGGACAAGGGCCATCCGTGTATGTCCCCCCATACCTCCCTTGCATGCCCTGCCCCCACTGTCCCTGGGAACTGATACTGCTATTCCTAGGAAACGCCCTCACCCATTACCATGACAACCAATGAACCAGGCCGAGTGGGTACCAGGTCCTTGAGCAGAAGCTTGGCCTCAGGCCCAGAGCCTGACTCCCAGATGTCCCCTCCTTCCTGAGCAGCCACCTGAGGCTGGGGTAGCCAGCTGAGGGACAGGCCTCCCAGCCTGACGGCCCTGACCTTCTCAGGGAGGGGCCTGCCCCAGCCCAGGCTGGAAGATGAGATCGACTTCTTAGCCCAAGAGCTAGCACGCCAGGAGACAGGACCCTGGAGGCCCACAGACCAGCCTGAGGCCGGACGACGCCTTCTGCAACCTGGTGAGGCCCGGCTGTACCCTCTGCCGCCTGTGACTCACCGGCCTGGGCCTATATTCTAACCCACCTCTTTCCACAGCCGCCATGCTAGGGCTCTCTGAGCGCGGGCAGGGCCCGGGCCTGGGCCTTCCCTTGCCCCGAGGAGCCCCTTCGCCCACGCCCCACACCTCTTTGGGACCTCCAGTGTCGTCGGGGCCTGTGCACATGTCCCCGATGGAGCCTGGCGGCCAGCGCTGGGACGGGCTAGTCCTTGGTAGGTCTGTCTCATGGGTGGTGCAGGGTGAGGGAGAAGGGGAAGAGGCGGGCTCGGATGCCCCATACCCTCTGGGGGTCCTCACCAATCGCCCCGCCCCTCCCACAGTGCTGATCCTGGCCTGCTCTGTGGCTGGAGTGACCGCCCTCATCATGGCTGCCCTCTGCTGGTGCAGGTGAGCATGTGCAGGTGGCTGGGGATGCAGGTTGCAGGCGGAACTCTCCACCACAGGTCTTATGCCCTGGCCTGCGTCCCCACAGGCTGCAGAGAGAGATTCGCCTGAGCCAGAAGGTTGACTACACTGCCCAGAAAGGGCCCGGCTCCCCCACATCGCCCCGGATCTCCATTTCAGTGCGCAGTCCCGCTCCTGGGGACCAGCGGCTGGCACAGAGTGCTGAGATGTACCATTATCAGCACCAGAGGCAGCAGATGCTCAGTTTGGAGCGGTGAGTGGCCTCATCCCACCCCAGACCTGGCTCTGGCCCCCACCTGAGATTGGAGTGCTGTCCCCACTCCAGGAGCAGCTGCCCTCACCCAGGGATCTGGCCCCTGTCCCCAGACCCCTTCCCAGCACTCAGCCACTGTTCACACCGTGAGGCTTGTCCCTTGCACCCTACACCCCGGCCCAGACCCCACCACCCTCTGCCGGCCCTGCCCAGGCATAAAGAGCCACCCAAGGAGCTGGACTTGGCCTCCTCGGACGAGGAGAATGAAGACGGGGACTTCACCGTGTACGAGTGTCCTGGCCTGGCTCCGGTGAGCACCGCCCTGCAGGGTTCCGGGGGTGGGGTGGGGAGGGGGCCCTGCCTCACTTAACACCCACCTGCCCCTGCCTTTGCAGACTGGGGAGATGGAGGTGCGGAACCCACTGTTTGATGATTCCTCGCTGGCCAGGCCCCCCTTGCTCTCACCCTCGCCACCCCCGCTGCAGTGACCAGGGCCTGGCGCCCACCAGACCGGGAGGGCTCAGCCGGGGTTTCCCAGAGAAGGAACCTGTTCCCACAGCACCTGTGACTGCGAGAGGGACCACTGGACTCCCGTGTGTGACCTGGTGTCTGGCCCCTTCTGCCCACCACTCCTGCTCCTGGGCTTAGGAGCCAGACCCAAGCTGGATGGGGCGGGGCCCCAAGGGCCCCAGAGACCAGGTACCAGTTTTCATTGGTACCTTGGAGATAAAAGCCAATTAAAAGTACACTTCAAACTTTGGCCTTTGATTGGCTTCCTGGGTAGTTGAGGGTGGGCAGGGGAGGCAGGTTACTTTGAAGCCCCCACCCCATTGGAGTCTGGTAGAGGGACCCTGGAGGAGGTCCAGGCAGGCTAAGGGCATGATGCCCCTCTCCTCCGACTAGCCTCCCACAGGGCTGGGGCACTGGGGCCACCCTTGGCCTACTCAGATCCCACCTGAGCCCAATTGTCCATCCCGACCATGAGAGCATCTTGCTGGGGGTTTTGCTCTGTGCAGTTGGGGAGGGAGGGGCTGTACCCTGTCCATCACCCCAGGTCCCATGGGTGGCCTGCAGGAGGGGGGCCCAGGACACAGCCAAAGGCAGGCTTGCCACAGGATGTGGACCCTCCGCCCTTAGCCAGGGTGGGGAATGGGAAGGGTGGGGGGTGTCAGGGCATGCCCGCAGAGGGACGTTGGGGACGGAGCAACACACAATTAGCAAGACTGTGTGGGTCGAGATGGCAGCAGCCTTGAGCTAGGATTTGTCTCCACTGGGAGGCTGGGGACACATCTCACTCTCCTTGTCATCAGCACCGAGGGGACAGCCATTCTTTGTCCCTTGTCCTAGGAAATGGGGTACAGGGAGGCTAGTGTCTTGCTCAAGGCCACATGGTGCTGGGCAGGCTAGAACCTGCAGACGTGGGCAGGTGGTACCCCTGGAGCTCCAGGGGCCTGGGGTGTGGAATTGGGCCAATCAAACTGGAATTCAGTGGAAGGTGGGGGGGGGGAGTTCTCCCCAGGAAGGTCTAAGCTCATCCTTGTGTCCTCAGCCTTCCCTTCTGCCCTGGCCCCAGATCAGGACTACCTGGTCACGTCCCGTGCCAGCCTGGAGCCCCTGCTCCATAGCCTTCTGAGCTGCAGCCAACTTGTCCCCCAGAACCAGGGCCTCTGGTGAGGCCCAGTGGCAGAACTGCCCAGGGCTTGCCCATCCCCATCTCCCTTGCCTTTGTCAATGCCTCTATTGGGGTCCCCAAACCCTTGCTTGTCTCTTGGCCCAGTCCTCCCCAGCAGGTCCTCTGAGGGGAGGGGCTGACCTGGGCACTGAGAATAGCTCCAGCATACCCTGTCTTCTTGGCATTTCCAAACCTGACCCCAGGGCCTGCTGCTCCCCCCCCCCAAAAAGTCCAGGTGAAAATGGGACCCCCCCTTCCAGAGACAGCTGCATTGAGAGGAGGAGTGGCGGCGGGGGGGCTATATCGGGACGGAGGGTAGGGGCCTGAGGTCCTCGGGTATTAGTGCTGCCCATGATCTACCTGCTCTGCCCAGGTCCCCTTCCCCCAAGTCCTGCGGCCTGTTCTCATGTCACCTACACACCGTCTCCCTGTCACACCTGTCCCTACACACCATTCCCTGGCAGCAGCCAGAGTTCCACCCAGACTCAGCCCTCCAGCCCATTCCACCCCTGCCACCGGAGAGGCCAGGCCAGTGGCCTGGGGAGGTGGGTGGGAGGCTTCCACTCCTGACAAACCTCTTAGCTTTCCCTGTACCCCACCCAGAGGTCACAGATGACCCCCCACTCTGCCCGGAGCCTTGAACACAGCATATGGGTGGGATGATCCACTTGATAAGACCCTGCTAGCCCCCAACTACTGTTTATATCACCCTCCTGCCAGCCCAGAGTCCCCTGACTCCCAGATTGGAGCATGGTGGAAGGGCTAGGCACACACTCACCAGGGGAAGCCCGAGGCACGAGAGTTGCTTGGGGAGCTGGACCAGCACTGGGCGGCTTCCCGCTTTGTATCTCCAGGTGTGGGGAGACTGGGGATCCAGAATGGTGCTGGGCTGCCTCTGTCCTTCCAGGTGGGGGGCTCTGCCCCCATTGGCAGGTGGAAGGCACCTATGAAAGGGTTCCTGGCTGCATCCTTGTGCTGCCCCCTTGGTACACACTTTGGTCCCCTGGTCCCTAGGAGCTGCCCAGCTGCCTCCCCCTGAAGGTGAGCCCAGCCCTAGCCCCAGCCCCACCTCTCCCATCTCCACCATCTTTGCTACTTTCAAGGCACAGCCACCAGGGGGCACTCCTGACACACCAGCGTCAGCTGGCCCAAGCAAGCCTAGAGGCCGCTGCCAACTGTGGGCAGGGGAGTCTGAGTTGGCCCTCTGCTGAGGCCTCTTCACTGGTGCTAAGTGTGGTGGGCACTAGAGCTGGGCTCTAATCCCATGATGCCCTTAGGCTGCAGCCAGCCAGGCTAAGCCTTGCCCCTCAGCTACCACCCAAGGACCCTAAGCAGGGGAGGTGGGGGGAGAGGGCTAGGCAGGGCCCTGACTCTCCTGTGACTCACTGTGCTTGCTTACCTCACGTTTGTCCTGTCCATGTCGGGGTCACCGTCTCCTCCTGCTTCCTGCCAGCAGGTTCCCAGGACCACCAAGCTAGGCTAGCCTGCTCCAGGACGCGGAGGGGAGGCTGTGGGTGCGGGTGGGGCCTGTGGTGGGTGGTGACAGGCTGGCAGCACAAACAGGAAGGGTGGCCAGGTCCCTGGCGGGCTGCTGCAGGATTCTGTCCTTCCTGGGCCCCCTGCCCCCACCCACCACAGGAGAAAAGGTAAGTGAAGGTAGGCTCAAGACCAGGGTACAGCTCAAGTGGGGGGAGGGAGCAGCTGCCCTGCCAGAAATGGAAGTGGGAAGGGGGGGTGCCAGGCCCAGGTGCCTGTCATCAGCGGCACCCTAAAGCCGGTGGCCCTGGGCAGGCAGGAGGCCCATAGCACAGTCGCCTCAGGCAGTGCCCACAGCCCTCCTGCTGCAGTCTTACGCAAGTTCCCCCAGGTTACTAGGACCTTGGGCGGGCAGCTCCAAGGGGCCCCACTGCTTCTCCTCCACCCTGCTACTCTGCTGCCCAAGCTAGCCTGTCCCTCTGGTGACTAGGAGGCTGTGGGTCCTGAGATGGGCCAGATCTCTGGGAAGGACATGATGTAGAAGGTCCACCTAGCTGCATAGTGGAGTGAGTCCTAGACAGCAGGCATGGGACATCCAGCTGGGGGGGGGGGCTCCTTGAGCCTCTGGGACCCCCTCCAGGCCGCTGGCAACTCTCCTCAGAGGGACCAGAGCAGGGAACGAAATGGACCCTTGGGGCGGGAGTTGGGGGATGGGGTGGGTTGTCTGGACTTCAAACCTTCCTGTTCCTAGTCAGGGCCAGCCCCCTGCCCGTCTGCGTCAGGGACAGACTGGCTCCTTCCCCTTCCAGTCTGGAAAGCCCCCTCCTGTGCCCTCCCTGCTCTGTGTCCCAGAGGATGAGGATGTGGCCCAGAGACCCCAAGGCAGTCCCCCAGCCCTCCCTGGCCCTGCCTTTTGCTAGTGGGTCTGCTGGAGGCTACACTCAGGATGGACCTCCCTCTATAGAGATGAGTTCTGAAACCAAGGTGCTCCTTAGGGATGCAGGGTGGGACACTGGGCCTGGTTGGAGCCAGCAAGAGAACCCTCAGGCTGGTGGCTCTGGAGTCACCTGCTGTAAGCTTGGGCCCCAGCAGGTCCTGGTGAGTGGGGAGGAGGAGGAGGCCGCAGCTGGCAGGGGTGCCTGCCTCACACCCACCTAGGCCCTCACCTCTGCCCAAGGTTCCCTCGGAGCCTCCTGGAAGCCATCTGGGCCCCGAACCTGTACATGGGCAGACCAACAACGTGGGTGAGCCAGCAGTGAGTATCCGTGTCCCCTCCCCTCTACCCCCAGCTGGAGCCAGAGCTTCTAACAGGGAGGAGGGTGGGGCAGGGGGCAGTGCCAAAGCCTAACCCTCCCCGTCCCCCAGCACAAAGTTGGGGCTGACAGTGCTACAGGCAGGCTGCTGAGGGCGGGGGAATCTGCAAATTCTGGGTGCCCCAGGGGAGGCTGTTGGCAGAGGCTGTGATTTTGGGTGTCCCGGGGCAGGCGGCTGGGTGGAGCTGTGATTTGGGGTGCCCCAGAGCAGGCAGCTGGGTGGAGCTGTGGTTTCAGGGCACCTGTACCTGCCAGTTACTGAGATTTTAAAACCAGACTTTCTGGACGACTCTGGGAGACAGGCTGTGTGGTGGCCATGCCCGTGAGTGCTTTGGTGGGGAGCGTGAGTTCAGGGGTGGGGGTGGGACACAGTGTCCTTGGAGGTAACAGTTTCTTTTCCCTCCATCCCCCATTGCAGGTCCTGGTGGGACGAAGGCTGCAGGTCAGGTGGGGCTTGGCTGTCGGGGCCCTGCTCTCAGCCCTCTGGCTCCTCTGGCCCTCTGGGCTGGGCCCTGAAAGGACCCTGGAGCCCCAGTCTCCACTCACCATTCTCATCTGGCACTGGCCCTTCGCCAAGCAGCCCCCAGACCTGCCTGGGGACACCTGTGCACGGTTTGGTGTGGCCCACTGCCTCCTGACCTCCAACCGCAGCCTGCTGGCCAGTGCAGATGTAGTGGTCTTCCACCACCGGGAGCTGCAGACACACCGGGCCCGCTTGCCCCCGGAGGGCAGATCGCAGGGGCAGCTCTGGGTCTGGGCTTCTATGGAGTCCCCCAGCCACACGCGCGGTCTGGGTCGCCTGAGCGGTGTCTTCAACTGCGTCCTGAGCTACCGGAGCGACTCGGACATCTTCGTGCCCTACGGCCGCCTGGAACCCCGCGTGGGTCCTCCACCGCCACCCCTGCCGGCCAAGCGCGGGGTGGCTGCCTGGGTGGTCAGCAACTTCCAAGAGCGGCAGCAGCGCGCGCGGTTGTACCGCCAGCTGGCGCCACACCTGCCCGTGGATGTGTTTGGCCGCGCCAGCCGCCGGCCGCTGTGCTCGGACTGTCTGCTGCCCACCGTGGCCCGGTACCGCTTCTACTTGGCCTTCGAGAACTCCCAGCACCGCGACTACATCACCGAGAAGTTCTGGCGAAACGCGCTGGCGGCTGGTGCTGTGCCGGTGGTGCTGGGCCCCCCGCGCGCCAACTACGAAGCCTTCGTTCCTCCGGGCGCCTTCGTGCACGTGGACGACTTCGGCTCCGTCCGCGAGCTGGCCTCCTTCCTCGTCCGCATGAACGAGAGCAGCTACCGGCGCCTCCTTGCCTGGCGCAGCCGGCTGCGCGTGCGCCTGCTCGACGACTGGCGCGAGCGTTTCTGCGCCATCTGCGAGCGCTACCCGCACCTGCCGCGCGGGCAGGTCTACGAAGACCTGGAGGGCTGGTTCCAGGCCTGAGCCAGGGTGTCCGGGAGCCGGCTGCGGGCTGCTGCAATAAAACCTGAACCGGACCCTCGGAGTCCCTGTGCGCCAGGGCCAGGGTGGGGGTCAGAGGCCGGGGGGAGGTGGGGGCAGAGGGGCTGGGAAGGCTGCTGGGTGGAGGACGTTGAGCAGGCACGGTGGAGAGAAGAGCAGGGAGGGAAGTGGGAGGCAGCATGTCCTCTTCTGTGGGTTGTGGGTGAGGTGGAGGGAGAGGGGCTGGGGATACCCAGGGGCCCCTGGCTGTGTTTTGGGGTCTGAAGAGGTGGAGAATCACTTGCTCATGCTGGACACTGGGGGCAGGGCAGGGGCAGTGAGGGACAGGCCCGAGGTACGTCTTATTTGAGGTCTGTCCCTGGCCCCTAAAGGGTGGAGGTGGTGGAGAGGTAGTGCCAGGGACATCCAGGGCCTGCAGGAGGGGTGTCTGGGCAGGGGGCTGATTTGTGACTCACAGTCCCCTCTGCCTGCCAATGGGCTGTAGGTGGTGGCAGCCGTCTAGCCAGGGGCCCCCTTGCTGGAGGACCTTGATGGCCTGGGGTGTGAGTGTGGTGGAATCAGACACCTGCTTCCCACTCTGCCTAAGCCCTGGGGCAGGGGATGAAAGGAGGGGGGAAACCAACAGTGCCCCTTGAGGTTATCCCTGCCCAAGTGGGGCTGGGAGGCCGTTGGGGCCCGGAAGCAGTGGTTCGAGGCATCAGTTCCTCCCCTCCCCCATAGCTTGTCAGAGGTCTGCCAGTCATTTCCTGCCCTTGACCCAGCTTCAGGGCTTCCAGGGGTGAAGGATGTATGCCAAGGCTTGGAGATAGGGGTACTGAGAAAGCATGGTGGGGTGAAGGTTGCCCACTTCCTGTGCACCTTTTGTGTGTGATTCAGTGTACACTGCGTTACAGGCCGAGAAACTGAGGCCATGAAAAGTCATCAATCAGCGCTTCCCACTGGGTTCCCTGCCCATGCAGAGTCGCGCAGCCTTCTGCTGCCCTCTACTGGCCGCACAAGAAGTCTGCCATGAGCCCATTTCTGCCCTAGGAGGCGGTCGGAGGTCTGACCCAGCGGACCTGGGCCTCCAGCAGGAACCTGACCGTGGCAATGGGGCTAACTTGACCCCTGAGACAGACTGGATTCTGAGGGTGGACGGTATGGAGAAGCCACTGGAGACAGGGCTTCACTTGTCTTGAGCTCTATCTGCCCCCCGCCCCCCCCACCCCCAGCACACACAGCAGAGTTCAACCAGCCAGTCCTGCTGGTCAACAGAGGGGCCCCTGGTCAGTCACCAGTGCCCCACTCACAGGGGACACAGGAAACTCTGGGTTGGGGGTAGGGGTCAGGGCAGCCAAGCAGAGCCCTCCCACCCTGTTCTATCTGAGAATGCGAGTCAGGAGGTGCCCACCCCCGAGGGTACCCTTAAACACGGTGCTCGGGGGACACTGTGTCCCTGGGGACATGGTGCTCTCGCGGGTGGTGCTCCCAGGACAGTGTTTCCGAGGCTGGAAGTGGTCTTTGCTGTCCACATGAAATTCCTGCCTCCCCTCCCCCAGCTGTTCTGACGGGGGAGCCCTGGTGGAGGAGACCCGAACCCCTTGGCGTGTAGGGACCACTCCGACGCCTCGGAGGGAGGGAGGCTGGGTGTCCGCTGAGAGGGCCTTGGGGCCTACAGGTGGCCTGGACCCTGGAAAGGTGGGTGAAGCTCTCTGTTGGGACACGGGGTTTCTATGAGCCTGGGGCGGGAGCGGGAGCTGAAGAGCTGGGCCGGTCTCCGCTGGGCGGGGAGCGAGGTCCGCCGAGGGGGTCCGGCTCTTGGTTGCCGGTGGGGGTGGAGCCGTGTCCGGCGGGGGCGGGGCTTGGGCGTCCGCGGAGGCCGCGGCGTGCGGCGCCTTTAAGTGGGGGTGCGGAGCCGCCGCCGAGCTGGTCCCCGACGCCCGGCCGCCCCGCCCCCGCGCGGGCGATGGTGCCTAGCGGCGAGGCGGGCAGCGGGGCCCGGCGGGGCGCGCGGGGGAGCGGGGCGCCGCGCTGAGGGCCGAGCCGGCCGGCCGCCGCCATGGGCTTCCTGCACCAGCTGCAGCTGCTGCTCTGGAAGAACGTGACGCTGAAGCGCCGGAGCCCGGTGAGCGCGGCCGCCGAGGGGTCCGCGGCGCGCGGGCGGGGGGCGCGCGGGGACGCCCGCCTGCTGGGCCCGAGCCGCTGGCGCAGCCGCCTCGGGCCCCGGCGCCCTGCCCGGCGGCGCCGCAGCGAGTGCGGGGCCCTGGGCTGAGTCACGGGACGGGCGCCCTGCGCAGCGCCGCCGGCCTGAGCGGTGCGTGGCGGGTGGGGGCTGGCCTCTGGGTTCCAGTCCCAGCCCCCACCGCTTCCCCTGTACCCGCCTGACGAGGTCCCTCACCCCTTCCGCCACCGCTGCCCCTCTGCCCTTGGGCAGAGGCCCCCGCAGGGCTGGGTCCAGGGGTTACACCGCCCCTCCCCCGCTCCGGCACCCGCCTGCAGTCCGCCAGCCCTTGCTTGTGATGGTTCCCCATCAGGCGCGTCCTTGTTCTAGCAGCCTCCTCTACTCTGTTGTCCTCTGGGGCCAGTCCTCCCGGAGGCCATGCCACCGCACGCCCTTACCCTGGGGCTGAGACCCTGAGGTGGGAGTAGCCCTGCATGGGCAGCAGGGTGGAGTGGGCAGCGGCTCTAGATACCCCCACCTGGTCCCTGGGGACAGGCAGGGACAGCAGCGCTTGACCTCCAGGCCTGGCCACCTCTTTGTGAGCCTCTGGGATTTTCCAGGGTGGGGCTGGTACCCAGAGGGGTCAGGTTTCTGTGGCCCCTGGTCCCCTGAGAAGGTCACTTGTCACACCTGGCCTGGGTCTCTGGGGAGGACAACAGGAGGCTGGGGCTGTGGTGGGGAGGAAGGCAGCTGCTATCACCCGGGACTCTGAGGAGCATGCAAGGAGTCAGGGCTGGGGACACTCCTGCTCTAGAGTGGCCCGGGAGACTTGGACCAGGCCCAAATTCCCAGGCAGCCAGGGGTACAGCTCCCAGCTCCAGAATTTGGGCCCCCAGAGCAGAGATGGAATATAGCCCCAGGGTCCCTGGCCGGAAGGACCCTAACTCCACACCCAGGGCAGGGAGCAGTGCTAAGGAGAGGGACCCTGGGCTCCAGGAAGGGGCAGCAGCCTGCGGGGCACCTGGAAGGCACCCCCACCCTCAGAGCAGACCTCACTGCTGGGTCCTAGCCTCGTCTTGACCTCGCCCTGGCTCTCCCAGCCCGTCTGGCGAGCTTGTGGGAAACATCTTATTCTCAGACTCTGGCTGGCACTGGGGTCGGGCTCGTTGGGACTGGGAACATGGGTCTGAGGTCTGAGAGCAGGGTTCTCAGGCTCAGCTGGGTGGGAAGCGCCCAGGTTTGCTTGTGACGGCCATGTGGTGTGTGTGTGTGGGGGGGGGCTGGTATCATGTGGCAGGCACTTTGGAGAGGACAGGCACCCAGCACCTCCCTGCCAGCTCCTGCTTACCCACTTCTGTGCCTCAGTGACCTGTGCCCTTCTGAGCAGCTCAGGCTGCACATGGGGGAGGAGCCAATCATTGGACCTGTCCTTGGCTGGGGATGGCACCACCTCACTTATTACCATGGCAACACCACCCTTTAGGCCTCACCTGTGTCGCCCCATGATGCCACAGGAATAGGGCACAGGGAGGAGGGCTCAGCTCAGGTGGACATCCAGACCCGGGACGCAGGGGACACCTGTGTTGGGCCTGGAGGTGTACCGGTTGGGTCACCTTGCAGGGACTCAGGTGGCTCACCCAGGTGGGGCTGACACCCCGTGGCAGGCCTGTAACCAGATGCCCTCACCACTGCCTGCCCGCCCTCCACTGCCACCAGCCAGGCCTCTGCTCCTTGCAGCAGCTCGTGCTAGGCTGTTGCTATAGCAACGGGGGAGGCAGCCCTGGCCTGTTGCTGCAGCTGTAGCAGCAGAGGTTCCCAGGGAGGGGGGTGGAACTGGCACCGTGGCTGTGACCCTAGTACCCGCCTCTCATGCATCCACCTCGTCCATGTGCTGTGGCCCTCGCCTGCTCGAGTGGCCTCGTGGGCAGCCCTGGGTGGGAAGGGTGGAGGCTGGCACTGGCTGGGGCGGCGGTTGTGGGTCCACAGAGCATCATTGTCAGCGCCACTCCATCAGCAGTGCAGCTGCCTCATGTGGGCACAGGCTGGCACTGGGCCAGACCACACAGGTGCCCAGCACTGCTTGGGGTAGGGTGGGGATGGGAGGGTCTATCTACGGGAAGATCTTGGAGGTCTAAGATAGGTGGAGATAAAATCAGATGTCCCTCAACCGGCCTGCAGGGGCTCTCCAGAAAGCTGCAGGCCACCCCCCTAATGAGCTGTGAGGGGACCGAGGGAAGCCAGCCGCCTGCCCTCCTGCCGCTGGACGTGGAGGAGTCTGGCCTGGGGTTCTGGGGTTCTATAGTTTAGAGCTGGCCCCCGCCAGGGGTCAGCAGCCTCAGGAGCGGGGAGGCAGGGTATTGGTTCTTAGGCCTCAACCATTAGGCTGCACTCCCACCTGAACTGGCTGGTGTTTGAGGGATGGACCAGGGTAGCAAGAGGTAGGCTGCTAGGCTTCCTTACCAGGGTCCTGGCCTGTCTCCCTGGCCTCCTACATGGGGGCTGGGCAGTGCAGCACTGGACGCCGGAAGTGCCCATCCCAGGAGTGTGGGAGCTGTCAGCTGGGGTAGAGACCAACATAGTTCAAATATCCCCGAGGCTCCTGCCTGGCATTCCTGCCAGGTGGGGGAAGGGGAAATAAGTTGGTAGATGCATAGGGCAGAGTGGAATACAAACTGGATGATTTGTCCCTGTGGGCTTGGAGGCTCCTCCAGAAGAGGACCCAAGACCTTGGTGGGCCTCTCGGGCGTCACCTCAGGGAACAGGGCTAAGGGGTTGGGCTGGCCAGCAGAGAGGGGACCTAGTGGGTCTGACGAGCCCCCCAGCACACACAGTGGGTCTGATGAGCCCCCCATGCCCACACAGTGGGTCTGATGAGCGCCCCCCATGCACACACAGTGGGTCTGATGAACCCCCCAGCACACACAGTGGGTCTGATGAGCCCCCCATGCACACACAGTGGGTCTGATGAGTCCCCCATGCACACATAGTGGGTCTGATGAGCGCCCCCCCATGCACACACAGTGGGTCCTGGCCTTCGAGATCTTCATCCCACTGGTCCTCTTCTTCATCCTGCTGGGGCTGCGGCAGAAGAAGCCCACCATCTCCGTGAAGGAAGGTGAGGGTCCCCAAAGGGTGAGCGGGAAATGGGGGGTACGGGGGCGTGTGCTGTGTGCACGTGTCTGCACGCATGTGCCCACCTGCACCCTGGCTCCGGAGCGCCATCTGCATCCCCTTTGCAGCTGTGCTCCGGCCCTGCCGCTGGCCTCCGAGAGGGTGCGGCTGGTCCAGTGGCCCTGGGCACTCACTGTCTCCTCTGTTCTGTTTTGACCCCGTCCCGCCCACGCATGGTCTCTGCCCTCCTCCTTCACGGCCGCATGCAGTCTGTAAGTGAGCAGCCGCTTCCTCCAGGCTGGCCCCAGGCAGCAGTGCGGGTGGCTTCAGCACCCCTCCTTGCTTGCATTAACAGCCTCCCCTGCACCGACAGGGACAGCTGGCTCAAGCGTGGGGGGTGGGTACTGAAAGGCCAGGGGCTGGGCCACAGCTGCCAGCCTCTGTCTTGGGTCACCGCCTGACTGTGCACTCCAGAGGCTCGGTGTCCAGGCTAACCTAGGACTGAGGCTGGGGTAGCCTGGGCTGGGGTCCAGCTATCCTGGGACTGAGGCCGGGTTAGCCTGGGCTGGGGCTGGGTTAGCCTGAGCGAGGGCTAGGCTAGCTTGGGCTGGGACTGGGCTAGCCTGGGCTGGGACCGAGTTTAGCTTGAACAAGGGCTTGGTTAGCCTGGGACTGAAGCTAGATAGCTTGAGCTGGAGCTGGGTTAGGGACTGAGCCTAGATCTCGTGTGGGGTTATTCTGAGTAAGGGCCCTGCTAGCCTAGGATTGAGGCTGGACTATCCTGATTCCTTCCTTCACTCTCTGTGGGCTCCTGCACTTACTTCTGCTAACTTGCTGGCCAGAGGTCTGAGGTCGCTGTCCTGAGGGGGTGGTTGAAGGGAGAGGGATGCCTGGGGGTCTGGGCCAGGGCTGCGGGGGCCCTCCCCGACCTCTGACCTGCTTGCTGGCCAGGCTGTGCTTAGTCTCGCCTGTCCAGAGCCACGCCCCCTTCCTGACTCTGCACTCTCTCCTCTCGGCCTCTGTCTCTCCTTGTTGGCCACTCTCCTCTCTGCCCGGTCCCCCACCACCCTCCCACAGCTTTCTACACCGCAGCGCCCCTGACCTCCGCTGGCATCCTACCCGTCATGCAATCCCTGTGCCCAGACGGCCAGCGGGATGAGTTTGGCTTCCTGCAGTACACCAACTCCACGTGAGCGCCCCGTCCCAGTCTCAGAGAGTATCCCTCCTCTAAACCCCTAGTGTACCCTTTTATGCCCAACAGAGGGCTGGGCACAGGTGACTGTGTTGTTTCAGGGTCACGCAGCTTCTGGAACGGCTCAGCAGGGTGGTGGAAGAGGGTAACCTGTTCGACCCTGAGAGGCCCAGCCTGGGCTCAGAGCTGGAGGCCCTGCGCCAGCACCTGGAGGCCCTGAGCACTGGTCCCACCACCTGGGAGGACAGCCCAGCCAGCCCTGCAGGTGCACTTAGGGGTGCTACCTTGGGCTCCACACCATGCCTCCCTATCTTCCCTCCATCCTCCTGTCCCCCCACAAACATACACACTTAGGCTACTGAGCCCTGGGCTTGGGCTGTGTGGGTATGGGCTGAGCAGGTGCCCTCCCAACCCGCCCGCCCCCTCTCTCCTGCCTGCCTAGCACCCTCCTTCTCGCTGGGCTCAGTGGCCAGGGACCCCGGGGAGCTGTGGCGCTTCTTGACGCAGAATTTGTCGCTACCCAACAGTACAGCTCAGGCTCTGATGGCTGCCCAGGTGGACTCACCAGAGGTGAAGTTGGCCCCCCACTGGGTGGTGGTCTGTACCTCTAGGAGGCAGCCTCTAGCCCTGGCATGATGCCCTGCCTGCCCTGACCTGGGAATGCAAGGGCACCTAGGCCACCCTTCTGGGATCAGGGGCTCCTGAACTAGGCTTTCCAGCTCCACAGCCTGAGTCATACCACCTCTTCTGGGCCCCAGGTCTACCTCCTGCTCTTTAGCCCTTTGCTCACCCTGCATGTGAGCCCTGGGGCCTGCTGGCATGAACCCCCTCTGGGTGAAGGAAGGGGACCAGGGCCCTGGAGAGCACACTTTATGCCCCTGGAGAGGCTCTACCCAGGTTTTGGGGGAAAGGGGCTCAACCCTGGGCAGAGTTGGGGGTGGAAGGCCCTCTTGGGCCAGGCCCTCTGACTCTTCTTGTTTGGGTGGGAGTTCCTTCCTAGAGACCCTCCCCCTGACTTCACGGTCCCCTGCCTTCAGGAGCTGCTGCGGACCCCCGCTCTCCTGGAGAGGCTGACTTGTATAACAGGTTCTGGGGAGCTGGGACAGATCCTCAGGGCACCTAAAGGACAGCAGAGTGCACTGCAGGGCTACCGGGACTCTGTCTGCAGCGGGCAGGCCGCCACTCGTGCCCGCCGCTTCTCTGAGCTGGCAGCTGAGCTCCGGAACCAGCTGGACATGGCCAAGGTCACCCGGCAGGTGAGGTCCCGCCTGCCAACTGGACAGCAGGGCCGGCAATGTCCATGTGGGAGCCACAGGGGCCCCATCAGTACCAGCACCCGAGAACCACTCCCCTACCCGGTGCCCCCTCAACATCCACCCACTGGACTGCAGGCCTGCTTTCAGCCCTGCACCCCTGTCACCTGCCCCCCTCAGCTAGTCCACCTGAAAATCCTACCTGAGGTCCTGGGCCCAGGCACCCCTCCTTGGACCTGCAGTCCCCCACATCTCTCTCCTCGCAGCTGGGCCTGGATGGGGTCAATGGGTCGGACCCCCAGCGGCAGCAGCATCCCCCACCCCTGCAAATCCAGGCGCTGCTGGAGGACCTGCTGGACGCCCAGAGGGCCCTGCGGGATGTGGACGTCCTCTCGGCTCTGGCCCTGCTGCTGCCCCAGGGTGCTTGTGCAGGCCGGAGCCCCTCCCCTGCCAGCGTGCCTGGAGGCGTGGCTAACGGCACCGGCCTGGGTGCGGCCACCGGGGCCAATGCCTCAGTGGAGGAAGGCGCCCAGCCCGCCGGGGCCCCGGCCTCAGCAGACACGCTACAGGGCCAGTACGCAGCCTTCGTGCAGCTGTGGGCCGGCCTGCAGCCCATCCTCTGCGGCAACAACCGGTCAGTGGTGCAGGCCCCACCCTGCCCGCCATTCCCAGGCGGCGCCCCGCCCCGCAGTTTGACGCCACTCCCACTCATTGAAGTCCTGCCCCCCCCTAGTAACCTGCTGCACCCAAACCCTCAAGTCTGGTCCAACCCAGGCGCCCGCACCGCCCTCAAGCCCATTCGGCCTCCTTGCGACCCCACAGGACAACGCAGGAGTGTTCCTGTGGGGTCGAGGCTACAAACCTCGGGAGCGGACTGCCTCTTGGGTCCGCAGCCCAATGCTTAACCCACTGCGCCAACTCCCCACCTCACACTGAGCCCCGCCTCTCTCGGCCCCGCCCCCAGTACCATCGAGCCTGAGGCACTGCGCAGAGCCAACATGAGCTCGCTGGGCTTCACGAATAAGGAGCAGCGGAACCTGGGCCTCCTGGTGCACCTCATGACTAGCAATCCCAAGATCCTGTATGCGCCCGCGGGCTCCGAGGCCGACCGTGTCATCCTGAAGGTGGGGGCCAGCCCGTGCTGGGTCCGGAGCAGATGGCTGTGGGGGCGGCTCCGTTGGGGGCGCACAGGCCCTGGCTCTGCAGGTGGGCTTCTGGGGCGGAGGCTGACTCATGGGCACCTGATGAGCTGCACCTGGGGCGCTCCTGGCCTCAGAGGGGCCAGAGGAGGCGGTGAACAGGTTACGGTGCTTGTTGGGTGCGGGGTCTGGTATATGGGGCTAGGATGGGTGGCAGGCAGCTGAGTGGGCACAGAAGGGAAGGCAGTTCCGTGGGTTGGCTCAGGCCACTGGCCAGTTGGCGGAGATGGTCAGGAACCAGCAGAAACCACCTTGGGAGGGGCTGCTGCGAAGGAGGCTGGAGCTCTGGGAATGCAAGGGGTCCTTAGGATGAGAGGTGGAGAATCGAGGGCAGGAAGCAGCTAGAGAATGGGGTCCCACCGAAGCCCGTGAGGGGTTTGGCTGAGCCAGGACACAGCTGTCCAGCAGCCCAGGAGAGTGGGCTGGCTGTGGGTGAGGACCCTATTTAGAAGCTTCGTGGAGGCGGGACAAGGAGGTGGTTGGCTGCGCCCAGCCGGGGTATGGTGGAGGGTGCTGGCCGCAGAGGACCCATATTGGCTGGGTTTCTTGTGGAACCCCACAGCAGCCCCCTCACCTTCTGCAGGCCAATGAGACCTTTGCCTTCCTGGGCAACGTGACTCACTACGCTCAGGTCTGGCTCAACATCTCGTCGGAGATCCGCAGCTTTCTGGAGCAGGGTCGACTGCAACAGCACCTACGCTGGCTGCAGCAGGTGCTGCCTGGGGCCCGGCTGGTGGGCGCGGGGTGGCAGGGCTACGGCCACACTCTGCTCTTAAGCTGGCCCTGCACCCACAGTATGTCACAGAGCTGCGGCTGCACCCCGAAGCACAGAACCTCTCGCTGGAGGAGCTGCCGCCTGCCTTGCGCCAGGACAACTTCTCGCTGCCTAACGGCTCGGCCCTGCTGCAGCAGCTGGACACCATCGACAATGCCGCCTGTGGCTGGATCCAGTTCATGTCAAAGGTGGGGATGGGGGGAATGTGGAGGGGGCGGCGCCGACCGGCGGGGCCCTGTCCCGCCCCCGCCCGGGCTGCAGCAACCCTGGCCACTCCGCAGGTCAGCGTGGACATCTTCAAGGGCTTTCCCGACGAGGAGAGCATCGTCAACTATACGCTCAACCAGGCCTATCAGGACAACGTCACTGTGTTTGCCAGTGAGCCCCGAGCCCCGCCCTCCCCGCCCGTCCCTACATCCCGCCCTCGCCCGCCCCGCAAGCCCCGCCCCACCTCCGCCTTGGGCCCGCAGGCGTCATCTTCCAGACGCGCAAGGATGGCTCCCTGCCGCCCCACGTCCACTACAAAATCCGCCAGAACTCCAGTTTCACGGAGAAAACCAATGAAATCCGCAGGGCCTACTGGCGCCCAGGGCCCAACACGGGGGGACGCTTCTACTTCCTGTACGGCTTCGTGTGGATCCAGGGTGAGGGGTCTGCAGGGTGGCTGCGGGGGCGGCGCGGGACGACGGGCAAGGGCTGCCCGACGCTGACCACCTTGCCCGCTGGCCCACAGACATGATGGAGCGCGCCATCATCAACACCTTCGTGGGCCATGACGTGGTGGAGCCGGGCAGCTACGTGCAGATGTTTCCTTACCCGTGCTACACGCGCGACGAGTGGGTGGAGGCTGAGGGGCGGGGGCGGCGGGGAGCTCGAGCCGGCCCGGCGGCGGCGGGCGTGCTGACGCCCTTGCCCTGCAGCTTCCTGTTCGTCATCGAGCACATGATGCCGCTTTGCATGGTCATCTCCTGGGTCTACTCGGTGGCCATGACCATCCAGCACATCGTGGCGGAGAAGGAGCACCGGCTGAAGGAGGTGGGGCGTGGGCGGGGCCGCGGTGGGGGGCACGGGGTGTGGGGGCGCCTGGGCCTGCATGCCCACTTCCCCACCCCGCAGGTGATGAAGACCATGGGCCTGAACAATGCAGTGCACTGGGTGGCCTGGTTCATCACTGGCTTCGTGCAGCTGTCCATCTCGGTGACCGCGCTCACGGCCATCCTCAAGTACGGCCAGGTCCTCATGCACAGCCACGTGCTCATCATCTGGCTCTTCCTGGCCGTCTATGCCGTGGCCACCATCATGTTCTGGTTAGGACCGTCAGCGGGCACGGGCATGGGGCTGGGGTTGCCAGGTCGCCAGAAGGCACGGCTGAGCACCCTGCGGGCGCCCCACAGCTTCCTGGTGTCTGTGCTGTACTCCAAGGCCAAGCTGGCCTCCGCCTGTGGAGGGATCGTCTACTTTCTGAGCTACGTGCCCTACATGTACGTGGCCATTCGCGAGGAAGTGGCTCATGACCGGATTACGGCCTTTGAGAAGTGCATTGCGGTGAGCGTCCTGGGTGGGTGGGCAGGCGGGCGGTGGGTGCCCCTTGCCCACCCTGCTCTGCCACTGACCCCGTCATCCCCTCAGTCCCTGATGTCCACGACAGCTTTCGGCCTGGGCTCCAAGTACTTTGCCCTGTATGAGGTGGCAGGCGTGGGCATCCAGTGGCATACCTTCAGCCAGTCCCCCGTGGAGGGGGACGACTTCAACCTGCTGCTGGCCGTCACCATGCTGGTGGTAGATGCAGCTGTCTACGGCGTGCTCACGTGGTACATAGAGGCTGTGCACCCAGGTACACCCACTGGGGCTGGGGCCAGGGGAGGCAGTGCATGCGCCTGAGCAGCTCCCTGATCAGCAGCTTCAGGGGAAGCCCCCTCTCTGGTGGCCTGCCCACCCTCACACCCTGGGTCATCCTCCCTCCCATTCCTGGCCCCTAGGCATGTATGGGCTGCCCCGGCCCTGGTACTTCCCGCTGCAGAAGTCCTACTGGCTGGGCAGTGGGCGAACCGAGACGTGGGAGTGGAGCTGGCCGTGGGCTCACACCCCCCGTCTCAGCGTCATGGAGGAAGACCAAGCCTGCGCCATGGAGAGCCGGCGCTTTGGTGAGGCACTGGGCAGCGGGGTGCGGGGTTTGGGGGCCAGGGAACCCTGGGCACCTTCAGCTCTGCCCCCTGCCCCAGTGACCCTCACCCTGTGCAGAGGAGATGCGCGGCATGGAGGAGGAGCCCACCCACCTGCCACTGGTGGTGTGCGTGGACAAGCTCACCAAGGTCTACAAGAATGACAGGAAGCTGGCCCTGAACAAGCTGAGCCTGAACCTGTATGAGAACCAGGTGGTCTCTTTCCTGGGCCACAACGGGGCTGGCAAGACCACCACAATGTGAGTCTTCCTGAGCTTTGCCTGCCGGCCTGCAGGGTGGGGTGGGGGGGTTTGTCGATGCAGCTGGCTAGTGGTGATCCCCACCGCCCCATCCAGGTCCATCCTGACTGGCCTGTTCCCCCCCACCTCGGGCTCGGCCACCATCTACGGGCACGACATCCGCACGGAGATGGACGAAATCCGCAAGAACCTGGGCATGTGCCCACAGCACAACGTGCTCTTCGACCGCCTCACGGTGGAGGAACATCTGTGGTTCTACTCTCGCCTGAAGAGCATGGCGCAGGAGGAGATCCGCAAGGAGATGGACAAGTGGGCGGTGCTTGGGGTGGGTGGGTGGGGGCTGGAGGGGCGGGGCCAGGCGGAGCATCCCTGCCCACACCCCTGCTCCTGCCTTGTTGCCCTTCCAGGATGATCCAGGACCTTGAACTCTCCAACAAACGGTGCTCGCTGGTGCAGACACTGTCGGGCGGCATGAAACGCAAGCTCTCCGTGGCCATTGCCTTCGTGGGCGGGTCCCGCGCCATCATCCTGGATGAGCCCACGGCTGGCGTGGACCCGTACGCCCGCCGCGCTATCTGGGACCTCATTCTGAAGTACAAGCCGGGTGAGTGGGTTCGCCGGAAGGGGGCAAGGTGTGGTGCCTGCCTGGCCCCGCCCAGCCTCCTGAACCCAGCTCCGCCTCTCCACAGGCCGCACTATCCTTCTGTCCACCCACCACATGGATGAGGCCGACCTGCTGGGGGACCGGATTGCTATCATCTCCCACGGGAAGCTCAAATGCTGCGGCTCACCTCTGTTCCTCAAGGGCGCCTACGGTGACGGGTACCGCCTCACACTGGTCAAGCGGCCTGCCGATCCTGGAGGCCCCCCCCAAGGTCTGTCCACAGACCCCTGGAGGCAGGGAAGGCCCAGGCCTGGTGAGATCTAGCCTCCTCCCAACCCAGGTCTCCTTTCCGACCGTCCTCCCTGCTCTTCTTCTGCCCCCAGAGCCAGGACTAGGGTCCAGCCCTCTGGGCCGGGCCGTGCTGAGCAGCTGCTCAGAGCTTCAAGTCTCCCAGTTCATCCGTAAACACGTGGCCTCCTGCCTGCTAGTCTCTGACACCAGCACAGAGCTGTCCTACATGCTGCCCAGCGAGGCTGCCAAGAAAGGGGCCTTTGAGCGCCTCTTCCAGGTAGGGGACTGGCTGGGGCAGCTGGGCCACTGGGAGCCCTGGGGCCTGGCCCCTGCCCTGCCTCACCTCTGCCCCTGCCCTTGCCCCGCAGCACTTGGAGCGCAGCCTGGAGGAGCTGTCCCTGAGCAGCTTCGGGCTGATGGACACGACGCTGGAGGAGGTGTTTCTCAAGGTGTCTGAGGAGGACCAGTCCCTGGAGAACAGCGAGGCTGGTGAGGGGCCGCAGCCCCGCCTGGAGCCCGCCCTGGTCCCCACTGAGCCCCCTCCTCCCTCTGCCAGACCTCAGGGCAGGTGGTGGGTGGGTCAGCTACAGATCAGAGGTCCTCACGCGTGGCTGTGTGGGGCCCTGCTCCCCAGGGGCAGCTGGAGGCTGGGGTTCCTGGGAGGGAGAACATGGGTGCAGTGGGACCTTGCTGCCTGGGTCTCTGGGTAAACACCCTGAGCACCGCCCCCCCCCCCCAATCCTCTGCCTCCCAGACGTGAAGGAATCCAGGAAGGACGTCATGTTGGGGGCAGGGGGCCCAGAGGCTGGGGAGGCCCCTGCCGGCAACCTGGCACGCTGCTCAGAGCTGGCCGAGTCTCAGGCATCACTGCAGTCAGCAGCATCCTCCGTGGGCTCTGCCCGTGGTGATGAGGGCACTGGCTATGCCGAGGTCTACGAGGACTATCGCCCCCTCTTTGACAACCTGCAGGACCCCGACAATGTCAGCCTGCAAGGTTGGGGGCGGGGGGCCCGGGGGGGTGGGATGGGGTGGGCGTGCAGGGGCTGTGAGTTCATCTGCTCAGCACCCCCCACCCCCCCACCTCCCTTGCAGAGGCTGAGGCCGAGGCCCTCACGAGGGTTGGCCAGGGCAGCCAGCAGCTAGATGGCTGGTGGCTGCGACTGCGCCAATTCCACGGGCTCCTGGTGAAGCGCTTCCACTGTGCCCGCCGCAACTCCAAGGCCCTCTGCTCCCAGATCTTGCTGCCCGCCCTCTTCGTGTGCGTGGCCATGACTGTGGCCCTGTCGGTGCCCGAGATCGGTACAGCCACCGTGGGCTGCTGCACCACACCCCATAGCCCCTTTCTGGGAAGCTAGCAGCACGCTCGGGCTCCTCCGGGGTAGGGGGGGCTCCCCAAGTCTGGGCTGCGGCAGGTGCTTGCCTGCCCACTGAGCCTTCCTGCCCCTTGCCAGGTGACCTGCCTCCACTGGTCCTTTCCCCGTCTCAGTACCACAACTACACCCAGCCCCGAGGCAACTTCATCCCCTATGCCAACGAGCAGCGCTGGGGGAACAGGTGAGCGGGGCCGGGTGGTGCCGACCGGAGGCCTGGGCAGCCAGGGGCAGCCCTCAACTCACAGCTGCATGCCCTAGGCTGCGACTGTCACCAGACGCCGGCCCCCAGCAGCTGGTCAGCACCTTCCGGCTGCCTTCCGGCGTGGGCGCTACCTGCGTGCTCAAGTCTCCCGCCAATGGCTCCCTGGGGCCCACCATGAACCTGAGCAGTGGCGAGTCCCGGGTGCTGGCAGCCCGCTTCTTTGACAGCATGTGCCTCGAGTCCTTCACCCAGGGGGTGCCCCTCTCCAACTTTGTGCCACCCCCGCCCTCACCTGCCCCCTCGGACTCTCCTGTGTCCCCCGACGATGACCCGCTGCAGGCCTGGAATGTCTCCCTGCTACCCACTGCTGTGCCAGGTGATGCCACGGGGCCCTCCCTGTGAGCGGGTGGGGACAGAGGGGAAGGGGGCCGTAGAAGGGGATTGGCAGGTGGCTGAGACCCCGGGGGCAGGACAGGGTGTAGGATGGGTGGGCCCAGGGGTGGGGCCTGGCTGATACACTGTGTTCCCCCACAGAGACCTGGACCTCGGCTCCCTCGCTGCCACGCCTGGTGCGGGAGCCTGTCCGATGCAGCTGCTCCACTCAGGGGACCGGCTTCTCCTGCCCCAGCGGCGTGGGCGGGCACCCACCCCAGATGCGCGTGGTCACGGGCGACATTCTGATGGATATCACTGGCCACAATGTCTCGGAGTATCTGCTCTTCACCTCGGACCGCTTCCGGCTGCACCGGTGAGCAGGAGCTACTGGGAGCTGGGGGCGAGGCCAGTGGCTGCCCACCAGGTCTTACTGCCCCTCCCCCCCCACCTTGCTAGGTACGGGGCCATCACCTTTGGGCATGTGCAGAAATCCATTCCGGCCTCGTTTGGTGCCCAGGCCCCGCCCATGCTGCGGAAGATAGCGGTGCGCAGGGCGGCCCAGGTAAGCGCCTGGGATCCATTGGTGGTTGGCGACCCCAAGGGACTCGTGATCACTCAGCGCCCTCTCTTCCATGCAGGTGTTCTACAACAACAAGGGTTATCACAGCATGCCCACCTACCTCAACAGCCTCAACAACGCCATCCTGCGGGCCAACCTGCCCAAGAGCAAGGGCAACCCTGCAGCCTATGGTGGGCAGGGCTGGGGGGCGGGGCAGGGCAGAGGAGGGGACAGAGGGCAGGGCGGGGCCTGAGGCCGCCTTCTCTTTACCATAGGCATCACTGTCACCAACCACCCAATGAACAAGACCAGCGCCAGCCTCTCCCTGGATTACCTGTATGCCTTGTGGGGGCTGCGGGGAGGCTGGACAGGGTCACCTGGGGCAGGGCAGCCGCATGCAGGCTGAGTGGGGCAGGGCCGTGAGGGGCTGGGCAGGTTGAGGTGGGGCGGGACCATACAGAGAGGGGCCATGCACCCTGGTGCAGGACTCGGGCCAGCTTGTCGTCGCTTCCCATCCATGCCAGGCTGCAGGGCACCGATGTGGTCATCGCCATCTTCATCATCGTGGCCATGTCCTTCGTACCGGCCAGCTTTGTGGTCTTCCTGGTGGCCGAGAAGTCCACCAAGGCCAAGCACCTGCAGTTCGTCAGTGGCTGTAACCCTGTCATCTACTGGCTGGCCAACTACGTGTGGGACATGGTGCGGCCTGGGCGCCTTGATGTGGAGAGTTCCCTGGGCCCCTGCCCACCCCCTACCCTCCAGTAGCACTGGCCCTTGTTTACTCCTAAGCGTGAGCCTGCCCTGGACACCTGCCAGCTATGCCCTGCCTGCATGCAAGGCCTTTGCTCTCCATGCCCACCCTGTATTCCCGTAGCCCCACCCAGGTCTCCCCCTTCCCCAGATCTGCGCCCCTGCACACCAGCCCCGTCCCTTCCAATGCCGCCACCCCCAGCCACTCCTACTCTGCAGCTCAACTACCTGGTGCCGGCCACCTGCTGCGTCATCATCCTGTTCGTGTTTGACCTGCCGGCCTACACGTCGCCCACAAACTTCCCGGCCGTGCTCTCCCTCTTCCTGCTCTATGGGTAAGGGCGGGGCCTGGGGCCTGGGGGCGAGCCGGCCAGGCCAGGCAGCCAGTGACAGTGGCCTGCCCCCAGGTGGTCCATCACCCCTATCATGTACCCGGCATCCTTCTGGTTCGAGGTGCCCAGCTCCGCCTATGTCTTCCTCATCGTCATCAATCTTTTCATCGGCATCACGGCCACCGTGGCCACCTTTCTGCTGCAGCTCTTTGAGCATGATAAGGTGGGCGGCTGGGAAGGGGGAAGGGTGGGGCTTGGGGGGTGGGTTGCTGCCTGGGCTGGGTCCCTGACACTCCATGGTCCTCCAGGACTTGAAGGTCGTCAACAGCTACCTGAAAAGCTGCTTCCTCATCTTCCCCAACTACAACCTGGGCCACGGGCTCATGGAGATGGCCTACAATGAGTACATCAATGAGTACTACGCGAAGATCGGTGTGTTGGCCATGGCCGGCCTGCCGGCAGGGAACGCCCACTGTGGGGAGGTGGCAAGGGGCCCAGAGTCCCTCCCCCCACCTGGCTGAGCCCACTGTTCCACAGGCCAGTTTGACAAGATGAAGTCCCCGTTCGAGTGGGACATTGTCACACGTGGGCTGGTGGCCATGACCATAGAGGGCTTTGTGGGCTTCTTCCTCACCATCATGTGCCAGTACAGCTTCATGCGGCGGCCTCAGTGAGTGGGGCAGAGGCCATGGCAGGGGAGGGGAGGGCTGGCGCTATCCACCCTCCTTGTGCCTGACGCTGTGAGTGGGTGCAGGCCAGGCTGGTGGCGCCACGGGGAGATGACAGGGTGAGTGGCTGGGCATTTCCAACTGTGTTCTCCCAGGCGCATGCCCGTGTCCACCCAGCCCGTGGAGGATGACATTGATGTGGCCAGTGAGCGGCAGCGAGTGCTGCGGGGGGACGCAGACAATGACATGGTCAAGATCGAGAATTTGACCAAGGTGGGTTGGGACATGACTTCGGTAGGGGTTAGGGACCAGGCTCGGCCCTGGGTGAGTGGCTGCTCAGCTGAGCGGCACCCCTCCTGCCTTACAGGTGTACAAGTCCCGGAAGATGGGACGCATCCTGGCGGTGGACCGCCTGTGCCTGGGTGTGCGTCCCGGAGAGTGCTTCGGCCTCTTGGGTGTCAACGGCGCTGGAAAGACCAGCACCTTCAAGATGCTCACAGGCGACGAGAGCACAACGGGGGGTGAGGCCTTCATCAATGGGCACAGGTGTGCACACTGCTTGGGAGTGGGCCTAGGGAGGGTGTGTGGTGGGCGTGGTCCACATGAGTAAGACACAGGGAAGCATGGGGCGGTGCATGTGGTGGGCATGGTGTACCTGTGCATGATGCACGGGGGTGGATAGAGGGGGATGCAGTGGGTGTGGTCCAGGTGAGTGGACTATGCGGTGGGCAGGACTTTAGGGGCAGGGCCAGTGGTGGGCGTGGTCCACATGGGCGGAGCTTGTGGGAGGGATGCTGCAGGCTGGGCACCCGCGTGGTGGCTGTGGTGCATGCTGGTGGGGTGGGGTGGCCTGCTGACTGGGCGCCCTTGGCTGTAGTGTGCTGAAGGAGCTGCTCCAGGTGCAGCAGAGCCTGGGCTACTGCCCGCAGTTTGACGCCCTGTTCGACGAGCTCACGGCCCGGGAGCACCTGCAGCTGTACACACGGCTGCGTGGCATCCCCTGGAAGGACGAGGCGCGGGTGAGGACCCAAGCGGGTGGGCGTGCGGGCCAGTGGCGAGGCTCTCTGCGATGGACGGGCCCTGAGCCTCCGCCCTCCCACCCAGGTGATCAGGTGGGCGCTGGAGAAGCTGGAGCTGACCAAGTATGCCGACAAGCCTGCTGGCACGTACAGCGGTGGAAACAAGCGCAAGCTGTCCACCGCCATCGCTCTCATCGGATACCCGGCTTTCATCTTCCTGGTGAGCCAGAGGGCAAGTTGGCGTGAGGCTGGCCAGCAGCCAGGGCGGGGGCGGTGGGCGTGTCCATGGGGGCTGGAGCTGGCTGAGCTTGCCCTCCCCTCAGGATGAGCCCACCACTGGGATGGACCCCAAGGCCAGGCGCTTCCTGTGGAATCTCATCCTGGACCTCATCAAGACTGGCCGCTCAGTGGTGCTGACATCTCACAGGTGGGTCCCTACCCTCTCCCTCCGCTACCCCACACCCCCACCCCACCTCCAAGCCGTGCCAGTCCCAGCTCTGTCCACAGCATGGAGGAATGTGAGGCCCTGTGCACCCGGCTGGCCATCATGGTGAATGGCCGGCTCCGCTGTCTGGGCAGCATCCAGCACCTGAAAAACAGGTGAGGCCCTGGTGTGCTGGGGGCAGGGCTGCGAGCTCGAGGGGAGAGAGAGAGAGAAGGGCATCCCTGGGACGGGTGTGGGCGGTGGGGGGCAGTGCGGGGGGGGGGGTCTGGCCACAGGGGCTGACAGCAGGACCCTGCCCCCAGGTTTGGGGACGGCTACATGATCACGGTGCGGACCAAGGTCAGCCAGAACGTGAAGGATGTGGTGCGGTTCTTCAACCATAACTTCCCGGAGGCGGTGCTCAAGGTGGGTGTGCCTGGGGGTGGGGAGCGCCCTTCCTGAGCAGCCCTAACCCACCCGCTGCCCCCAGGAGCGGCATCACACCAAGGTGCAGTACCAGCTGAAGTCCCAGCACATCTCCCTGGCTCAGGTGTTCAGCAGGATGGAGCAGGTGGTGGGCGTGCTGGGCATCGAGGACTATTCCGTCAGCCAGACCACCCTGGACAATGTGAGCTGAGCTTACCACCGCCCGCTGTCCCTCCTGACCACCTCTAAGCTGCCCTCTTACCTGGTCGACTTGCCCCCCACCCTGGACAAACTGCCCATCAGCCTGATATCCTCCCCCCTCCCCAGGTGTTTGTGAACTTCGCCAAGAAGCAGAGTGACAACCTGGAGCAGCAGGAGACGGAGCTGCCCTCGGGCCTGCAGTCCCCACTCAGTCGCCTGATCAGCCTGTTCCGGGCCCGTCCAGCCCCCACAGAGCTCCGGGCGCTGGTGGCCGACGAGCCCGAGGACCTGGACACAGAGGATGAGGGCCTCATCAGCTTCGAGGAGGAACGGGTGAGTGGCTGCCCCCTGGGGGTGACAGGGACAGGGGGTGGTGGGCAGCCAGTAGGGGGACACCTGTTCTTCAGAATTCCAGGGGTCAGAGGGGACCACCCAGGTGCCCCCAGAGAAGATCCCCGGTGTGGGTAGGGGGGAGCAGACCCCAAAGCACATTGGGAATGGGGGGCAGACATGCTGAGGTTGGGTGGGGGGCAGAGGCTGAGGTATAGTAGGGGGCCTGCAGGCTGATGTAGAGTGGGGGACTATAGGAGGACAGGCTGTGGCACGGTGGGGTGGAGGGCAGCAGGGACAGGGACAGGCCGGGGAAAGCATGGGGCAGTAGACTCGGAAGAGGGAGGCCTCTGGGAAGTGCAGAGGTGAGAGGGACCAGGCTGGCTTTGGGGCTGGCAGAGGCCAGGATTGGAGGCCACAGATGGAGCCAGGCCTGGGGTGGATGACCCCCCTGAGCGAGTCCTGAATGCTGCCCCCAGGCCCAGCTCTCCTTCAACACGGACACGCTTTGTTGAGCCCAGGAGCTGGAGCTGAGACGCAGCTATGGGACAGTTAGGCGGAGGCCAGGGCCCCCAGGCCTGCCCACCAGCCTTGGAGTGGGGGGTCCAGGACCCAGGGGCGGCACCTCCCTCCAGTCTACCGCCCATCCCGCCCTGCCCATGGTCTCTAGTAGGGCCGCCCACCCTGATTGTGCCAAAGGCCGGCCTGTCCACTGGGCCGTGTACCCCTCACCCTGCTCTGCCTTAACGCCTTGGGGTCTGGCCCGTCCCCTGGCTCTGCTTCTGCTCAGCATTGCCCATTACCCACCAGACTGGCTGCCCAGGCCCTGGCCCCAGGGATCCTGGCCTGTCAGCCTGGGCTTCCTCCTTGGGCCTTGGGGCACCCCAGGCAGGCTCAAGGGGTCTTTGCTTTAGGAGGAACCCCCTACCTGGACTCCTGTGGCTGGAAGGGCCTGCCTTGAGGGAGAGGGCAGGAGGAGTGAGCGGCTGGCCCTGCATCTAGGTGGGCGCCAGTCCCCCCTCCCTTCCAGTTGCTGTTGCCCCCAACCTGGCTTGGCCCTGCCACCAGCTTCCGGAGCCCGGTCTGTACACAGTGCACAGATGTTTGTTTTAAATAAAAAAAGAAGATTCAAACCTGCCGAGCCTCTGTGTGTATGTGTGTGTGTGTGTGTATGTTCCTGTATGAGTGTGTGCTATGTACGTCAGAGGTGCATGCGTGTGTGGAGCATGTCTGTGTGTGTCAGGTGTGTGGTATGTGCATATGATCAAACCAGACCCCCTGCTGTGGAGCCTATGTCAGCTGACCTATCGGGCAGAGTAGACCCGCCCCTGTGGGTTTCCCAGCCTGTCAATCGCTGGGAGGAGAAAACCCATCTCTCACTCCAGGGTGGTTGGTGGTTCCAAACCGCTGGCACAGGGTCAGCAGCCTGATTAGTATCCCACGGTGCTGTCCGGGCATGTGTGTGCGATATGACGTGTGTGTATGTTTGAGGCTGTATGTGTGTGTATGTGAGCTCTGTGTGTGTTTGTTGGGGTATGTCTGTGTGTTGGATGTATGAGTATTTTGAGGGGAGTGTGGATGTATTGTTTGGGTTTTTTAAAATAATTTTATTGGGGCTCATATAACTCTTATCACAATCCATACGTACATTCATTGTGTCCAGCACATTCATACATATGCTGCCATCATCATTCTCAAAACAAATGCTCTCTACTTGAGCCCTTGGTACCAGCTCCTCATTTTTTCCCCTCCCTCTCTGTTCTCCCCCATGAACCCTTGATAATTTATAAATTATTATTATTTTGTCATGTCTTACACTGTCCAACATGCCCCTTCACCCACTTTCCTGTTGTCTGTCCCCCAGGGAAGGATTATATTTAGATCATTGTGACCAGTACCCCTTTTCTACCCCACCTTCCATCCACCCTCCTGGGATCTCCACTCTCACCACTGGTCCTGAGGGATTCATCTGTCCTGGATTCCCTGTGTTTCCAGTTCCTATCTTTAACAGTGTACATCCTCTGGTCTGGCCAGATGTTTAAGATTGAATTGGGATCATGATAGTGGGAAGGAGGAAGCATTTAAAAACTAGAGGGAAGTTGTATGTTTCATCGTTGCTGCACTGCACCCTGACTGGCTCGTCTCCTCCCCGAGACCCTTCTGTAAGGGATGGACAGTTGCCTACAGATGGGCTTTGAGTCCCCACTCTGCACTACCCCTCATTTACAATGATATGGTTTTTTGTTCTTTGATGCCTGATATCTGATCCCTTCAACACCTCATGATTACACAGGTTGGTGTGCTTTTTCCATGTGGGCTTTGTTGCTTCTCAGCTAGATGGCCGCTTGCTTATGTTCAAGCCTTTAGACCCCAGGCACTATATCTTGATAGCCAGGCTCCATCAGCTTTCTTCACATTTGCTTATGACCCATTTGTCTTCAGTGATTGTTTCGGGAAGGTGAGCATCATGGAATGCCAGGTTAATAGGACAAAGTGTTCTTGCATTGAGGGAGTACTTAAGTAGAGGCCCAATGTCCATCTGCTACCTTAATACTAAATCTAAAAATATATGCACATAGATATATTTCCCCATCCTCATATATAAATATATTTACATATGTACATGCCTGTATTTTGACCTCTATAAATGCCCTTTGCCTCCTAGTTCTTTCCTCTATTTCCTTTTACTTTCCTTTTGTCCCACTATCATGCTCAGTCTTCATTTGGGTTTCAGTAATTCCTCTCAGTTACATTGACCTTGATCAATCCCTAGAGGCCTCCTAAACCCTCTCACCACTGATTTTGGATCACTTGTCAACACCACTTCTTCGCCCCCCCCACCTCCCCATCTCCCATGTTCCCCCCAAACCATCAGTCCCATTGTTTTTTCCTCCAGATTGTTCATCCAGCCTATCTTATCTAGATAGACCTGCAGAGATAATAATATGCACAAAAACAAGACAGAGCAAAACAAAGCAACAAAAGTAAAGAAAACAATAACAAAAAGCCAATGACAATAAAAGAAAAGCCTGTAAATAGTTCAAGGTCTGTTTGTTGACCTTTCGGAGTGGTGCGGTGGCATCAGATGGAGCACAGTTCCCACACTGTGTCTCCAGTGTTGTCCCCCGTAGGGGGACAGTGAGGGATGTTGTGTCTCATAGTGGGGCCAGCCATATACAGCCCTCTCTGTGCATTGGCTGCTCTGAGCAGGGATATCGTCTTGAAGGCTTGGTGGGCCAGGAGGTGCTCCTCTCTCTCTTCCTCTCCTTTCAGTTGCTCCCGTGTGCTCTGATCAGACATGTCCCTCTCCCTGAGCTGTGGCTTCAGTGCTGTCCTCTGGAGTAAATTCTTCTGTGGGGAGTGGAGGCTGACCAAGTAGTTGGGATGGGGCCCGATCCCTCAGACATCTCTACTGATTCCCTGCTTCAGGCCAGTATGTTTCAGTCCCATCTTGGCGCACTAGGTTGAAGTCTGGTCCCTCTTTCCCTGGGGAGAAATAAACAATACCCTCTCCTTGCGTGGGTTAGTGCCCTGTTTCCCCGCTACCTGTTTCTTTTCTTTTTTTCTCCCCCCGCCCCCTTTTTTTAGTTGGCTACCATCTGTATCCCTGGATTTAGTCTGGCTCCTGCCATACTATGTGAACCTCATGCCAGGAATGTTCGTATACAGTAGCTTTACCCCTATGTCCCTTTTGCATATTTTGTTAAGCTTACCTCAGTGGACTCATGTTGTACTTGTCCTTTTGTGCTTTGCTTACTTCGCTTAGCATAATTTCCTCCAGTTCTTCCCATGCGGCTTCATGTGTTCATCAATGCTTTTTAGTGATGTGTTGTATGTAAGTAGCACAGTTTTTTAATCCACTTGTCACTTGATGGAAATTTGGGTTGTTTCCAACTCATTGCAATTGTCAGCTGTGTGGTGATGAGCATTGGAGCACAGATGTCTGGCCGTGGTTTGATTTTTTACCTCTTCTGGGGATTGCTGAGTCGTATGATAGCTCGATTTCCAACTGTTTCAGATATCGCCACATAGATTTCCATAGTGGCTGTACATACCTACAGGTCCACCAGCAGTGCATGAGAGTTCCTATCTCACCACAGCCCCTCCAACATTTGTCAATTTCTGATTTTTTCAATTGGGCTGTCTTTGAGGGTATTTGGTGGCATCTTGTTGTTTTAATTTGCATTGCTCTTACGGCTAATGATTGGGAACACTTCTCATATGTTTATTGGCCATTTGGATTTCTGCCCCTGTGAAACTTCTGTTCAGGTCCTTTGTCCACCTCCTCAGTGGGCAATTAGTTTTTTTTCTTTTGGAAGCTAGCAAAGTATTGTAGGTTTTAGAAATAAGGCCTTTGTCTGCTGTGTCATTGCTACAGATGTTTTCCCAATCCGTGGGCTCTCTTATTACTCTCTTGGTGAATTCTTTTGATGCACACAGGTGTCTTATCTTCAGTGTATCCTGCTTGTCAATTGGTGACTCATCTGTATTTGCGTCCTTCCCTATTTCTGATAGCCTAAATATTCCCTGCGCCAAAGTTCTTAGGTTTGTCCCAATTCCCTCATTGATGGCCCTAATAATTTGAGGTTGTACCTCAAGCTCTGTGACCCACCTTGAGTTTATTCTTGTGCATGGAGTGAGATAAGGGTCTTGCTTTATTTTTCTGCAGTTAGATATCCAATTTTTCCAGCACCACTTGTTGATGAGGGCATCAGCTTCCCATTGGATATTTTTTGGGCCCTTATCAAAGATCAGTTGTCTGTATGCTGATGATTTTATTTCTGGGCTTTCGATTCTTTTCCATTGGTCTGAGTATCTGTCATTGTACCAATACCATGCAGTTTTGAGAACTGTGGCTGCATAGTATGTGCCAAAGTCAGGTAAAGCAAGCCCTCCCACAATGTCCTTCTTCTTGAGGAGTTCTCTGCTAATTCTGGGTTTCTTCCCTCTCCATATGAAGTTGGTAATCAGTTTTGCCATTTCTTTGAAGAAAGATTAGGGTAATAGTAACAGGATTGCATTTCACTTATATAGCGCCTTGGGCAGAACTGACATCTTAACTGTATTGAGTCTTCCGATCCACAAGCATGGGATATTCTTTCATTTGTTGAGGTTGCTCTTGGTTTCTTTTAATAATGTTCTGTAGTTTTCCTCATATAAATCTTTGTTCTTTTAGTCAGGTATACCCTAGATATTTCACTTTGTGCTTGGCTATTGTGAAGGGTACCACCTTTTTTGATCTCCTATTCTGTGGTCTTACCCCGTGTGTATAGCAGTCTGATAGACTTCTGTTTGTTGCTCTTGTATCCTACCACTCTGCCAAACTCCTCTATTGCTTCCAGTATTCCCCTTGTGGAGCTTTTGGGATTTTCCACATATCAAATCATATCATCTGCAAATAACGATAGTTTCACCTCTTCCTTCCCCAGACGAATACCTTTGATGTCTTTTCTTTGCCTTATGCTGTTAGCTAAAATCTCCAGTACGATGTTAAATAAGAGTGAGGACAAGGGGCATCCTTGTCTGGTCCCTTTTCCAGTGGGATTGTGCTAGTCTCTTCTCCATAGACTACCACGTTGGGTGTTGGTTTTTCATATATAGCTTGTATTGTCTTGAGGAATTTTCCTCCCAGCCCTATCTTCTTGAGTATCTTAAACAGGAATTGGTGTTGGGTGTTGTCGAATCCTTTTTCTGCATCTATCGATATTATCATGTGGTTCTTATACTTTTTCATGTCAATGTGGCGAATGACACTAATGATCTTTCATATGTTGAACCATCCCTGCATCCCTGGTATGAATCTCACTTGGTCATGGTGAATTGTTTTATATACTTCTGTATTCTGTTGGCTAGTATTTTGTTAAGGATTTTTGCATTGGTGTTCACTAAGGATATTGGTCTATAGTTCTCAATTCTTGTGGGATCCTTGCCCGCTTTAGGTATCAAAGTTATACTAGCTTCACAGAAGGAGTTCAGGAGTTTGCCATCTTTCCCTATGTTCTGGAAGAGTTTGTGTAGGATTGGTGTCAGTTCTTCCCTAAATGCTTGGTAAAATTCTCCAGTGAAACCATCTGGTCCAGGGGATTTTTTTGTTAATCCCTTGATAACCTTGTCTACTTCTTCTATTGCTATGGGTCTGTTGTGATTCTTGACATCCAACAGGGATAGTCGAGGGAGGGGTTGTTTTTCCAAGAATTTGTCCATGTCTTCCAAGTTGCTGAATTTATTAGAGTACAGTCCTTCATAGTACTGTGTGATTATCCTTTTGATTTCATTAGGGTCTGTTGTAATGTCCCCTCTTTCATTACTCATTCTTGCTATTGAAATGTGTTCTCTTCTTTCTTTCGTTAGGTTTTCCAACAGTTTGTTGATTCTGTTTATCCTTTCCAAGAACCAATTTTTAGCAGCATTGTTTTTTCCCATTGTTTTCTTATTTTCCCTCTCCTGAATCTCAGCCCTGATATTTATTATTTGCTTTCTATTGCTATTAGTAGGATTGTCCTGTTGCCTGTGCTCTAGTGGTTGTAAATTTTGTGCCAGAATATCAATCATGAATCTCTCTTCCTTTTTCATGTGTGCGTGCATTGCTATGAAACTTCCTTTGATAACTGCCTTTGCTGTGTCCCATAAGTTTTGGTATGTCATGTGCTTATTCTTGTTGGTTTCTAGAAATTTCCTAGTTTCCTCTTTGTCTGGGCCAGTAAGCACTCCTTTTGCAATAGAGAGTTATTCATTTGCCAATTGTTTTCTCCATCTTCCTTTTGTTGATTTCCAGCCTTATGGCACAGTGGTCTGAGAGAGAGGTCTGTATGATATCAATGTGCTTAAATTTATGTAGATTTCCCTTATGCCCCAGCATGTGGTCTATCTTTGAATATGTGCCATGCGGGCTTGAAAAGAATTTCTTTGTATTTCGATGAAAAGCTCTGTAAATATCTATCAGGTCAAATTGTCTAATTGTAGTGTTTAGCTCTCGAGCCTCCTTATTGAATTTCTTTCTCTGTGATCTCTCTTTCTCAGAGAGCGGTGTATTGAAGTCACCCAGTATAATTGTTGAGGCTGTGGCTTCTCTTTTAATCTTTTGGAGTGTTTGGTTGATGTATTCAGCGGGTCTCTCATTCGGGGACTATATGTTTAAAATGCTTAGTGGTTCTTTGTCTACTGTTCCCTTTTTATGGTTTGCACTTTGAGGTAAATTTTACCCTAGATTAGGATTGAAACTCCTGCTTTTCTTGAATTGGTGTTTGCTTGGTATACTTTTCTCCAGCCTTTGATTCTCAGCCTATTTTTGTCTGTAGCCTTGAGATGTGTCTCCTGGCAGCAGCAGATTGATGGGTTGTGTTTTCTAAGCCAGTCTGCTAGCCTCAGTCTTTTAATGCCTGAGTTCAGTCCATTGATATTTGGGGTAATTGTCTCCATCTGTGGACGCTGTGATGTCATCTTATACCTTTTGTGTTGGGAGTTTTCCTACCTCTCTTTCTATCAGTGTGTTGTGCGTGTGTGTGTGTGTGTGTGTGTGTGTGTGTCATTCTTGACTTCCTTACATCCTTAAGCCAGTGCTATCTTTGGATCTGTTTTCTCTTTGTTGCCCTCTGGGTGAGGTTGTTCTATGTGGCGGTCTCTTATTTATGCTTGGTGAGTGTTGTTCTTCTGCCCATACTGGGTTGGCAAGGATCTTTTGTAGGGCTGGGTTTCTTCTAATGTAATCTTTGAGTTTTTCCTTGTCTGGGAAGACTCTTACTTTTCCATCTATCTTGATAATTTGGCTGGGTAGTCTTCTTGGGCTCGTGTTGTTTCCCTTCAATGTTTGGAACATGTGACTCCACCTTCTCCTCTTCTGCATAGTGTCTACTGATAGGTCTGAGCATAGTCTTATTTGGGAACTTTATATGTGATTGCTTTTTTTGCCCTCACTGCTCTCATGATTTTCTCCTTTTCCTCAAAGTTGGATAGTTTAACTATTATGTACTTTGGTCACTTCTCCTTGGAATTGAGTCTATCTGGTGTTCTTTCAGCCTCCTGAATGGTGGCCTGGTTTCCATTCATTATTCTGGGAAGTTTTCCTCCAAGAATTCTCTCACTATTGTTGCAGATGGCTTCTTTGTTGTGTCTTCCTCTGATAAACGAATTTTTTTATTTAATCATTTTATTGGGGGCTCATACAATTCTTATCACAATCCATACATACATCCATTGTGTCAAGAATATATGTACTTTTGTTGCCATCATCATTCTCAAAACATTTGCCTTCTACTTGAGCCCTTACTATCTGCTGCTCAATTTCCCCTCCCTCCCCACTCCCCCCTACCTCATGAACCCTTCATAATTCATAAATTATTATTTTGTTATATATTACACTGTATGATGTCTCCCCCGCCTTCTTCTTTGCTTTCCCTCCCCCAGGGAGGAGGCTATACGTAGATTCTTGTAATCAGTTCCCCCTTTCTAACCCACATTCTCTCCACCCTCCAGGCATCGCCACTCTCACCACTGGTCCTGAAGGAGTCATCTGTCCTGGATTCTCTGTGTTCCCAGTTGCCCTCTGTACCTATGTACATCTGGTTTAGCCATATTTGTAAGGTAGAATTGGGATCATGATAGTTGGGGGGGGGGGAGGAAACATTTAAGAACTAGAGGAAAGTGATATGTTTCATTGTTGCATCCCTGCACCCTGACTGGTTATCTCCTCCCCACAACCTTTCAGTAAGGGGTGTCCGGTTGGCTGGATAAGCAAATTTTTCTGATGTTGTTTCTCTTCATAGTATCAGACATAACTTTTATGTTTTCTTCAGCTTCTCTGATGATCTTATTAGATTTTTGTTTGCATTTGTTAAAGTCTGGTTGGCTGTTCTCCAAGTCACTGGTGTGGTTCTCTGCTTCCTCCGGTTGATTCTAGAGGTCCGTGAGTCTGCTACTGGTTTTTGTTATCTCCTCCCTAAGCTATTGTATTTCCCTTTGGTGTATGGACTTTATCCTTTATCATTTCATTCTTTTTCTGTATTGCTTCCCTCATATCCTGTATGACTCCAAGCAGCATTCTGAAATTTTCTTTCTGTGGCAGATCAATGTCGGCTTCTTCTATGCACATTGTTAGGTTCAGGACATTGTCTGCCATTGACTTTTGTCGTCAAGGTCGTTGGGGCTGATGACTGTTTGCGTTGAATTGTTTTAGAGGAGCCAGGTGCCATTTTCCAGAGAGTCAAAGAGTACTGGATTTCTCTGGGAGACTTGTAGGAATGCTTCTTCGAACTGCCTACAGCTAATTTCACTATGGAATTAACCTACCACTTTATCCTCCCATGGCTTCCCTCTTTCCCTAGTCAACCAGTATTCCGTGATTTGGAGGTGAAGTCGGATGGTCTTCTCAAGGGACGCTGGTTGGGTGGTTGTGGGCCCATGAGGATGGTGCTGTACTGGGTGATCTCACAAGACGCGTGATGGTGTGGCCCAGAGCAGTTTGGGGCACTGCAGAGGCTGTTTGGGGGTTCCTAATGCAACAGGAGTGCCACAGATGGCTGGTGGGTTGCCCACTTTCATATAGAGCCCCAGGAATGGTGGGTGGAATTGCCCTGGTCAGGTAGATTGCGGTGGAAGTTGGGCAGAGGTTCCTGCAGCAGGGTGGAACCTTGGCAAGTATTGGCGAAGTTGCCTTAGGCTGTGTGAGGCATTACGGCAGACTGAGGAAGGTCCTTTGGTCACGTGGGACCACAGAGGACAGATAGGAGCTTCCCCAGGCACACAGGCAGGATTTCCCCCAAGCAGTGGGTGGGATTTCCCCCACATGTTAAGCACTCCAGAGGGTGGATAGGCAGAATTTCCCCGGGAAGAAGTTGGACAGGATATCCCCTGGTGGAAAGTGAGTGGGCTTTCCCCAGCCTCGGGTTATACTCAGAGAGTGGGCCTCTCCCAGCTTAGTGGAGGGCAGGCATACATGCCCTGGGCTAAGGTGAGTGGTCTGGAGGTCCGCAATGGTGTGTGAGAGAAAAAGAAAGAAAATAAAAAGACACACTAAGCCTGCTGAGACTGTGGGGGCATCTAGAGAAGTAAGGCAAACAAGAGTCACAATATAGCTGAGCCCCAATCCCTGACCGTGGGAGTGGGATGGGGTTTAATTCCTGCCCCTGAGGTGGGGACAAGCTGTGGCTGTGTTGAGATAAAGCCCCTGCTCTGGCTCCAAATGACTCCAGCTCTGGCCAGACAGCAGTAGGGCTAAGGTCAAACCCTAGCCGGCCTCCACTGTGGTCAGCCAAAACCCCCCAGTCCCTCAGAATCTAGTGGCTCTGTGTCTACTTGACTTTATGGTGTTCCTTCTGCACCGGCAATGTGGAGTTTCCCTCTCAGTAGCTCTCCTGGGCTGATTTCTGCAGAGTCCCTCTGGTATGTGGTACTCAGTTGCCATCTTCCTGGAAGTCCTTGGATGTATGTTTATATATGTTATGTGTGTGTATATACTGTGGTAGATGTGTATTGGATATGTCTGCATGTGGGGTGTATGTGCATGCTGGGGGGTTGTCTGTGGGTGTGAAAGTCAGGGCACCTCCCTCTCCCCCAGATCACTTCTGGAAGGTGGAGGTTGTGGGAGGAACAGTCCTTGGTTAAGGGGTGGTGGTGGGGTGCAGTGGATCACCCCCAATGCAAGTGGGGAGACTGACAGACAGGTCTGAATGAGGGGCATGCTGGGGCTACCCTCGTCTGTGAGCCCAGCTGTAAGCTTGTACTCTAGGGCTCTGCACTACTGCCCCTCTGGCCCCTTTGCTGAGACCCTGCCACAGCTCAAATATGGTGGGAGTGGGGCAAGGGGGTTGGGCTATCTCCAGGAGGAAGGTGGAGGACAAATGCCTTGAGGGTCCCAGGGACCTGGGAGCTGCACACAAGGGCCACGGGGCCCAGCATGCCCCGATGAAGGGCCTGGAGATCTCAAACTAGGGATGCCTGATCAAGCCCCAGGAAGATGACTGAGTCCCAGCCTCATTCCCACACATGTGTGTGGCCTGGTTTGAAACCTGCGGGGCAAGACACGATGGGCCATGTGGTGGTGTCAGTGTGGACATGCAGCTACCCAGGGCCATTACTGCCAGACCCACTGTGCATCCTGGGCAGGATGGCAGTGTGGACATCAGCTCCCAGGCCAGGAGCTCGGGGCTGGAATGGGGAGTCCGGCCTGAGAATCTGCTTCGTAAAGGAGCTGCAAAACGTCTGTTAAAGGCCCAGCACAGGCCAGGTATGAGGGTCATTCTCAGGGTGTGTCCCCTGACCCCACAAACCGGCACTCACTGTCATCACTGACAGCTGGGGCTGCACAACTTGCCAGCTGTCTTTGGTCTGTTTGTTTTTACTGTGTGTCCTCGGGGAAGCAGACAGACTTACCTTCCTCCCTCAGAGCAGCTGGCAGGCTCTCAGCCCAAGGTCTCCGCATGGTGCCCTCACATCATGGACACTGAGGCTCGGCATTCACACTCCTTTCTCCATCCCCAGCCCGCTTCCCGTTCAGGGCCCATTATTGAGAATCCAGTTTCTGCTGCAGGTAGATCCCCCAGGCACTGTGGGCCTGAAGCTGGACCCCATGCACTGGCGGGGCAGCTCCAGCCCTCCCGCTTGCCCTCAGTGGGCTCAGCCAGAACCCTGGCCCAGGAACCCAGTAGGCAGTCTCAGGATTCCCCCACCCCACTACTTGCTCCATGGGGACTCTGTCTCCCAGAGGAACAGAGAATCATCAATCCCCAGGAAATAGGCAGGCATCACCATACAGGGTCTGTCACCATCACTGCCATCCTGGACAGTCCAAGGACCATGGACCGGCCTCAGCTGGATGGGCCCTTCCCCACCCTCTCTACCTGCCCCGCCTTCCACGCCATGCCTGTAACAGTCGCCTGTCCACCAGGACCACCCTGTGCTGGATCTGATGCATGAAATTACCGTGAGACTGCGGGAAACCGAGGGGCTGGGTGAGACTCATACAGCTACATCCTCCACGCTCATCCTGACGGGTCTGGAAAGTCGGCTCTGGTTGGGGAAGACACTCATGGCTATGCCATGTAAATCATTCTTAATGCACATTCTCATGACTGGACACAGTCCCTCCAATAACCCCCATAGAGGAGCTAGCATATAAGGCGAATCATGTCTGTGCCCGGCTACTTCACAGTGCCTAAAGGTTATCTGTAGATAAAAGCAATCAGGTTCTAGCGCCAACCCACAGTAAAATGTAGCACCCCTGGTTGTTCAGGGGTTCGAGGTCAGCTAACACGGGGTCAAGACAATGACGCCCCTCACTGCTTGTTTATTATGTTACCAGCTGATGATCTTCCCCACTGACTATGTCACGTGTCAGCTGTATGGCGTGCATGCCTTACGGAAGCCCTGTCAGCCCTGTTCTATACACCGCCTGGAAAATACATGCGCGCTCTCAGCCCTGACATGGAACGAGGAGCCCCTGTGCTCTGCTGTCTGTCTCTCTGGCTTTAATATTTTCCACAATCACAAAGTCGCTCCCGAGGACCTGTTCCAGTGTTGGGGATCTCCTCACCCTGACAAAAACCACCACCACCGAACTCACTGCCTTTGAGTCAATTCTGACTCACCATCTCCCTATGGGACAGACTGTCCCTGTGGATTTCCAGAGTGTAACTACAGGAACAGAAAGCTTCATCTTTCTCGCTCAGAGTCACAGGTGAGGTAGCAGCCCACCTATAACACCCCCCACCCGCCAGGACTCTGAGGCTCACTTAGCTCCCTGGCACTCCAGCCTTCCTGAGGGCTTTCCTGAATCCACCCTCCGCTCCAGCTCACCGTCCCCAGGCCACCAGGGCACAGAGAGACTGCGTGCCCTGCACAGAGGGAGCAGAAGGGCTGGGTCTGGACCCAGGAGTCCTGGGTCCAGAGTCTTCCCTCTTCCCCAACTGAGGAAGCCTCTGGTGGAGCCCGAAGCACATTCCTGGTCAAGTCCAAGCTCACCTGTCCAGAAGAAATGGTTTTAAATGTTGACTGTTCTCCTAAATCCCCAGCCCTGCCCCCTCCCCGGTGCTGCGATTGACCAGTGAGCTCACCACCCCCACCCCAGCGTGTCCCACAGGGTGCTCCTGTGGAAACTCGTCAGGAAGGCCTGGTGACCCCTGATGAGGTGTTGACTGTTTTAGAACCACTGTCCGACAGGTACTGCCTCTCTGGCACCCCAGATGGATCTGAGAAACCTGGGGAGGACATCTCAGCGCAAAGGGCCAGAGGAGACAGTGCCCAGAGGTCCGCAGCCTGAGGGACCTTGCCGAGGGCCAGGCGGCACCTGCAGGAAGCAGCTTCTGCCTTGGCATTGAGAGCTGAGAAGGTTCGGGGTTTCATCCCACCAACTGCAGCCGCCTCGTGGGTGGTGGCAGGAGACACAGGTCCCCTCTGTCACAGGCAAGGGCCTTTACTGCTCAGGGCACAGTGGCAGTAATAGTGCAGGCCCCTCAGTGCCCAGTCTCCACAAGCTGATGTGACGGGCACCAGGGGAAGGTGCCCTGGGAGTTCCCTTCTTCCTGGAGCTTGTTTATGAAATTCCAGAAGGCCGCTCTCTGGGTCATGAACCCTGTTGGAGAGGGAGTAGTTGGCCCCGGGGTGACGACTGACCTCAGCTGTCCATGCTGTGCCGGCTCAGCCTGAGGAGCAAGCATGGTAGGTAGTGCCGGCGAGCACACTGCCGGGCTGACCCTGCGGCGTGGAGAGCAGGGAGGACCAAGGGCAAGGGTTCCCAGGATGGGGTTTCATGGAAGCAGATGGTCACACCTTCTTCCCAAGACGCAGCCTGAGGGTTTGAACTGTCCTTAGGTTGGCAGCCGAGTGCTTGAACTATTGTGCCACGAGTGCTCCTTCAGACTCTAGTGGACCCCAATAAAAGGCAGTTCCACATTTCGCCTGGCAGGGCTTTTCTGGGGAGGGGGGGTGCGTAAGGCCCTTGAATTCTCACAAGTGTCCTGGCTTGGATGGAGGATGACTACACTCTTCTACAAATGTGGGCTAGTGTGTCCCCTGAGGGACAGCCACGGACACAGCCACAGGGCAGCTCTGTGGCCAAGGGCGGGTACTCCCTGTAGAAGGTTCTCTGCTCTGCCAGACAGGCAGCTCCTGGTCCAGAGCCAGAGGCCTTCCTCACTGTGTCTTTGAGGACTTGTAGGTAAGCTGGGACAGGTGTGTGCTATTCTTTTTCAGCTTGCCCAGGCTGAAGGATGCGGCTGCGGGCTCTCGTGGGGATCTACAGCATCCAGCACCTACAGACAGGGTCGCCCCCTGAAGGTGGTGGGCTGGAGTGCAGGAGGAGCCCTCGTGGGACTGCCTGTTGCACGTTGGGCTGCAAGTCAAGCCCACCAGCCCGTTCTGGGGTGGGGCTGGGGTGAGGCGGCTCCCGGACTAGCTTAGCCTCAGAAACCTTACAGAGTCCTTCTGAGTCAGCACCAGCTGGCTGGCGGTGCGTGCAGTTGGGTTGGCTTGGGGCAAGAGGAGGCTGCAAGTCACCTCGGTCAAAGCTCCAAAGGCAGCAGGTGAGGGCAATTGTGATAGGCTTGTGACCGGGGTTGGCTACAAAAGAGAGTAGATTTGGGGGTGAGAGAGAGAGAGAGAGAGAGAGAGAGAGAGAGAGAGAGAGAGAGAGAGAGAGAGAGAGAGAGAGAGAGAGCTCCCATGGAAGCAGGCAGCAATCTCTCTGAGTCTTTGATTGAGCACAAGTAGCCCTGAGTGCCCACCAGTGCGCTGGCTGGCAGATCCCTTCAGGGCTATGCTGAGAGCTCACACTCTTGGCTGCCCATCGGCTGAGCTCCCCCTGAAGTCCAGCCCGTCAGCTGCTAGTGATGACTATCAGGGGCAGTCCCCAGGATTGCTATTTTAAAAAATCTTCTTGCATTATGTAATCATCTTTTAAAGTTTAAAAGATGGTAAAAGCTACTGTATACAAACATTCCTGGGGTGAGGTCCAGGTAGTATGGCAGGGGCCAGACCAAATCCAGGGATACAGATGGTAGCCAACTAAAAAGGAGGTGGGAGAGAGAGAAAAAAAAGACATGGGTATCGGGGGAACAGGACACTAATCCACCCAAGGGGAGGCAAAGAGGGACCAGACTTCAACCTGGTGCTTCAAGATGTGAATGCAACATACCGGCCTGAAGCAGGGAACCAGAAGAGAGGTCTGAGGGGGCAGTCCCAATCCCAACTACCTGGACAGCCCCCCCTCCCCACAGAAAAATGTACTCCAGAGAACAGCACTGAAGCCACAGCTCAGGGAGAGGGACAGGTCTGATCAGGGCACATGGGAGCAAATAAAGGGGGAAGAGAGAGTGGAGCACGTCCTGGCCCACCAAGCCTTGAGGACAACATCCCTGCTCAGAGCAGCCAATGCACAGAGAGGACCACAGGGCTGGCCCCACTATGAGACATGACATCCCTCACTGACCCATAGCCCTACAAGGGACAACACTGGAGACCCAGTGTGGGAATTGCACCTAATCCGTCCCCAACACACTGAAGTAAAACACTGAGGGCATGCAACAGAACAGTAAGGGAGTAGAGCAAGGAAGTTCCGAGGGAGTACCATAAATGGACTTTGGGGTCAGGGCGTGGTACCCCATCAGTCTCGACCAGAAAACACTCCTAAAGGTCAACAAACAGACCTTTAACTATTCATAGGCTTCTCTCTCTCTCTCTTTTTTTTTTGTCAAAAAGAAAAAAGTTTAAAAGAATCTGAAGCTATTCTGTCAGGAAGGCAGAATGGGCACCCCCCCCCATCAGCGTCTGGACGATGTGGGCACCACACCGCTAAGGATTTCCACAACCCTGAAAAGGGACCCGGCCCAGGCGCAAAGTCAGTGACCGTTGGCTGGCCCGGGGTTACTTTATGTGGTTCTTCTGGACACACAGAGATCAGGCGGTTGGCTGCTGACCCCAGGCCTGGGCTTCAAACCGCCCCACCCCTCCTCAGAGAGAGGGCTCTGTCCCTCGGGAGGCCTGCTGGCAGTTGGGGGGTGGGGGCGAGTTGGAACTACTGGCTCTGTGGCTTGGCCACAGTCTTCGTAATTCCCATGCAATAATTGGGTGGGGGTATGAAAAGAAGGTGCTTGTGGCCCTGGCTTCTCCTGTGGCCGAACCTGCCTGGGAAGATCTGCAGCCAGACCCCCCCCCCCACTCCAAGAGGAACCCACGTATAATTCTGCACAGGCGGCTCCAGCGTGGTCTGGGGGATGTCCGGGCTCGGGGTTCATGAGGGATAGCCAGTTAGGGTCCCTGTTCAGCCTCGTATTATCCAGGGGAATGAGGCGGCGAGGCAGGCCGGCTCACGGACGAGTGTGCAGATGAGATTAGCTGCTGCCTCCCCACTCCATCCTCTGGGCGGTGGTCTGGGGGCAGTCCCTCAGACAGCATCCCTAGACCTAAGACCTAGCAATTCCCTTCCTAGACGCAGATCCCCAAAGCTTTGACCAAACGGGTCCCCGTGCCCCAGAGTGCACTGCAGCTCAGGTCACAGCACCCACAAGGTGGAACGGTGGCCTTTTGTCCCAATAGGGGACCCTCAAGCCTGCTCCTCCACTCACACTGGCTGCTGGCTGAGTGATAGAGTGGTGGCCGGAGCAGGCCAGTGCCACAGAGAAGGGAGGAAGTACTAAGTGCCAGGGGCTGGGGCGTTGCTGCTCATGTCTGCATTTCTCTCTGGGCTTATACAGATATACACACATCACATATACACACATATGTACACACACATACATATCCATACACATATGTACACACATGCACACACATACAATGGTGGACGTGGGCAGGGGTGGTGTGGAGCCTCTGGCTGCCTCTACAGGGACAGGGCAGCTGTGTGACATTAGTGAATCTTTGGCACAAGTGGTCTTAGAAGGGGAAAGAAGATGAGACATTCCAAAGGGTGCCTGCCCAGACTTTGGGGTCCCCTTGGTCCCTGACCACTTGGGGCACCAGTTAGCTGCAAGGAAGGGCCAAGGGGCCTTGATGGGCGGCAGGATTCTAGGGGTCTCCAGGGAGAGGAGGTGTCAGGGGATGGAGCACCTGGACAAGCCTGCAGCCCAGACCTCTGGGCAACCTCCATCAGGTCAGCGCTACCCTCCCGCGCCATGCGACTCCGATCGTGGCCACCGGGCGGCAGCAGAATCCCCGAGGACGCCCTGTCAGTTGGTCGTTCCCTTTGCGGGAACCCGCAGGGGCCTGGAGGAGGGCAGAGGTGAGGGGGAGGGGGGTGTCTCACTCTTCTCCCGGATTCTAGAGGCTGGCGGAGAAAATCGAGCGACCTCGTCCCAGCCTGGCCTACCTGAGCCGCGCTCAGCTGTGCCCCGTGAGCGGAGGGCTCCGGAGCCGGCGCTGCAGAGGCGGAGTGAGTCCCAGGCTGGGCGGTTCACACACACCCCCGGGCCCACGGAGCGCTCAGCTGCCCCTCGGTTTCCCGCAGAAGGCCGAGGCTGGGGACAGATCCTGAGCCCCTGTCCTCAGCCCACAACTGCTGACCCGGCCGTCTCGGCGGGCCCCAGGCACCCCACCTCCTGCACAGCCCAGACCTGGAGCAGGGCGGGCCTGGGTGCTCATCCCGCCGGCGGCTCCCACCTGGGCTGCCGTCTCGAAGCCCGCCTGGGCGGCTGTCGGGGCGGCTCTGAGCCCCGGAGGGCGGGGCAGCCCCGAGCCTTAAAGAGCGCCGCCCCGCCAGTGTTCTGCGCCTTGCCAGTTCTCCCGCGCCCTCCGAGTCAGAGGCTGCAGCTGCCGCCTTCCGCCATGGCCGAGACTGCCAAGCTTCAGCTGTTTGTCAAGGTGGGCGTGGGTGAAGATGGAGGTTGGCTGGGAGCTGGCAGCAGGGAGGGGGCTGAGCGCTTGGGGCTGGGTTGGGGCTCCCCCACTTGGCGGTTCCCCTCACTCTGCTGGGAGGAACCCAGGCAGCCCTTTGGGGAGTAGGTAAATAGGGGGCAGCCTGGAAAAGACCCTCCAGAGAGGCACCCCTGAAAGGGGGGGGGGTCCCACTGCCAGCCTGGCTTGGAGCCCAGCCAGCGCTCTGGGGAAACGGTGTGCGGAGCGGAGGAAAGGCTGGGCCAATCAGACTCTCAGCCTCAACGCCATCGGGGGGTGCGGGACTGCCACCCCCTGCTGCTCCCCGCCCTGAGGGTGGAGGAGCCCGCCGCCGCCATTTCAGCTCTGGGCCTGCGTCGCCGAGAAACTGAGCCACCGCTCGTCAGCCCGCGGCTAGGCCTCCACCAGGGCCAAGATCAGGGTCGCGACTGAGGTCCCACCCAGTTCTGGCGCCCTCTCCAACTCAAGGGCCCTCGCGGTCTCTGGGCGCGCCCTGCCAGACCCGCCGAGCCAGGATTCCTGGGGCTGCTCGAGGCCTGACCCGCGCCCCGCCCACCCAGGCGAGCGAGGACGGCGAGAGCGTGGGACACTGCCCCTCCTGCCAGCGGCTCTTCATGATTTTGCTCCTCAAGGGCGCACCCTTCACGCTCACCACGGTGGACGTGCGCAGGTGAGCGACCCCCGCCCGCGCCCCGCCCTCCGCGGGGAGGGCTCCTCGGCCAGCGCCCCTCCTCCTGTGCCGCAGGTCCCCAGACGTGCTGAAGGACTTCGCTCCAGGCTCGCAGCTGCCCATCTTGCTCCACGAAGGTGACGCCAAGACGGACACGCTGCAGATCGAAGAGTTTCTGGAGGAGACTCTGGGGCCGCCCGAGTGAGAACCCCCTCACAGAGGGAAGAGGCCCCCAGGGACACGCGGGCAGGGCGGTGGGGGTGGGGAGGGCTGGCCACGTCTGATAGAGCCCCCCCCCCCCGCATGGCCAGCTTTCCCAATCTAGCGCCCCAGTACCCGGAGTCCAGCACAGCGGGCAACGACGTCTTCCAGAAGTTCTCTGCCTTCATTAAGAACCCGGTGCCGGCGCAGGACGACGGTGAGCTGAGCGCGGCGGGGCGGCTGACGGGGCGGGCACGTGGGGACCTGGTCCTCACCGTCCCTCCTCCCCGCACCCTCCAGCCCTCTACCAGCAGCTGCTGCGCGCGCTCCTCCGACTTGACCACTACCTGTGTTCGCCCCTGGCTCACGAGCTGGAGCGCCAGCCACAGCTGCGCCAGTCTCGCCGCCGCTTCCTGGACGGCGACCAACTCACGCTGGCCGACTGCGGGCTACTGCCCAAGCTGCACATCGTCGACGTGAGCGCCCGCGGCGGGCGGGCGGGCTGGGGCGCAGGCTTCCAGGGGCTAGGGCTGACCCGTATCCTGGCCGCCCACTCTCGCGCAGACGGTCTGCGCGCACTTCCGCCAGGCGCCCATCCCCAGTGAGCTGGGCGGCGTCCGCCGATACCTGGACCAAGCGCTGCAGGAAAAGGAGTTCAAGTTCACGTGCCCACGAAGCTCGGAGATCCTGTCGGCCTACCGGGCTGTCGTGAGGCCCCGCTAGCCCTCACTCGCCTGCAGCCCACCTGCCCACCATCCCAGCCCCGGAAAGGCACCTGGGCCCCCAAGCCTGTCTACTTGACGTCCCAGGGCCCAGACCCCCTGACCACCGCCACCACGGACATCAGCTGCAGGAGGCCTGACCCGAGTGGTGAGGTGGGGTGGGCAGGGGTGGTGGGTAGAGAGGGGAGGGCAGTGCAGGCCTTCCCCAACTCCAGGCAGGAGCACTGGCTGTGGCTGCCTGCAGTCGCCCCAGGCTGAGGACAAGGATCGGGACTAGATTGGGTTCCCAAACCAGTCAGGCCAGGGCGTGGCGGCAGGATGGCCGAGGAGGGTGGGGAGCACAGGCTGGCACAGCCCTGGCCACCCTGGGGCTCCGGGTCAGGTGGGCGGGGGCTGGCCCGAATTCCTCAGCCCCACCTTAGCCTGGACTACCGCCCCCTCTCCCTTTTTGTTCCTGAGGGGGTAGTGGTGCTGTTGGGGTGGAGATTCCTACAGGTGACCTCGCCCAACAGCACATGCTATCATGAGGTCTGTCCGAGTGGGAGGAGGACCCCAGGCCTGCAGGCGGAGGACTGCACAGGCGGGGCCCCAGACCCAGGAACTTGCAGATTTTAGCCTCGACAGAACCAGTTGTCGTCCTGTGGCCCCGCCCTCTGGTCAGCCCGTCCAACCTGGGTCAGGACAAGTGCTGTTTATTTGGTGGGAGGGGGCTTGAAGCAGGTTTCTGGGCTGGCAGCAGGAGAGCGGCAAGGTAGGGGTGGGTCTCTAAGGGGGCTCCCTTCCCTACCCCCCCTCAGGCAGCCTGCTGATGGAGCTCGGCTTCTTGCTGTAGTCAGGTGTCCTCAAAGTCCACACCTGCGGCCGGTTTCTTCCTGGGAAGCGGAGGATGGGTGTGTGGGAAGGGCAGCCGGCCGGCAGGAGCAGGGGCGTCTTTGGGGGAGAGTTACCTCTTGAAGCCTGGGTTGATGATGGACTCTCCAGGAACTCGCCTCCGGACCCCTGGTCCCGGTCCACCCCTCTGCGAATCCGAGTCTGAGGAAAGGGGGGCTCCTGCTTCCAGCTGCACACCCACTCTCTAGCATGCGGCTCAGGGTGGGCTTGTTCTGGGGAAACTTACTTTCCACCCCACACCCATCCCCCGCCCACTTCACCCCGATTGGAGTGGGCCTCACCAGGAATAAAAAGCTGAGGTGCTGCCCTCCGCGGGTCCTTCCTGGGGCTGGCGGCTGTCTCCTCCGCGGCTGGGGAAGGAAGGCAGTCAAGTCAGCGTCCAAACCTAGCCAGACGGGGGGGCCTGGGCAGGGGGTTCTTGTGGAGGGCAAAGCCTACCTGCCAGCCGCTGCTCCAGCCTGCACACTCGCTCTGCCAGGCCCAGGGTTAGGGCCTGCAACTGGGGGGCTGCCTGGGGGCCCGGCACCTTAGAGAGGTCAAGTGTCAGGGTCCCAGGCCCCCCGGAAAGCGTCAGGGAAGCCGTGTCCTCCTGCAGGGTCAGGGCTACGCCTTGCTGCTCACAGGCTGCCCTGGGAACGAAGAGCTCTGAGCCTGGGGGAGGGTCAAGGCCAGGCCCACCTGTCCCTGTGCCTTCGGACTCACCTGAACCGCGGGGCGAGGTCCTCAGCAGCACTCGGGCCGAAGCGGGCTTTCTGCAGGTCATGGGGACTGGTCAACAGCGGCCTGAGACCCATCCCAAACCGGCTGGACCCTAGCCCTCCCGGAGCCCCAGCTCTGCACCTAACTTGGGCCCACTCGCTGAACCCAGATCCCCTGAGGCCCCCGCAAGCAGCTCGAGCCCTCGGGATCTGGAGGCAGGGATGGGGTGTTGGGTACCCCGCCCGTTACCCACGAGGGCTGACAGCTTGTCCGGCGTGAAGCAGGTGCTCCAGAGATCCACGGCGTCCGTGACACTAGGGCGGGAGACCTGTCAGGCGGCGGGACCCTGGTGGCCCCAACTCCCCTCCTCCAGCGACCCATCACTCACTAGAGGTTGAAGCTGCAGGCTCCTTCCCCGTCCTCGCCGCAGTAGCATACAAAGCGGGGGGCCCCAGGGCCTGCCGGCAAGGTGCACAGCGGCGGCGGCGGCGGCACCATGACACCTCGGCCTGGGCACGGACTTGGGAGGGGCGGGGCTCAGGAGCCCGGAAGGAGAGAGGGCCGCGGCGCCTGCGCAGTAAGGACGGCTTCCGGAGTCCGAGGGAGGCTTAGGGAGCCTGCTCAGGGTGGGTGGGGCTCCTGAGGTCTGGGCGTGGTCTTGCCCTGTGGGCGGGGCTTGTCGCGCCGGGCGAGGCAGGATTCCCCGCCCTGAGCGCCAGCTGCTTCGCCCCTGCTGCTCCGGCGCCCGGCTTCCCGGCCCTTCCGGGTTCCTCTCGTCACCTTCCATTCGAAGGCGAAGCTCCCTAACACCGGCCGCCACCTGTGTCAAATACAGAGGAGCTCGTGCACATTCATTCCGTCCTTCGTCCGTTCTTCCCCCCATTCCAGCGCCGCCTCTGCTGCGGAGCCGAACCGCGGCCCAGCGGGCACACGGGGGCGGGGGGCCCGCGGTGGTGGCTATGGACAATGCCTTGGCCTTGTGGACACCGCGGCGCGTTTGGAGGTCATGAGGTGAGATGGGGGCTCAGAGCTTCAGTGTAGGGGAGCATGGGCGGAGAGGAGAATGGGGGTGGGGTCTGGAGCCCACTGGTCCCTCCAGGTACAGCGTTCAGGGCCCGGGACAAGGTGGCAGAAAGACCACACAGCCAGCAGTGTGCATGGGAACACTCGGGTGGGGTGGGGGTGGGGAATGCTGCCAGGTAGACCTCTCCTGCCCCACCCATGGTGTGTCACAAGCATAGCATGATGGGTTCCCCAGCCCAGACATGGAAGAGGCCAGGAAGAATTCTCCCTTGGGCCCCAGAGGAAGCAGGACCCAGTGGTACCCTTTCCAGCTTGTGGTCCCCAGAAATATGCAAATTCACGTAAAGTTTTACGCAGTAGCAAGATGCTACAGTGATAGGGGCGGGAAACAAAAGTTCCAAAGGAAAACGAAAAAATCTACATTTCAGTTTATCAGCAACAAGAGAAATACAACTTAAACAACAATGAGATAGATATCACCTCACACCGACAAGCACAAAATTCAGAAGACAAAAATCATAAATGTGGAGAGATTTGGAACACTCATTTTTGCTGGTGGGATTGTAGAATTGAAAAGTCATCGCAGAGATCAATACAGCAAGTCCTGACACAAATGCAAATACGACCTTCTGATCCTGCAGTCTCTCCACTGGGTGATGCCCTAAATAAACCAGCCCCAAACAGACCCATGCACACCTCTGCTCACGGCAGCACTTTCCATAACAGCAAACAGGGCAACAACCCCACACACCAAATCTGGAGGCATGGATAAGCAAACTGGTACATTCCTACACTAGGATGCTACACGTCAAAACCAATGGCAACCGCTTAAAAAGACGTGGACAAAACTAGAGAACATTATGCTTAGCAAAGTTGGTCAGTCTGAGAAAGACAAATATTTAATGACATGGTTACTAGAAGGAAAGACAAAGAAAAGGAAAAGCGGGTTCCAGACCCAAGGACAAGACTGAAGATCAGAGAAGGCCAAGGGTGGGGGTGGGGCAGGGAGGAGGAAAAAGACCCACGTTGCCCGGAGCTAGGAGCCAGAACTGACTCCATGGCTTGAGGTGCTCCTGGCTTGGTAAGGTCGGCTGTGCAACCACACTGAAGGGTTTCCTTTACAAACCAAATAACTCGGGACAAGGGAGAGGGTGAAGGTTCATAGCCTCAAGAACCCTGCAGAGTCCTCACCTGGGATTCACACATTCACCCGAGTGCCTATCAAAAGGGCAAAAGTCAAAAGGAGGTGCACTTGAATCCTTTAGCGCATACAAGTTCATTTCCAACGAGTCCAAACTTAAGAAATGTTTGCAGGATTGACTGCACAAGACAAACTATTGGGCCATCCGCAGAGCTCGGCACCCAGTCTCACTCACTAGGTGGGGGGGGGGGTGAAAGCCCCTGGGGAGTGGCACAATGGCTGAGCACCCAGCTGCTAACCACAAAGTAAGGGATTCAAACCCAGGAGCTGTGCCACGGCCGAAAGGTGTGGCAGTCTGCTCCTGCGGAGAAGTGCTTCTCTGTCCTGCAGGCCTCAATGAGTCCGGACAGAGAGGCTGCTATAACTGGACCACAAGTAGGGCCTGGCTTTAATGAACAGAAAGGTGTTCTCGCACAAGTTTAAGAGGCTGAAATCCACACCCAGAGCTCCGACTCCAGGCAAGGGGTTCTCTGCGGTCGACTGCAGAGGAAGGTCCTGGTCTCCCTTGGAGATCTCTGGGTGTCTGGCATCCCTCTTCCGGTGGCTCTAGGAGGTTCTCAGCACAGGGAGCCTAGGTCCAAAGGAAATGCCCTGCTTCCCATCTATATGTCCAAAAAGATTGACTCAAAGGCAGCCAGGTCTTGTCAAAGGCATCCATCCTGCCTCATGACCATCACAGGGATGAGATGGACTGCCCCCGGGGCCATTACATCGGATTGCAAAACGGAGGACGATTATTACATCAGGAGAATCCATACTGAATGGATCACACAACTCAATCCCTCCCAGAAGGCAAAAGGCTCCTGGGGCTGTGGGGGCCATGGGACACGGAAGGCCAGGGTGTCTCCAAGCAGCCTGGGTACTGAGGGGCTAGTGAAGGAAGAAGGCCAAGCCCACAACATGGAGACGAGGCAGATGATGAGCAAAGGATTCTGGGAAGGGGCAGCCAAGGAGGGAGGAGACCATCAAGGATTGGGGGTTCCCAGCCAAAGGGAGAGAGAAAGTATGCCTGAAGGGGGGGGCGAGGCCTGAGCAGTGACCCCACCCCAGGGGTCAGGCCACCGGTGACCAGGGAGGGCCAGGGGCAAGGGTGCTGCTCACAGTATTTGATCTGATGACACTAAGGGCGGGGCGTGACCAACCAGCCTACTAACCTCAGGCAGGGCCACCAGGTTCCCTAGGTCAGTGCCCCGCAGGTGGCAATGACAGACAGGTGTCTCTGACCCATGCTTCCCACGCGAACGATGCGAGAGGGGGCTCTCTCTTTCCTCTCTGCCACCCCAGCCGGGGCGGACTGAGCCGTGGGTCCACAGAGGTAGGTTGCACATCCAGGTCTCCCCGGGTGTCCTGTGCGCTCCTCCAGCCCTCCAGCCCGCAGCCACCCGCCATGGGGTCAGTACCACAGGACAGTTAGCATCTCCCCAAGCGGAGGCAAGGCCCTGAGGCAGGTGTGGCCAGTGGCGGACCTATCAGGAGCCAGGGGGCCCCTGGGGGCAAGGGCAAAAGCACACATGTGCTTAGAGGGCTCCCTGCTTCGCGAGCTCTGCTGGTGCGCTGCTGGCTTGAGGCTGCCCCCAGCTGGCCAGAGCTGGGCAGTGCGTGACCAGACGGGTGGGGACTGCCTTGCCGGTGGCTGCCCCGCCTGACGGGTGTCCCCACCAGGCTTCTGACCAGCTCGGACCCCTTCCGAGAGAGGTGGTCCCCGTGGGTGTCTATGACCCCTTCTCCAAGCCCAGCCTTCTCTAAGATCGGAGCCCATGCCTTGGGCGCAGGGGCCTGACAGAGCGCACGGGTCACCCACCGGTGGGTATGTACACGGCTCCCACTTCCATGCTGGCGCCGGAGGCCAGGGGCGAGGACGTGGTCCAGGGACCCCCAGCCCAGAGGGCTCCATCAAGAAAAGCAAGAGAGGCTAGGCTGTAGTTCACTTCTGCTGAGAAAGGCTGGTGGCTGGACCTCACAGCTACACCCAGGCAGGCTGGGCACTGGTCTGGCATCCTGACAGTCTGGGGAACTTTCTGTTGAACTATAGGACTGACTGAATCACGGAGCCCAGTGATAACCGCAAGGTCAGGAGTTCAAAGCCACTAACCGCTAAGCAGGAGGAAGACAGGCTTCCTACTACCTTTAGGGGTTAGGTATCTAGGAAACCCACAGGAACCTTGGAACAGGGTTGCTAAGAGCCAGCGTCTGTCCACAGCACCATGCTCTGTAGGCAGCCCTGGGTGCCGCCGTGGGTCCAGCTTTGGGCTGCAGTTCAGATCAGCCAGCCTTCCTTCAAGACCAATGAGACTGTGGCTCCCCCAAAGGCCCACAGTCTCACACACAACCACCAGACAGCCCCACGGGGTCACCAGGCATCCGAACGGACTCAGCGGCAGTGACTAAAGGTGTGCTCAGGAGGCCTGGTGGTGCCGTGGGTTAAGCGTGGGCCTGCTAACCACGATGTCCGAGGTTCCAGTGGGGTTGGGGAGAAAGAGGAGGCTCTCTGCCCCAGTGAAGATGGACGGACAGACAGCCTGGGACATCCAGGTCTGCTCCGGTCTGCAGCACCGTGGGTCAGATTCGACTCCGCAACCATTGGCTTGGGTCGATTTGTGGTGTTTGGCCCCCAATATCTCCAGGGTGTGGCTTCGGGTCACAGGGAAAGGGTGGGCTGCCCACACCTATGGCAGGGGGCGCCAGATTCCAGCCCCCATGGCACAGAAGGAAGGTCATCGGTGCTGCAGGTGTGCCCACCGGCTGTCCAGGGGACGCAGGAGTCGGCACCTAACTCACCCTTCAGGCCCATGGTGGGGGGACAGGATAGCCGGTCCCTGCCTGGTTACTGTGGAGTAGTCGTGGCTGACCCTGGGTCCCTGAAGCTGCACTAGCCCCTCTTCCAGCCACCCACCCCCCAAGAAACACACCACAACTGGCTTTCGGAACCCTTTTATTATGCTAAGCGGGGGGAGGGGGGTCGAAAAGTGGGGTGCTCATCAAGGAGTCGACATTCGGAGACCCCTGACTTCTACTTCTCGGTGGGTTTGCTCACTGCAAGAGGCATAAAGTCAGTGGCCCCCTGGCGGGACCGCCCATCCTAGGACAACACCCCCCTCTCCTGACACCTGTGCCCCAAGTTTGATGCCCACAACCCAGCAAGCGGGACTTTTGGGAGCCCCAGGAAGGAGAGAGGGGCACCCACACTCACCTAGGGGAAGGCTTGGGCGCACTCGTCTGTGGAGAGAAGGAGGTTGAGGACCCCCGTGCCCCTTCCCCAGACCTACATGCCTCACAGTCTCCCGCCCCTCCTGGGGAAGCTCACACTGGGCTCAGGGCATGGCTCGGCCTGCTTTCCCAGGGTCCCTGATCCCTGGGCTGAGGGCAAGGTACTCACCTGACTTGGGCATCAGGGCGCCCTGGCTGGGGTTCAGGCCCACTTCGGGTGCCAGCTTTTGCATCTTCTGGGCACCTTGTGGATACAGCTCAGGGGCCCGGGCTGTGGGTGTAGGGGGTACTGGTGAGGCAGTGAGGGGGCACAACTGGACCCCTAGCCTCGGACTCTGAGGGCCTCAGGAGCCCCAAGGAGCCAGTGCTTCTACCCCACAAAATCAGAGCACTCTGAAATGTGGTGGAACACGCCCAGAGCGGACCTAGCTGTGCAGGAGAAACTGTGCCCCGGGGACTGGAAGATTCAGGGAGCATGAGAGACACCAGCGCAGCTGGGGGCCTAGGGGGCCAGGGTCTGGGCACCCACCAGAGCAGGGGGCTGGGGCGGGGCACCCACCGTAAAGCTGCAGCCACGTGCTGTGCACACCGCCCTTGTCTGTCTGGAACAACATCACTGCAAAGTGGTTGTAGTCCGTTTCCACCACCCGGATGTCCGTCTGTGCCATGGCTGGAGGTGAGCAAGGGCTGAGCCAGAGCGCCCCACAGGGTGCCCTGTGGGCCAGGGTAGAGGCCTCACCAGCCCCCAGCTCCAGCCCCCCGGCTGCAACCCCCCACCCTCGGCCCTCACCTGCATTGCTGAATTCCCCATTCGCGGGTCCTTTGGCAAAGGTTGTGTCCACCTTCTGGCACCCGCCATCTGGCCTGTGGATGCGGCCATCGAGCCCTGAGCGGCAGTCCAGCAGCCCTCCTGGCAGCCCAACCCTTGCACCCTGGCCAGACCGCCCCCCCCCCCGCCCCCGTGTCACGGCCTGGGCCCCTGATTCACCTCCCAGCACTTCTCCAGGGCCACGGCTCCTTCCTGGTCCCCTCTAGGCGGGAGACATTCAGAAGGGAGTGTAGGGGTCACCCCTCCAGTTACACACCCAGACAGGCAGAGAGACACAGACACACACTCATACACACATACACAGGCAGGCGGGCAGACACACACAGTTTCAACACTGAGCCCCCCATTGAGGATGACCCCCAGGGACCCAGTCACTCTGGGGAGGTAGGGAGTGGCCCCCACTAAGCTGAAGTAGCCCAGAGAGGAGGCGGACACCTGGTCCTGTGGGTCTGACCCCAGTGCACACGTGCACACTGGGCTCACACTTGACCTCACTCTGGCCCTTGCCTAAGGTCTGGCGAGAGCTCCTGGGGCACTTACATGGGGTACCCAAACTTGATAGCCAGGTCACCGTTGGGCTTGGGGGTCACTGAGACCACGGGCATCTTCATGTTGTCCTTGGATTCCAGGAAGCCCTGGTCATCCGAGGCGATCCCGACCACGTACCAAATGCCCTGGAACTGATGGGCAGGAGCAGGGGGAGCTATGAGGAGGCCCGGCAAGCACCTGGGGCCCTCCCCCACCCCACCCCCATCCTGGTGGCTCCTGGCTTTCCCCAGGAACTGCAGCCTCCATGCCTTCACCCCTAACCCTGAGCTGGGGAGCAGCCTCTGTGCCTTCACCCCTAACCCCGAGCTGGGGAGCAGCCTCTGTGCCTTCACCCCTAACCCTGAGCTGGGGAGCAGCCTCTGTGCCTTCACCCCTAACCCCGAGCTGGGGAGCAGCTGCAATCCCTCTTCCCCAGCCCTGAGCCAGCCCTGGGGCACAGGGACAGGGATCTCGCATGGAGAGTGGTCAGGGAGCAGGGTCAGATGGCGGGGCATACTTGGCTGGCATCGAAGTTGGCCTGGGCAGGGACCTGTCCCTGGCCTGGAGTGGCCCAGAGCAGGCCCATGAGGGCAGCGGTCAGCACAGCCTGCAGCATGGTGGAAGTCGGCAGCGTGGCAACAGCGACAGGGCAGGAGAGCCGACAGGTGGAAGAGCTGGGGTGGCCGGCCCTGGCCATGGCCTTTATGCCCCTGGAGATGCCCCAGGGCACTGGCCAGCTATCCTGGGAGAGCGCCCACTCAGATAGGCCGGCGATCCAATTGCACCCAGCAGCACCCTGGCACTGGTGCCCTCCACCCACCCTAACCCGCCCCCTCCCCGGATTTCCTCCTGGGGGCGGGTTACATAGTTCTGTCAGCCTCCGGGACAGGGCCGGCCTGCCAGCCCACCCACCCTGGCCCCTGCAGCACACTGCTCCAAGACTTCCAAGGAGCAGCTCCCCTGCTGGCTCAGCCCCGGGCCCTGCCTCTGGCGGCTCGCCCAGCTCACCCTCTCCTGGGCGTCACTCTGGTGGGATGCAGGGTGGGCCGGGCTCTGCCACAGGCAGATCAGGGCCACATGTCATGACCCAGGAGGGCCCAGGATGGAGGCCTTGGAGGGGCATCATGTGGCCAGGAAGCTGGGGGTGGTAGGATAACAGGGTGTGGGGGGCACCCAGGGGCACCAGGGCCAGCGTGTGCTGGGCTGAGCTGTGTGTTCTTGAGGCCTGCTTGGGGTATGAGGGGTGTGTGCACAGGTGACCAGAGGGCATCCCACTTGGGAGAGGACAGCCATCTCCCTCTTTTTCCCCAGAAACCCACTCCCCACCCAGCCTCTGAGCGTGAGCGCAGCCCAGGATGGAGGCTTTCCTGGCAGAGGGGCGGCGGGCAGGCAGGGCACATGGCTGAGGGTTAGAACTTTTCATGCAGGACCAGGGGTGGCATGGGCACTCTGGTCAGGGCTGCCCAAGCCCAGACAGGCCTGGCTGCAGCTGGCAAGAGGAGGGAGTGGGTGGTGAGGGCACAGGGGAGGGGCAAGTGTGGGGGCAGCTCTTCCTCAGCTGTCCTGACTGTTGGACCCCCCCCCACCAGGAACAAAGGGGCAGTCTTTGTCTTCCTTCTTGGTGGTGATATTGGGCACAAAGCCAGGCTCCCCAGGGGTCGGAGACTGCACAGACAGAGGGACTGGGGCTGCCTCAGGGCTGCAATGGCTTTTATTTCTCAGCAGAATCAAGAGCCAGGAGGCGGTGGCGGCGGCTTGGGGGAGGCTGGGTCTTGGAGCATCATCGCTGTGGGTCTTGGAGGAAAGCGTGGAGCAGGTAGGTGGGGGCGGGCTGGGAGGCTGGGTGGCCTGGACAGGAGAGCAGGGCTGTCTGGTGGGCAGGTACTCGGCACCCCACTTGCCCCAGGAAGGTCCTCCCCAGCTCCACTTCCTTCCACTTCCCTGGACCCCACCCATCCTGGCTTTTGGGTTTCCCTTCTTACACCCCATTCCAGAGCCGCTGAGTGCCCCCACCCCAGCCCTGCCCTGCTGGAGCCCCTGGAACTTGGGGTGAGGCTAACTCTCTGACTCCCAGCTGAAGTCCCAGGGGACCTTTGGGATACTGTGTACCAGCCTTCATGAGTGGCTGAGTGAGTGAGTGAATGACTGAGTGAGTTGGTGGATGAGTAGGTGAGTGAATAAGTGAGTGAAGGAGTGATTGAGATGAGTGAGTGGGTGAGTGAGTGGGTGAGTGAGTGGAGGAGTGAGTGAGTGAGTGAGAGTAAGTGAGTGAATGAGAGTGAGTGAGTGAGTGGAGGAGTGAGTGAGTGAGTGAGTGAGTGAATGAGTGAGTGGGTGAGTGAGTGAGTGAGTGGGTGAGTGAGTGGGTGAGTGAGTGGGTGAGTTAGTGGGTGAGTGAGTGGGTGAGTGAGTGGGTGAGTGAGTGGGTGAGTGAGTGAGTGGAGGAGTGAGTGATTGAGAGTAAGTGAGTGAATGAGAGTGAGTGAGTGAGTGGAGTGAGTGAGTCAGTGGGTGAGTGAGTGATTGAGTGGGTGAGTGAATGCGAATGGGTGAGTGAGTGGAGGAGTGAGTGGGTGAGTGAGTGGGTGAGTGAGTGGAGGAGTGAGTGCTTGAGTGGGTGAGTGAGTGATTGAGTGATTGAGTGAGTGAGTAAGTGAGTGAGTGAGTGAGTGAGTGGGTGAGTGAGTGGAGGAGTGAGTGAGTGAGTGAGTGAGTGAGTGGGTGAGTGAGTGAGTGAGTGAGTGGAGGAGTAAGTGAGTGAGTGAGTGGGTGAGTGAGTGAGTGAGTGGGTGAGTGAGTGAGTGGAGTGAGTGAGTGGAGGAGTAAGTGAGTGAGTGAGTGAGTGGGTGAGTGAGTGGAGGAGTGAGTGAGTGAGTGAGAGTAAGTGAGTGAATGAGAGTGAGTGAGTGAGTGAGTGAGTGGAGGAGTGAGTGATGGAGTGATTGAGATGAGTAAGTGAGTGAGTGGGTGAATGAGTGAGTGGAGGAGTGAATAAGTGAGTGAGTGGAGGAGTGAATAAGTGAGTGAGTGGAGGAGGGCACAAGGGAAGGGCTGGCTACCTGGGGTGAGCTGGCCCACAATCCACCAGCACTCACCTACTTGGGCTCATCCATGCATTTATCTGGAGAAAGAAGCCAGTGACTGGGGTCAGTGCCTGGACACCTCCCTAACCCAAGAATTCCTCCCTATAGCCCCCTGAGCTGGTCCCCTCTGAGCCCCCAAGTGAAACCACGCCACTTCACCCCAATAGGTGCCATTCAAAGGACCTGCTCCCCACTCCAGGGCCTGCCGCCTCCCACCGGGCCCCCTGGGTCACTGCTGGCCACACCACAGGCGTTTGTTTGCTTAGTCAGTGGACATGGGTGGAGTGTTCTGGGTCCCAGGGCCACCGACCAAGGGGTGAGGGGTTCAGGGGTCAGTGGACCATGCCCTAGCACACCCCAAACAGGAGACAGCTTGTCAGCCAGCCTTTAATCCGAGGTAATCCCCTCCCTGTGGATTGAGGGCCCTCACCGCTCCGGGGCAGGAAGACAATGGAATCCTCTGTGAAGCCCTGGGCCTTGGCGAAAGCAGCAAATTTCTCCTTAAACTCGGCCTTGGGGCTCTGGGTCCGGCCTGGCAGGGCGGGGGAGAAGCAGAGGGCAGCCTCAGGGTGGCTACCGCGGGGTGGCAGCACCCTGCGCCCGCGTCCGCCCCGCGGTGGGGCACATACTGTAGAGGGTGGCCAGGCGGAAGTCGCGCCCGGTTCCTTTGAGGCCTTCGGTGTGCAGCAGGGCATACTGGTCGTAGTCTGTCTCCACCACCCAGATCTGATGGTCGCCGCCCCAGCCTGCAACCGCAGAGGCCCTGGTTGGGGCACCGTACCCCAAGCCCCTAGTTTGCCCTTGTGCCGCCTCCCCAGCCCTTCTGCCAGCATGAACCCCCCAGCCCTCTCTGGAGTCCGGTACCCCGCAGCCAAGGAACCTGGGGTCAGGGAGGGGCAGACTGTCAGAGAGGTAAGGAGGTCGACCCATCATCCTTCCGGGCAAGGGTGGGGTTACAGGGTTGGGGGTGCCAGGGGCACTGTGTGCAGGGGTGTGGGAAGGACTTGGTGGGCTGCCTTCGGGCGCCAAGAAGAGGGGACATCCGGTCACAGACCTGGAGGGGTTTGGCAGGAGGCGGGCTTCAAAGAAGCTCCAAGTCAGGGGCAGAAAGATTGAGGGTTCCTGCCCACCTGAGGGGCTGCCCCACCCCTTGAGCTGCGCAGAACCCAACCACTGAGCACCGCCCCCTACCCCGCCCACCTGACAGTGCACCCCGCCTCCTAAGCGAGGGCCGCCCCCTCCCTGAGCGTGCACAGACCCCGTCACCCAGTGTGTCCCGCCCACCTGAGCAGGGGCAGACCGCCCTGTCTCCCCCAAACAGCCCACCCCCCAGGAGGGAGCTCCCGCACAGGCGCCTCGCTCAAGAGGGGCCCTGGGCTGCAGGTGGAGGTGCACTCACGCGGGAGCTGGTAGCTGTAGTGGCCCGCGGGCCCAGCCGGCCGCAGCACCAGGGTCCTGGTCTCACACTGGTTGTTCCTGCCGTGGGTCACTTCGGTCAGGGTCAGGGGTCAGGCCCGGAGCGCCCCCTCACCGCTCCTGGGGAACCCGCCCGCGCCAGCCCACCTGACAAAGGTGGAGGTGAGGTTGAGGTCACCGTCGGCGGTAAGGGACAGCTCGGACCGGCACATGGACAGCACCGCCTTCTTCTCTCGGATCCATGAGGAATTCGAAGCCAGGCCCGCGCTGAACCAGCGGCCCAGGAACTGCGTGGACGACGGCGCACCCAGTGGGGCCGTGCCCTTGGTGGATCCACGCCCCACGGTGTCCCCTCCCCGTGTCCGGATCGCCCCTCCTCCCCGCAAGCTGTATCTGATTCCCGGGGTCTCTATGCCTGTATCTATCCGGCCTGGAACGGAGGTAGGGTGTGTATCACGACTGCAGGAACACACCCGTGACCGACCAGTGCATGCACACATGAGCAGGTGTTTCTCAGCCCATCAGGGGACAGAGGGCTCAGCCCTGCCAGTTGGCGAAGTGCAGTGGCCCTGCGAAGGGACTCTCCCGGTCACCCTGGGACAGGTGCCCCCTGTCCCGGAAGACCGTCAACTTCTGCCGGGCCTGGGCAGCAAACCCTCACCTTGTCCTGTTGGAAGTTGGGCTGCAGAGAGAGCTGGGCCTGGCCAGGAGTCTGCAGGACCCCCAAGACCCCTAGCAGGACCAGCCCCATCCACAGTGGGCGTCCCACAGCCATTCTCTGGAGCAGGTGCTGGGGTGCGGAGTCAGCTGTGTGGGCAGCGAGCGGAACAGGCAGAGTGCAGCAGGGCTCGTGAGAAACCGATTTATGAGCCCTGCACGGCCGCGTCCCTGCGCCAAGGACAGCCCCTGGAAGCTCGTGATGCTGAGGAGGAGGGCCGGCCGCCCGCCTGGCCCAGCTGCAGCCTCACCCCCCACAGCTGCTTATGCAACAGGGGGGGTGGGGTGGACAACACCGAGCGGGACCCTCCCCACTCCTGCCTCCTCAAGCTGCCCCAAGCTTCCTACCTCCTTGGCCCCCGATCCCCTTGTCCCCCATCACACCTCCTCTGAGACCACTGACCTCAGGGAGACACAGCCCTGTGTGTGCCCCAGAGCACGTCCTGAGGGGTCAGCAGACCCGGGTGCAGGAGAGGCCCAGCCAAGGTAAAGAAACCCGACCTGCGGAGCAGACCGTGTGGAGAGTGCAGGTGCAGCCTGCAGGCGCAGTGGGGCTCCCCTGGGGAGAGGCCCCTGCCCCCTCCACTCTGCATCAGCTGCGTCTTGCTGGCCCTGCCCAGGCTTCCAGAGCTCCACAGCAGCAGCGTGAGCCTGGGTCTCCCCTGCGTCTGGGGGGCTGAGCCAGACTGCTCACAGCTTGCAGGCCTGATCCAGGGGTGAATGGGGCAGATGTGACCTAGGTAGGAAGAGGAGGCCTGGGCACAGTTCTTGGCTGGGGTGGGCAGAGCCCCCAGCCCCAGGCCCCAGGCCCCTCCGGGCAGTGGGCTCAGCTCTGTCTCGGGGATTGGAGGCTGGGTCCCTGGCAGGGAGATCCCCTCCTCTTGACTGCAGTCATCAGAGATGACTGCCGGGAGAGTGTGGGCTCAGGGGCAGCACCCTCATGGAGGCAACATGAACCTTGGGAGGTGGACACCCTGCTCCTCCTGCCCCTCCATCTCCTCAGCACTGGTTGGACTTCCACTGAGGGGACTGGTGTAGGCAGCTGGGCAGGGTGCAGCAGACAATTGAACAAAATAGAGGAAAAAAAACTCAAGCCTCAAGTTGCAATGTTGAAAGATCCTATGAGCAAAACATTGAATGAAGCAGGAAGCATTGAGATAAGAATTTGGAGTCACTGTATCAAAAAGAACCCAGTCGAGGGTAGCGGGAGGGTGGGTTGGAAATGGGGAACCGATTACAAGGATCTACATGTGACCTCCTCCCTGGGGGACAGACAACAGAAAGGGGGGTGAAGGGAGACGTCGGATAGGGCAAGATATGACAAAATAATAATTTATCAAGGGCTCATGAGAGAGGGGGGAGCGGGGAGGGAGGGGAAAAAAAGAGGACCTGATGCCAAGGGCTTAAGTGGAGAGCAAATGCTTTGAGAATGATGAGGGCAAAGAATGTACAGATGTGCTTTACACAATTGATGTATGTATGGATTGTGATAAGAGTTGTTTGAGCCCCTAATAAAATGTTTAAATGAAAAAAAAAAAAGAACCCAGTCAACATTCCACCATGTGAGCAAGACCCAGTGGGCTGAGGGAAGACGTTCCACTGGCTGGAAGTGATCATGCTGGAACCCACTCCAAAAACAGGTGACCCAAGAGAATGCTCAAGTTATCGAACAGTATCATTGATGTCACATGCAAGCACAATTTTGCCGAAGGTCATCCCACATGGTTGTGACCGTGCACAGACGAGGACATGAGCAAGGGTTATCATTGCCGATGTCAGATGGGTCTCAGTGATGGCCGAGAACATCAGAAAGATAGTTGCGTGTGTTTCACTGACTACACAAAGACATTCGTCTGTGTGGACCATAACAGACTATGTAGCCTGAGGAGAGCGGGAGTTCCGGAACATCTCATGGGTCAAGAGGCAGTTGTTTGAACAGAACAGGGGAATACTCCATGGTTTAAAGTCAGGAAAGCAGTGTGCTAGGGTTGTATTCAAACTGTGCAAGCCTAGCACATATCACAGAATCTGGATTACAGGAAGAAGAGTGTGCATCAGGATGGGAGGAAGGCTTCAGATGACACACCTTGCTTGCTGGCAGTGAGGAGACTTGAAGCCCTTGACGATGGAGATCAAGGACCGGAGCCTTAAGTGTGAACCGCAACTCAATGTAAAGAAACCAGACTCCTCACCACTGGACCCACTGACGACACCCTAATCAATGGAGAGACGGTTGACATGGTCAAGGATTCCCACAACCAGTGCCCAGAAGCAGTCGAGAAATCCAACAAGGCATCGCCTTGGGCACATCTGCCGCACAGGACCTCTTTAAAGTGTTGAAAAGCAAGGCAGTTACCTTTAAGGCTTAGGTGTGCACGACCCAAGCCAAGGTCTTTTCCATCACCTCCTATGTACGTGAAAGTTGGACGTTGAGTGAGGAGGACCGGGGAATATCCTCGTGGGTGAGACCGAAACCTCCGCCACAAGAACGGGTTGTCTGTCTTGGAAGAAGGACAGCGGAATGCCCTGGAGAGGTGAGGATGCTGAGACTCATGTTCTTTGGACACATTGTCAGCAGAGACCTGTCCCTGGAGAAGGACGTCAGCTTCCTACAGCAGAAGTTGGGGGGGGGGGGCGGGGAGAGGCAGGCCCTGAGGAGAAGGGCGGCCGCAGCCATGGGCTCTAACGGGAACAGTGGTGAGGGCACCAGGACTAGGCGGGGTTTCCTTCCGTTGTCCATCGGGTTCCTGTGGGTCAGATCGAGGAGACCGCGCCTGATGACAGCAACACAAACAAACTTGAAGAGCCTTTGAAGACCACCCCGTTCTCCTCCGTGGATCACGGAAAGGAGACTGAATGCATTGAGCAATTAAATCCCGGCAGTCTCCCTCCCTGTTTTTAAATTTTATTTTCCCACTCCATCTTCCCACCAACTTTGTTGAAGCCCCCTCCCAGTCACCACGAAGGGTCCCCGGTGGGGCAATGGGCTTCGAGCCGCAAAGACGAGGCTGTGGACCCCGTACAGACCGACAGTCTCAGAAACCCACAGGGCAGCTCTGTGCTGTGGGCGCGCCGCGAGTCAGGATGGACGCGTGGAGGTGGACCTGGCCATATTGGCAATAGGTGGGAACGGCCTCACAGTCCAAACCCAGTGAAAGGCTTCATCGGGGTACACTACTCAGCCCCCAGGAGACCAGGGCTCCGGCCCTGCTCACGGCAGGGGGGGGGGGGGCGGGCCTTGACAGCCTTCCCCGGAGAGGCCGGCGTCAGTGCCTGGTGTGGAAGGACAGGCGCTGTCCCGAGCGGTTTGTGGGCACCCGTGTGGGAGGGCTGCGGGTCAGATGTTCAGGAAACAGCAAGCTTCTCTTCACGATGCCCGTGGACATGGGGCTGCAACCTGCTGGACAGCAGCGAGCACAGCAGATGCATGAGGTGAGAGGTGGCCCCACAAGCTCCAGTCCTGTGGCTGAAGAGGATGTTCTTGTTACGTTCGCCAGGCCCCGGGTGCAGGGCTCCTGGTGCCACCCCTGTTGTGTGGCCTGAGGGGCAAGCACACAGTGGGAGAGGCATGCTGGGTGTCCACTGGCAACCACAAGACAGACGGACACCAACTGCCTGAAGCCTGCTCTCAGAGGAGGTGTGGCCCTCTTGCAGCAGCAAAGGGATGAGGACACCCCCCAGGAGAAGGGGGAGCCCCCCACTCCTGCATGGCCCCCACCCACTCTCCAGAGCCCCCTGGCCCTGCTATTGTCCTGGTTCTTCAACCTTGAGGATCCTGTGGTCCCAAGGCAAGGGCACCCCAAGAATGAGCAGTGAGAAAGCCCTGGGACAAGGTGGGGGGCCCAGGACGAAGGGACCTGGGAGTGTGGGGAAGGTCAGGACAGGTAGGCCAGTGTGGGTGTGGGAGAGGTCCAGGGCAGGGGCATGCAGGACAGGGGGAACTCTGGTGTATGAGGGGATGGTAGCCCAAGAAAGGGGGTCCCAGTGTGTGAAGGGGGTGACCTGCATGTTTGCTGCCCTGAGGTGAGATGGAGTCCTTACTCAGGATGGGGCCCACTGACCCCCTCACTCCCCTAAGCTGGGCTCTGAGTGGGGGGCTTCGAGGAAGGCCTCCAAAGGGGTCCTGAGCAAGGGGCCCTCCTGAGGCGGCAGGACCCCCCGGGTCAGCCCTCCTGCAGGGCTTGCCCGAGTCTGCAGTGACGTATGTGTGTTGGGAGGTGGGTGGGTGGAGCCTCCCCCAGACTTGACCTTCAGGGACAGTCCGTGCCCTGTCCAGCGGGCGGTCTTGCGACCAGGCTCAGGCTCACTGGTTACTTGAGATCAGTACAGGCACATCCCACTCTCCCCAGGCTGCCCTTCACGGCTGGTCGGCTCCTCAGGGCTCTGCAGCCGTGGGTCGTGGCCCATGCAGCGTGGCACCTGCTGACCGGTACAGCGGCTGCAGACAGTGCTCTGTCCCTGGGCGCCCCCGATGGATCCGCCCACTGTCTGTCTCCTCACCGTGCCCGGAACATTATCAGAAGGAGGGGAGGGCAGTGACCTGGCTCTCAGAGGGGCCCTGATGGACAGGTCTGGGCTGTGTTACCTGGGCTGGGGAGTGGGCACAGGGCCGGAGCTGCCAAGGACCCTGACAGTGTGCCTCTAGCCCCCCCCCCAATGACCCCTCTGTCCCTCTCAGCCTGGGTGACCCCAGACACTCAGGACAAGTCGGGTTGAGGGCAGTGGCAGGGGGAACGGGGGAGGGACGCCAAAGGGTTAAATGGGGATAAGTGTCTGAGAGCTGCCCCCATCCACGCCAGCCTGGGGGTGTCTAATGAGGCTGATGCTTGGGGTGCTCCATCCCCCTCAGTCCTCCCTAAGGGTCCGGCCTAACCCTGTCCGACCTTCCATGTTGTCTTATGTAAGGGGCTTCTCCAAGCCCAGCTGTGTCAACTTCCAGCCAGGAAGCTGGGCTCTGCAGGGAACCACCCCCACTGCAACTTTCCCTTCCCAGGAAGAGACCCCTGGCCTTTCACTCACTGGCTCTGCCCCCGGCTGCCTGCAAGGCCCAGCACCTCCAGCCGGAGCCCTCTCCCACCTACAGGCCTGCAGGACCAGCAGCCCCGCCCAAGAGAGCTCTGAACACTGACCTGGGCACCCCAGTCCCCCCCTCCGACCTCTCCTGCTGCCTTCTGCCCATGCCATTAGCGCCCACCCTGTTCCTGAACCCCCAGACCCAGCCTTTTCTCCTCAGACCCTGTCCTTGTTGGCCCACTCTGGCCAGGCCTCCAGATGAACCCCTCTCTCTGAGGGCTCTGGGGCCTCCCTCTGTCTCTCTGTGCAGGCCCCAGGCACCAAACTGGTCTTGAGCAGGACAATGGAGCCCACTGTAGGCAGGGTGGGCCTGGGCAAATCAGGAACGCCTCCTCTACCCCAACCCCACCCCTCTTTCCTGCCCCCACCCAGTCCGCTGTAGGCCCCACCCTTCCCTCCACCCCTTGCCCTGCCCTGGCAAGGCCAGCAGACCCCAAGAACCCCCCAGCCCACAGCCGTCGAGTCCGTTCTGACTCATGGGGCCTTGAAGGACAGGGTAGGACAGGGTAGCCCCTGTGGGTTTCCCAGACTGCTGCTCTCGAAGGAGTAGGAGGCCCACCTTTCTCCTGCGGAGCGGCTGGTGGTTCAAACTGCTGACCTCATGGAAGACAGCCCAGCGCGTGGCTGCTGAGCCACCGGGCTCCTCAGAGCTCTCCGACCCACCGACCGTGGCAGAGGGGAGCTGGCTGCCCCCACCGCCCAGCCCCAGAACAGCCCTTGCACAAGTGGAGACCCCAACGGCTAATGGCTAATCTCGCGCTGACACACACCCCCCGCCCCGGCCCACTGGCTGCAGGGACCCCAGCTGCCTGCTCCTGACAGAAGACCCCATGCCCACGTGGAGCTGCGCTGCCTGCCGACGCATGTTGCTTGTTCCTGGGATGGGGTTGACAGCGTGCTTTGAGCCTTGGGGTGCAGGTCTCCCGACAGTGATGGTGGAGACAGTGATGGTCTCTGTGAGGAGTCCTCCCTTTCCCCACCTGTTTCCACTAGGCCTAAGGCATCTTTCCTGACCCCAAGCCCAAGCGTGGCCTCACTGCCGACTGGGGTGGAAGTGCCCCAGGGTGGCTTTAGCTCAGGGCACTTCCCTCGCAGAGGCCAGCCTCCAGGGGCAGGCCTGGACCTCTGACCTTGTCCCAGAAGACATGGGCCGAGACGTGGCCGAGACACAACCCAGCCTCACTCACGTCTGGGGGCAGGGTCACATCCAGCACAACTGGAGGGTGGCTGACTGCGGAGTACTGGGGATCGCTCCTCCTCGAGGGGCGCCCGTGGCTCTGCCCATCACAGCCCACCTGTGTCGGGCCAAGAAGAGCCCCGTTTTTGCCACATGTGAAACTGTGCTTGCCCTCTAGCCCCCCTCAGGTACTGAGGACGCCTGGGCCTGGGTAGGGGGCACCACAGGTGCTCTGCATTGGACTGTGACCCCCACACGGTGCCCCAGACCCTGTGACCAGGACTGTGCGCGAAAGGAGGGTCTCCACAGATGGCCTATTACCCTGAGGGCCCTGAGGGTGTGAGTGGGGGCCTGTCAGGAGAGGAGAGGTGGGGAGAGAGACACACAGAGAGACCTGGGAGAGAGGCTGCCCTGGAGCCACAGACGGAGGCTGAGGGCTGGGACAGCCTTGAGGAGCCTGATGTGGGACTTTGGCTCCAGCGACGAGTGTGACGTGTCACCATCATTGTCCGAGGGCATCCAGTTGGGGTACTGGCTCCTCAGTGGTCCAGGTAGCCCCAGGAGGGACTGCCCACAAGCAGCCAACTCCGCCAGTGCCTTCTCTCTGCTGCCCCGAGGGTGGGGCACAGCCAGGGCCACTGGCTGCCTCCAGCCCAGGCACGCAAGGGGCCTGCTGGACTCCTGTGATCCGGGGTCTCTGGCTCCGGGCCAGGGGCTGACAGAATGGAAAATCCTCCCTGTTCTTCCCCACAGGGCCGCCGGGCCGCCCACATTCCTCCTGGGTTGGGGGGCAGGCTCCCCAGGAGTCCCCCTGCAGGCATCTGGAAGAAACACAAAGAGACAGTGTGTCTCCGGAGGAAGGGAGGGTGTGGGCGCTGGGGAGGGAGGGTGGACACACTGTCCCAACCTCCCTGGGAACCTGCTGCTTGGCCTCCACACCCCTTCCCCAGCCCACTCCCACTTACTGGGTGCTAGGCCAGGTGCCCTTCCCCTGGGCACACAGGGGGTAGTGGCCAGGCTAGAGCAGCACCGGGCACAGGACGGGGTTAGGAAGGTGCCTTCAGGATTGGGCCTGGGCCTCTGTGTCCAACCCTGGACTGGTGGCCATTGGGTGTGGCTGGGGGTGTCTGTCCCAGTCAGATCCCCTTCCTAGCCCCAGGCTGCCCCCTGGGCGATAGGACCTGCGTTCCACCAGTTGAGGGTGCCTGAACTAACCAGGGGTCAGGCAGTCTGGACCACCTTGTGGCACTTGGGGTGGGAGGGGGCCGTTAGTGGCAGTGGGAAGGGGTCTGTCCATCTTCCTTGGATTGTGTCTGCTCCCCCTGCTAGGGACAGTCTGGCCAGTCGGTTGTGGCCCTGCTGTCACTGACTCTCACACATGCCAGTGCCCAGGCTAGGTCAGAGGCCCCCACACAGCCAGAGGCCATCTTCCACTGTGCTTGCACCTCAAGGACATGGTGGTCGGGCGGCATTTAGGGAGAGGCCGCAGGCGCTGGAGCACTCCAGGGCGAAGGGGCGAGAGGCTGAGCCGGAGGCCAGCCAGGCGGCAAGGTGGGGGGCTCAGGACCCAGCAGTGTGTTCGACAGGGCTAGAATTCTGAGACGGGACCTCGGTTCTGTGGCCAGGAGGCAGCCCCTGGCCCCCACCGCCTAGCACCCTCTGGGAAACAAGTGTGGGTGCTGGGAGCCTGCAGGGTCTCACAGAAGGCCTGGCTCAAGTGCACACAGTGGGCCTGCGGACACATATGGGGCCGAACCTCCTCCACCCCGTCCTCCCACCATGCCCAGACCAGCACCCCTTCCCCATCCCCAAATTGCTGGCTATGCTCAGCTGGTCACATTGTCTACTCAAAGCCTTGTCCCTACATGGTGGGGAGGCAGGGTACGGGGGCAGGAGGAGCTGTGTTATCTTCCTAGATCCCACCCCTCACAGCGCCCCCCCCATGCAGTTCAGGAACTCTCCCCCGGCCTTTGACCCTATGCCTGACCCCTCCTCTCCACCCCACTCCCACTCCGGGGTCCCAGGTGGCTCAGGGGCCTTGTTGAAGGGGGTGAGAAGTTACGGGGACACTGGCCGGGGCTAGGCCTGCCCTCAGCCCTCTCAAGTGGGGCCAGCCTGGGGGCTAGAGAATGCACTCCCCCTTGCCCCTGGCTTGGGGCCCGGCTTCCTGTCCCCCAATGGAAAGCAGTGGCTTTGCCACAATGTCTAGGCACAGAGGCAGCAAGCCTACCTGGCCACCCTGGGCTGGCTGGGAAGCCACAAGTTACTGCCCAGACCCCATGTGGGGGACTCCTCAGGGGCCTATCTCCACCAGGTGACCCCACCAGGTGGCCGACATCTGGCCACTTGCCCTTGGAACCTGCTGGTTCTCATGGGACTAAACGAAACCTTCGGGAGTGTGGCTCTGCATGGAAGTCAGGGCTTTGTGTTTTCAAGAAGTGACACTGGCCTTAGCCGGGCAGCAGGGAGACCAGGATGAGCTGCCACGGGCTGGCCCTGGGACAGAGGTCTGGGCAGTAGAGTTTGGCAGTGGATTGACTGAGCCTTATACAGAGCGGCCTGACGTAATTCAGCGAGTGGCCGCCAGGGGGAGACCCCTTGCAGCCCAGGACTGCGCTTTGCGAGGGGGGGGGGGAAGGGGGGAATGCGGGGGAGCCACGTCCTTTGGGAGTAAGGCTGGGGGAAGGGGGCAGGGACAGGGCGGGAGGGAGGGAGACCAGGGGGAGGGAGACAGAGGGAGATATGAGACAGGACAGGAAGACCTTAGGTTTGGTGGTGGTGGAGAAGCAAAGATGATGAGACCCTGGGGGGCACCTGGGGCCAGCTGGGGAGGACACTGCCCCTGGCCACAACGGTTTCCTTTCCCCAAGGGGGTGGGTGAAGGGTCTGTTCAGAGTGGCTGTGCAGGAGGCTTCCCTCCCCCGCAGGCTACATCAGCTGCAGGACACCAGTCCTCCCCTCCCCCCACTCCAGAAGCTGGGCCAGGAGGAACCAGCAGAGAGGCCACTTTGGGGAACTCTGTGTGTCAGGTCCCAGTGCCCCGGGGTGGGGGTTGGGGTGGGGGTGGGGGGCTGGACAGGAAATCTCACTGGGAGGGGTGTTGGCTGCTCATGGCAGTGGGGTGTCCTTATGGTCACCTCCAAAGTTGTGGCTTTAGTGTCTGGGCTCAGGCTCACCTTCTGGCCCTGAAGGGGCAGCTGACAGGGCCTTAGCTGAGGTTTGGGGTGTCTGGTCTCCAGGAAGCTCTGGGGAACAGTGCCCAGCGAGGGGAGGGGGCAGCCAGGGTGCTGAGGGCATAAGTCCTTCCAGGGATGCTCCCCCACCCCAGGGAGATGGGATTTGGCCCAAGCCTCCTCTAGAAACCAACATCCAAACCAACCATGGAGCCAATTCCCAGTCACGTGACTCGCGGGGCAGGTGCTGGCTTTGTCTTTCTGTAGCAGAGCCTCTGGTGGGTTTGAACCGGAGACTGTGGCCAGCTATCATACACTGGTGATGTCCCCACCTCAGGCGCTAGACTGGGCATTCTGCAGAGTTCATGAGGTCACATGAGTGGGGGGGGGCTGGTCCCAGCTGACACAGAAGGAAAAGACAGGGGGAGCGTGCAGCTGGGCCATTCCTTACACACCGGAGCACACGGGGCAGCAAAAGCCGGTCTCCCATCACCCTGGGCTGTGTGCAGGCAGCAGGAGAGCCTGGGACCCCCGACAAGGCATGGAGATGGTGGATGACCCCAGGGCTGGCTCCTTTCAGTGGGGGGTGGGGAGGGAGCTGTTGAAGTCCCTGCCCTTGGTCATTCCAGAGCCCGCTTGGCAGGCTATTCACACAATTAAACACTGTGTGTGTGTGTGCGCGCACGCGTGTGCTGGCTTCAGTATCACCGGGCAGACAGCCCTCCTCTCAGCCCCAGGGGCCACCATGCATGACTGCCGTGACAGGCTGCTGTCCACCAGGGCTGGGGCTGGTGACTAGTTGAGGCCCCTTGCTGCACCCCAGGGAACTTCACTAAACACAGACATCCAGGCAGAAAGTCTGTTCCCTCTCAGCACCTCCATCCAGGTCGCCACCCCCACCCCAAAGACCCCAGCCCCCATGATGACCACCTGGCCAGGCCAGTCTCCAGGGACTCCAGTCCTGGTCCCTGGGCACGCCCAGTTTGGAGAACAAAAGGGAGTCTGAGGAGCAAGGTCAAGGCTGGAGGGAGTGGGGTTTCCCGCAGAACCCCTGGTCCGGCTGTGGGGGCGGGAGAACACCTGGCAGCACAGTTCTCCACCTTCAGAACAGAGGCTCTTCCTCATGAGGCCGGGATCGGCCTGTGTCTTAGAAAAAATGTAACAAGATGATCCCTTTGGGGTCCCCTAAACCAGCACCACCTTCTCAGGGGACCTCCCTGCTGTGGCTGTCACCGGCCCAGTGGGGGCCCTCGGGAAGCTGCATTGGGACTGGGGTTTGTTTGGGGACCAAGACAGGAGTCATCCCGAGGGTCTGGTCCCCACAGAGGTGGGTTACACTCGGCTCTTTTGTTCTCTGAACCCGAGCTGTTTCCGTGGCTGGTATTTTTGGACCACCGTCACGTGGTCACCACGATCATGCCACTGCTGGGCTCCACCTGCTTGCCCATCCGACCCCCGACCGCCTGGACAGGCAGTCACAGGGCAGTCATGCTGTTGGGACCACGGCCAGCTGGGAGGGGTCCTTGGGAAGGGCCTCTCCCCATTTAAGGCTTCTGGGGCCAGCCTTCACCATCATATCACTGCCCACTCCCAACCGTGGACCCCGCTCTGTGGGGTGAGTGGGCCAGACAGCAGGAGCCCCCACCATCCTGTTTACCTCGGGGTGCCTCTGGGAACCCCTGGGCCCACCACCACCTCCACCAGCATTCCTGGGCCTGCCCCCACCCATCCTCTGGCAAGAAGCAGAGAGTCGGGGACAGGAGCCCCAAGGGGCAGTCACAGGCTGGAGGAACTGTTGGTGTAGCGGTCAGGCGCTCTCCTGCCCACAGGATGGCTGGTGGTCCTAGCCCACCAGCCACCCCAAGAGAGACAGCCCTCAGAGGTGCAGAAGGGAGGGAGGCAGGCACCCAGAGGGCTGTGCAGGCCGGCACTCATGGCCAGAGGGCGGTGGGGCAATGAGGACTGGGGACCGGCCCACTGGGGTGGGTGTTAGGCAGTGGTCATCTTTGTGCATGCAGGGCCCAGGTGGTCAGTTCAGAGACATGGGCACGACACTCAGTCCTGCCTCTATGGAGCTGAGCACCAGGCACCCTGGACCTGGTGGGGGTCCTACAGACCCCTGGGTTGACGGTGGGCTTACCCGGCCCCACTCCTGTCCATCCAACGGAGCCTTACCCTCTGCCCACCAGCTCTAGGCCCTGGGGACCTCCAAGGCCGGGGGCCCGCCCGCACCACAGTCACGCTGACCAGGGGTCCCAGTGGGGTGGGGTGACCATTGGTTCCCCGCTCCCCCTCCCCACCCCACCCTCAGGCCCAGACCACGAAGGCTGGAGGCTGGTGAAGTTGTTTATTTGTCTCTGAGGGGATGGCGACGGGGGCGGGAGGCAGAGGTGGTGGCGAGAGATGGGGCTGCAGGGCAGGGGTCCCACTCTCCTTCAGCAGACGCGGGGAGCAATCTCCCAATCTGATCAGGAGACAGAGACCCTGGGATGGGAGCTATCTGGGGGAGTGTGGAGGGTGGGGCCTGGTGCAGGGCAGGTTGTGGGGGCCCCTCCCCAGGAGACCCAGGACCCTGCTCTCACCCTCCCTGGGCCCCCACCCTCACATACAGCCTCCACCCACCCGGGCAGTGGCCGGGCAGTCCTGCACAGGGAGGGGCGGAGCCAGGGAACATCAGGAGCATGCATGAGGGGGTGTGCAGATGAGGGGGGAGGAACGGGAGCCTAGGGGCCAGGCGATGGGGCTCTGGGAAGGCTAGGGTTGTGTAGAGCCCCCAGGAGATATGCACACTCTCCCATCTTCCCTCAAGAGACTAGTCCAGCCTGTGGCCCCAGGAGACCCCCCAGTCATGCCTCCCCAAGACCCCCCAAGTCTGTGCCCTCCAAAGATCCCCCAGTCTGTGCCCCGGGGGACCTCCCAGACTGCCCCCAGAAGACCCCCCAGTCATGCCTCCCCAATACCCCCCCAAGTCTGTGCCCTCCAAAAGTCCCCCAGTCTGTGCCCCGGGAGACCCACAGCCTCTCCCCCTGGGAGACCTGCCCCCATTACCCTTCACGACTGGGAAGACCACTTGCTCCTCAGAGAGGTTGTGGCTCTGAACCAGGCACAAGAACTTGTCCAGTGCATCAGGGCGCACTGCCCAGGTCCTGCCTGCACCCCAGGGCCAGCGCGAGGCTCTGTGAGGGGTGGCTGGGCCCCACGCTCCCCATGCCCCCGGCTCACCCAGTCTCCCCGCCCCCTCAGGCCCCCGGCTGTCTCACCCAGCAGGCTGAGCCTGAGCACCAGGTGCCCTAGGACCCAGCGTCTGGAGCGGAACAGGCCGAAGGTGGTGTAGTTGGTGTCCGTCACCTGGACCTCCTCGGAGTCAGCCTGCAAGTCTAGGGCAGCGGCAGCCGTCAGTGCAGTGTCCCCTCAGCCGGCACCCCGCCTGCCCTGTCCATTGCCCCAGGCCTCACCCCTGCTCCTGTCCACCTCGAAGCAGCCGGACTTGTTGGCTGGGTTCAGCGTGTACGCCCAGGTGATGCAGCGCCGGCCCCTGGGGGCGGGGTGTGTGTGTCACATCACGTGGGGGAGGGAGTGGGGCAGGAGTGACCCTGTAGTGGCACCCACTAGGGTCCTGAGTGCCCCACACGAGCCAGGGTTGCATTTTAACCTACCCACAGGGGCTCCTGTACCCTCCTTTCCCCTTCCCTCCCTCCCCTACGCCCCTCCTGAGTTCTCCCCACATGGGTGCCCACCGGCCCCCATAGGCAACATGGGCACTATGCACGGTGTGGCCTCAGTAGCGAGAGGCGGCCCTGAGGGGCAGGCCGGTCACTCACCGGGTCATGGCATAGGACACTTGGATTTGGCCACCTTCTTGGAGCTCGAAGGTGGCCGTGTACGGGCTCAGCAGCTCCCTGTCCTCCTTCCGGAAGGTGTTCCCCGCCAGGCCCACCACGTACCATGACCCCTGGAACTGCAGTGGGCAGAGCTGGGACCCAGAGACCCTGGAACTGTGTGTGGCAGGCAGGCAGTGGGTGGAGCCTGAGCCTAAGGCCCCTGGAACTGGGTGGGGGTGGGGTGGGCAGAGCCTGGGGCCTGAGGCCCCCTCGTGCCCTGTCCACAGGCCACCTAGATCCCTTCTCTTGAGGATCCAAGTAGGCAGGGGTGGACTGGGGCTGCCCCGAGGCAGGGCAGGGACAGGTGACGCTGAGCCTGTTTCCTTGTCTGCAGAGGAGTGAAGGTGGTCCACTCTCGGGACTGGAAGAGCTGGACCCAGGGCCTGACCAGGGGTCGTGGCGGGCTCCTCGTCAGCTCTTGTGCTGGGAAGTGGGTCCATTCCCCTTCCCTGTACTCCAAGTCAGACTGGCAGCCCCCTCCCCGGGGCAGGCAGGCCCTCCCCTCCCCCTCCCTGCGGCCCCAGACCTGGTCTTGATGGAAGTCCAGCAAGGGTTTGTCTGTGGGGGATGAGGTCTGGCCCTGTGCGGCCTCCAGCAGGGCCAGCACCACCCACAGGGCACACCATGGCCCCATGCCTGGTGGCAGTGAGCGGTCACCTGGGAGACACGCCTCTTATGGGCCCTGGGGCAGGGTGCCCTCCCCTCCACCTCCAGATTGGCAGGACTGGACCAGGGAGAGCTGGGGGGTGGGGGCAGATCAATAGGTACCAGCCCCTCTGTCCTCCCACCCTCCTGGCTGTGGTCACCAAGTCCCAGCCCCCGAGGGAGACCACCAGCTCGCAGCCAGGCCCCTGGCCTCTCTCTGACCCACAGGTAGAACCAGCCCCTCAGCCCCGCACGGTGACTAATCCTGGACACTGCGGGCAGCAGACACAGACCTGGTGCTGCAGAGGGCTCCCCCTCGGGGTAGGGGGTACCCTATACTGGCCCTTTGGGCTGGAGGGCTGAGGGTGGGACTCCCCACTGCAGTCCCTGAGTTGGGGGGGCAGGGTGCCAGTCTGGGACCTCCACCCCAAGCCCCGAGTACTTCTCCCCACTCCAGAAGACAAGGGCTCCCCCCAGGAAGAAAGGTGCTCCCGCCGACGACCTCATTTGCTCTGGGAACCTCCCCAGGGAGTCCCGGTCACACAGGTCCCTGCAAACCCAGCCCACACTGACCAGCCCGGAAAGAGCCCTCTCACTAGCCTCAGGGTCACTGCCCGGGCCCCTCTCGGGGGCCTTCTTCACACCAAGGCCCGGCGACGTCAGGACAGCCCTTCTGGATTGGGTCACCCGCAGCGACACTGCGGCAGGTGACAGTTGTGACAGTGGGGTGCGACTGGGCCAGCTCTCTCCAGGAGACCAGGGGCCTGAGATGCAGTGACCCCCGGGCCAGAGAGGACCCCCAGATTGTGCAGGTGCAGATAGCGGTCCCTGTCCTAAAGGGATTCCACCGGGGAGGCAGTACACATGGGGGAAGGGCGGCTTCCACTGCCACACAGATGCGGGTGGAACGGGGTGGGGGCACACAGGAGCCTGGAGCACTCTGGCACCCCCTGGGGAGGGTCTCTGCACCCCCCCAGCAGAATGCACACCTGCATTGGCCCTAGCACACCCCTTCAGCGTTCAAAGCCTCAAAGGAGACCAGACCCTGCCGACAGGGTGATGACCTCCGTTGGCTCCCAATCACTCTACCCCACCCACCCCGGGGCAGTGGGGGTGCATTGCTGCCTTCTCTGCAGCCCCTCCCCAAGGCTCCCTCGCCGGTGTACTGTCCCCCCAGCTCTGCAGAGGAGCCGGGTGGGGCCAGAGACACCTTCCTTGCTGGACTGAGCTCACCCGGTACCCATGCCCGCCCCCCAAAGAGGAAGTCGTGGAAGGAGGACATGGAGGAGTGGCACTGGGACCCCAAGTCAGTTTCTCACCCTGTGTCCTGAGGGGCTCCACAGCTACTGGCCCCTCCCGTCACCTGCCCACGACGGCTGCAGGGACCTCTCCCTGCTCCCAAGAGCCCAGCACAAGGGGTCCTTCATGTCCCATCAGCTGACCTCCAGGGGCCCTACGGCCATACAGTGGCCCAGAACACACAGTGCCTGGACACACAGTGCCCCAGGGCAGCCGAGCAGCTCTGATGATGGTGCTGCCCCCGGGGGGGGGCCATGGGCCCGGGTGTGCCCCCCCCCCCAGAGGCCCAGCCCCTGCTCTTCCTCCCTGGAGCTCAGCATGTCTCAGTCTCTCTCAGCCCCAGCTTCTCCGTATCTTCCAAGGGAGTGTGCCCACTTCCTGGGGACCCTTGGTGAGGGTCAGCAACTGGCTGGGGCCATCTCGCAGGGGACAGTGGGCACTGGCCTCTCAGGTGTGATGGAGGCAGCCCGAGTATATAAGGTGGGGCAGGAGTCACCCCCAGTTCTCAGGCCCCCCACAAGCCTAACTCCAAGCCATTGAGTCGGAGCTGACGCACAGCCCATACAGGACGGGCAGAGCTGCCCTGAGGGTCTCCCAAACACTCCATCTTTATGATGGCAGATGGCCTGCTTTGCTCCCCAGGAGCAGTTGCTGGACTCGAACCACTGCCCATGTGGTTAGCGGCTCAGTGCACAGACTCCTGACCCCTCCCAGTGACGATACACCTTCTCTGGCCACTGGCCTCTGTCCGCCCCCCCTCACCCCCAGGGTGGACATGCCCCTCCGGTTTGGGGCACAGATGGCCAGCCATGCTTCTCTTCTGACTGATTGGCTGGTGGGCGTGGGGCTGCCATGGGCACTATGGTCTCTGGGCACCGAGGCTGGCATTACCCTCTTGTCCCACAGCGTGGGGCAGTCCCTCAAGGATCAGTGACCCAGCCTTATCCACTCATGGCCGTGGTGGCAAGGACGGGTCAGAGGGGACATCTGAATGCATTTAATGAGAAAGAAGTGCTAGGGGACGGAAGGGCGGTCCACTTCACCTGGTGGTGGCCCCTGAGGAGGGGGCCAGTGGGCCCACCCTGCCCAGGGGTCTTCTCTGTAGATCATGCCTTGCACGGGTGCCTCCTGTCCCCTTCAGCCCTCGCTGGGGACTCAGCGCCTCACCTCTGCAGCAGAGACCCACCTCACCAGCTGTGTCGCCCCACCCCTCCTTTGCTGGGAAGCCCCTGCCATCCCCAACTCAACAGCTGTGCTACCTCCAATCTCAACCCCCTCTGTCCCTCCTCTGCCCCCTCCCCACCAGGGCAACTCCCTTACCATCCAGGAGGTGGAACTGGTCTGCTTCCTGGCAGAAACCTGGGGGTGCAGAGCAGGGTCAGGGGTGGTGTAGCCTGCCCCAGAGCATGGCTCTCGTCCCTCAGTGGGGCTTGGGGCGTCAGGGCCGCCCAACTCCGGGGCCTGGGCACGCACCGTACTTGGGGAAGAAAACGGTGTGCTCCTCGGTCAGGCGGGCAGCCTGTACCTGCCGCTCAAACTCGCTCAGCACGGAGTCGCTCACGGGGACTGCGCGGGCTGTGGACACGGCGGGGATGTTCAGACAGGCGCCCTGTCGCCCTCACCATCAGCGGGCTCCGCAGGCAGGAGGGGTCAGGGTGTGGGCTCTGGCTTGGGGATGCAGGGGCTGGAGGGTCACTGGGCTCTGGTTCAGGGTGTTTGGTGTGGGGTCTGGGTTGGGGGGCACTCAGGCCAGCATGTGTGTCTTGTGTGTTGTCGCCCCACCCCATCCCAGGGGAGCGCTGATCCTGGACGGGCCCCATGTGGACGCACCATACAGCTTCACAGTGAGCTGCCTCGCCCGCTCCAGGAACAGGATGGCGAAGTCCCTGTAGTCTGTCTCTGCGACCACCACATCCACATCCCCCCGGGCGCCTCGGGCTGCGGGCACAGGGACATCAGCACGGCTGGCCTCGCTTTGCCCACGGCCCCGTGTGGCAGCCCCAGCCTCACCTGGGAGCAGGAACCGCCCAGGGACCCCCGCATCTCTCCAGAGCTGTCGAACCTGCCAGCAGATCCCGTCCCTGCGGGGCGGGCAGAGGACACAGCTGGCATGGGGGACCTGGCCAGGCAGGACCATGGTCACGGGGCACTCACTGTCTAGGCCACAGGTCTGAGGGGCAGCAGGCTAGACAAGAGGACAGGAGCCTGGGGGTAGAGGGGTGGGCTCAACTTGTGGTGGAGGTGGGAGGCCGGGGTGGGGACTCACAGTTTTCGGAAGGTGCTGACAGCCAAGGCTGAGCCCTGGGGGGTCACAGATAGGGCTGTGGCCTCAGCTCGGTGGCTCTGTTCCTGCAGGAAGCGGCACTCAGAGGCCACCGCCACCAGGAGCCACGTGCCTGCAAACTGACACCAAGGCCTGAGTCCTGCAGCAGCATCAGCAGTGGGCCCTCGGCTGCCCCCCACCCTGCACCCCTACAGCTCCCTCCCCTCACCCCTGCCGCTCTACCACAGCTCCCTGCCTGCTACTCCCCCTGCCATTACCTGCTGGGTATCAAAGTTAGCTTTGGGGTGGATGGAGCTGATGGGGGACGGTGGCCTCAGGGGCCTGGGAACCCGCTGGCCCAGCAGGCAGGGGGGCAGGAGCAGGGTCAGGAGGAGTACTGGCCTGGCGGTCAGCATGGCGTCTGCTGTGGAGCCTGGACTGAGGCAGCCAGGGACTGGGAGGCCACGTCCCAGGTCAGAGTCCACCGCCCAGTGTTGCCCAGAAGCCCAGCCTGGGGGAGGAAGTCCGGCCCAGGGGGAAGTACACACCAGCTCTGCTTCTTGTACCCCAAGCCAGAGGTGGGGGCTCCCCCAGCCTCCTGGGTCTGCCTGCCCCGGTGTCTGATCCAGGCCTGGCTTCGCTGCAGGGAGGAGCAGGCCCACGTCCACCCGTAAAGGCCCTGCTGACCTCTGGCCAGGGTGCTGCGAGCCCGTCCACTTCCTCTGTGCCCTGTGCTCAGCCCTCCGAACACTTCTCTCCTTGGGCCGCCGGCAGGGCCGCGGCAGGAATTTTGTCCTTCCGAAGCGCCTTCCCGGAACTGGAGGCGGGTCTCGAACGGGCGACTTGCGCCTCACTCACGGGCCCGCCCTCCTGGCCGCCAGGGGCGCTGTTCTGGCCGGGCTGCGCGCGCAGGCGCACTGGCCGCAGGCGCTCGGCCCTCGGCGGCCATCGATCGCTCCGGGCTCGTGGCGTCGGGCCTGCGGCCCCAGCGCGGCGGCGGCGGCGGCGGCGGCGGCGGAAGTAGTCGGGGCGCCGAGCGAGCGGGCCCGCGGGCGGCGGGGGCGGCCGCGGTGAGTGGTCCCCGTGCCGACCGCTGCGCCGGGGCCGGGGCTCCCACTCGAGGGGGCGGGCTGGTCGGAGACACGACCGCGCCCGGAGGCGCAGTGGGCAGCGCGGGCCTGGAACGCCCCGGCGGGCAGTTGGCCGGGGTGGGGAGGAGGGGCGGCCGGTTCGGGAGCCCGGGGAGCCGTCCTCGGGCTGAGGGCAGCGCCGCTTTGCAGAACCGCCGGGACAGCATGCCACGATGGACCCGGGGGGCTGGGCGCTGCTCCCCGACTGCCTGGTCTACCAGATCTTCCTGAGCCTCGGGCCCGCGGACGTGCTGGCCGCCGGCCTGACCTGCCGCCAGTGGCTGGCCGTGTCGCGCGATGAGTTCCTGTGGCGGGAGTTGTTCTACCGGTGCTACCAGGTGGCCCGCGACGTGCCCCGACACCCAGGTCAGCGCGGAGCCAGGCGGGGATGCCCCTCCCCGGCACTGACCGCACCCCCAGCACTGACCCCCTCCCTGCAGCGGCCGCGTCCTGGCTGGAGGAGTTCCAGAGGCTGTGGGACAGGGTGCCGTGCGTGGAGGTCCAGACCCTCACGGACCACACGGACCAAGTGCTGCACCTCAGCTTCGCCCACTCGGGGGCCCAGTTCGCCTCCTGCTCCAAGGACTGCACCGTGAAGGTCTGGAGCAGCGAGCCGGTGGCGGCCCTGCTGCACAGCGCCAACATGCGGCCCTACAACTGGAGCTACACCCAGTTCTCCCAGTTCAACGCGGACGACTCGCTGCTGCTCGTGTCCGGGGTCTTCCTGGGGCCGCACCACTCCTCGTCGGGGGAGATCGCCGTCATCAGCCTGGGTGAGTGCGCCCGGCCGCCCCCCACTTCCTCACGGCCCATAGTGAGGCCCCTCCCCACACCTTCGTGCGCCCCCTCCCCGCTGTCCCCCAGACACCTTCGTGCTGCTGTCGCGAGTGAGGAACAAGCCCTACGATGTGTTCGGCTGCTGGCTCACAGAGACTAGCCTCGTCTCGGGGAACCTACACCGCATCGGAGACATCACCTCCTGCTCCGTGCTCTGGCTCAACAACGCCTTCCAGGTGGGGGCGGGGGCGGGTGGGGAGGGGGCCACTCACGCCAGCTCCGGTGCCCACTGCCCTGTGTCCGCAGGACGTGGAGTCAGAGAATGTGAACGTGGTGAAGCGGCTCTTCAAGATCCAGAACCTCAACGCCAGCACCATCCGCACCGTCATGGTGGCCGACTGCAGCCGCTTCGACAGCCCCGACCTGCTGCTGGAACCCGGCCCGCCGGCCCCCAGCACCAGCACCTGCCGTGTCTTTGACCTGGGCAGGGGCAGTGGCAGCGGTGGCGATGAACCCAGGGCTCCCTTCCGCGCCAAGGAGGGCCTACGGCGCTTCCTGGACGACATCCTGGATGGGCGGGTGAGGCCCTCGCTGTCTGAGAACACGCTGGAGACCAGGGTGGCGGAGCTGCTGGCCCAGGGCCGCACCAAGCCCCCCGAGCCCACCACCAGCGAGGCCAGGAAGTACCTCATCTTCACCACGGGCTGCCTCACCTACTCGCCGCACCAGATCGGTAACGGCACCCCCCCAAGGGTCCTGTGCCCCCCACCATCGTGTAGGTGTTGGGTGCGAGCATGCAGACCCAGCCCTAGGTGTGCACCCCCCTGGGGAGGGCCCTCTCCCTCTCCCTCATAGAGACCCAGCCCTGGAGGCACAAGCCCCCCAGGGGGCCTGGCTGTGGTGGGGCACTGGCCGTGCCCTCAGCCCTGTTCCTCACAGGCATCAAGCAGCTCCTACCGCACCAGATGACAACGGCGGGGCCGGTGCTCGGGGAGGAGCGTGGCGCTGACGAGTTCTTTGACTCACTGGACCACGTCATCGATGTCCATGGACACGTCATTGGGATGGGCCTGTCGCCCGACCATAGGTGGGCCTGGGAGGGCAGCGCCCACCTGCAGAGGCAGAGGTGTTGGTGGGCCAGCCGCCATCCAAGCCATGTTCCCTGGCCAGGTACCTGTACGTGAACAGCCGATCCTGGCCCAGTGACGCGGTGGTGGCCGACCCCATGCTGCCCCCACCCATCGCAGAGGAGATCGATCTACACGTGTTCGACCTGAAAACCATGAGTGAGGTGCGGCGTGCGCTTCGGGCCCACCGCGCCTACACCCCCAACGATGAGTGCTTTTTCATCTTCCTGGACGTCAGCAGGGACTTCGTGGCCAGGTGAGGCCCGGTCGGGGTGGGGTGTGGGGGGGTCACGGGCTTGCTCTCCAAGCCTCATGGCTGCCACCCACAGCGGGGCTGAGGACCGCCATGGCTACATCTGGGACCGGCACTATGGCACCTGCCTAGCCAGGCTGCGGCACGAGGATGTGGTCAACTCGGTGGCCTTCAGCCCCTGCGAGCAGGAGCTCCTGCTCACCGCCAGTGACGACTCCACCATCAAGGTCTGGCGCTCTCCACACACTGTACGCGCCCTCCAGGCCCCGCGCCCCCGCCCCCGCCCCTTCTTCTTCTGGCTTGCTGGTCAGAGGCGCTGACCTGCGGAGGGACAAGCCCCAGGCAGGGGTGGGGTGGCAGCTGCCTGCTGTCCTTGGACCCCGCCTAGGAAGTTGCACCCTCTCCTTGGCTGAGCCTCTGGTTGCCCAGGCAGATGTGGGCGGAGCCTACAGCAGCACTGCTGCCGGAGGGAGTGTGCAGGCTGAAACACCCCCCTCCCCGCTGGGTACCCAGGGGCCAGATGCCCTGACCACTCAATGCACGGCCATCGGCCATCCCCACCTCCCAGCTGTGACACTGGGCATTCGGGGGACAACCACAGCCACACTACGCACCCCCCCCCCCCACCTGCCTCCTGCCTGGCCCTGAGCAGGGACACAAGGACATGCTACCCAGCTAGACAGCCCTCAGCAGGGTCTTTGCTCTGGTCTCACGTGTGGCACCATGTGGCCAACAAGCCGCTGCAGCCCACAGTCCAGTACTGGATTCGACTGTCCAGAACCCAGGCCCCTCCACTGGCCGCAGCCACCTGCCACACTAGGGGTGCATGTCCCCTGAATAAAGGCCCGCAGCAACACTCGCCTGAGCCCTATGCTATGTCTGTGGGGCCAGGCTGTCCCCATGTGACATGGCCTGGGGCCACCGTGGAGTAGCGGGCAGGCGGCCGGGTGGGTCTCTGCCTCCGGAGGCTGGGTGTGAGCTAAGCCTGCAGCACAGGGTTTTTCGGGTCCACCACCCTATTCCCCTGGCATGGACTGACCACAAGGGGATCCTCAGGAAGCACCAGGTGGTGTACAGGGAAAGGAGAAAGCACTTCGGCCAACGAACAACACAGGAGGCCACTCGGAGCTCAGGGCCTCCAGGCGGGCAGGGCCTCACCCCCCGCAGCAGAGGAAGAGGAAACAGCAGGGCACCGAGAACTAAGGGAGCCTGCAGACAACGCTGTGCCCCAGTACACCCGAGAAACAGCCATCCAAACTGCACCCAGACGAGCAAGCCCGTGGAAGCATAACTAGCCTGGAGAAGCCCGAGGTGCTCTGACCAGCACGTGTTCAGACCGACTCCACGGGGAGCAGCAGGGCCCAGTCACTGACCACCAGCCCCCAAGCATATGGGTCAGAGTCCTTGGCAGCTGCCACCCTCCATGGGGCCAAGCCGGCCTCCTAGGTCAAACAGGTGTATGAAGCTCTGGTTTCTCAAAATGCAGACTCGGCACCCCTCTAGAGCAGGCAGGCCTGGTGCAGTGATCCCAAAGTCGGCACTTCAAAACCACCAGCCCTCCGTGGGCTTTCTACGCCAGCAAACAGTCTGGGAAGTTCTACCTGCCCTATAGGTGCCTCTGTCTGAGAGGCCCCCACCCCATGAGTGTGCTGTCCTCAGGGCCGTGCCCCGTGCTGCACAGGCGACCAGTGGGAGTGAAGGCAGTGACCAGGTCCCCCCCCCCCGTAGCACAGCGCAGGGGCAGCCACAGCCCCTTGAGATGGGGCTCTGCCCAGTCCTGTTATCAGCCTCATAAGCCCCCATACAGAGGTACACTCACCCTACGGGGACATGCAGGGCCCTGTGTGCCGCAGGAGACTGCGCCGAGGAACATGTGCAGGGACCTCCTGGAAGCAGTGTCCCGCCCTGTCCAGGACAACTTGGGGGGAGTGAGGTCCCACTCCTGCAGCACCTGGTCCTCTGAGGGCCCTGTAGTAGTGAGCGGCTGCTGCCTGTCAGCACAGCAGGGTGGCTCCAGAGGGTCCCTGGACTATGACCTCTGTGGGATGAGGGCCACTGGCCAGAACCCCAGTGCAGTGGCTCTGAGAGGTTCTCCCCCGTCCAGACTCACTCAGCACAGACTGCTGGGATGTCTCAGACTGGACTGGAAGGCACAGCTCCAGCTGCTGGGAGGGCATTGCATGTGGCTGGGCAGTGTGGAGTGTGCTCATGATGGTCAGCCAAGAGCTCAGCAACACACCATGTGCTTGTGCTAGGGACCGGCGGGGACACCAGCTTCAACTCAGGTCTGAGTGCGGCCATCAAGTAGAGGGGGGAGGCCCCCACTGACCCAGGCAGCCTCCCTCCCTGGTCCCACCTGCTAACCATAGGATAGCCCGTCCACCCTCCTGATACCGAAGACCAGCTCCTCTTTTCCCCAGGATAGCCCATGTGCCCAATGCCATTATCAGACTGGCCCCAGGACTGCCCACCTGCTAGCATTGTCCAGCATGGATACCTGCCAGGTGTCAGCTCATGGCAAGGCCCTCCTGTTCCACAGGGTTGCCATCAATGCTCCCAGCAGCCCGATGCGCTAGAGACCTGCCTGGGACCAGGACGCCAGGCCTACAGTGCCACACTTGTCCATCCCCCCACCCCCAGAGGTGGATGAGGCATTGGTCTCTGCACTGGGGGCCACCAGGTGATTGGCAGGGAGCAGCCAGATGGGTAGTTGGGGTAGCTCAGTGTCTGGGGCACAGACCCCCATCCACCACACAGTGGACAGCCAGGAGGACACCACATGTCCTGCAGGTTTGAAAGGTTTAATGGTGAGTCCTTGGTCAGCTGGTGGTGCTGCTGACTGGCCCTGAGGGGGCGGGGCTGGAGCATACACCCACCCCACCTGCACCCAGGGGTCCAGCACCCCAGTGCTGCAGGGATAAGGACCCGTAGCCCCCTTCCCTGCTTCCACGCCTGAGTGCTCCTGGAGGGTCCTGTAGGCGCTCTGCCGGGCTGCAGTGCCATGCTGCAGGAGCCATGGCCGGCCACCATGCTGACCACTGCTATGCCCTGCTCCCCAGGCTGTCGCCCTAGTGGGCCTCCTGCCCTGGTGCCCATGCCTGGCGCAGATCCCAGATGGGGGTGGCTAGAGACCTGTCAGGTCCACGATGGCTTTGATGAAAATGGCGTCATTGCGCACGTACGAGTTCTTGGCCTCCATTCTGGAGACGGGGCAGAAGAGGGGGCAGCCGCTGGCGATGTTCATGTCGCTGACCGGCCGCTGGAAGGAGGTGGAGGTCACATCGGGCCGGAAGGCGTCGATCACGTGCTCCCGGTTGTTCTGGTCCAGCAGCATGAGCGTCACCTGGGGGGTGGGGCATGAGGGGTCAGCACAGGACCAGCTAGAGCCAGTGAGACAGCGTGGCCCGTCCTCAGAACTGCCCAGTGAGCTGTGTGGAGCCAACTTCTAGCACCCTCTGCAGCGGAGGACAGAGTGGGCCGTCCTCAGAAGGAGCACACACTCAGCAAATCTCCCGCTGACAGCAGTGACTGGTCCGAGCCACCATTCGCAACACTGGAAGGTTCTACAGACAAGGAGACACAGCACCCAAGACGGCAGGCCATGGAGTCAGGGTAGAAGTAACCGGGCACAGGAGCAAAAACAGGCTGCGTGGAAGGTATTAGCTCAGACAAGGCTCCAGGAACCGATGGAGTACCAACTGAGTCTATCTCAGCAAACGGATGAAGCGCTGAATGCTGGTCTACCCAGGAGAGCTGGAGGACAGCTCCTTGGCTGGCTGCCTGGAAGGACCCACAGCTGTGTCCATTCCAGAGAACCGTGGCAGGAATGACTCGACTATATCAATACCACATGCAAACACAATGTTGTCGAAGATGATTGAAAAAGAGTGTGTCAATACATTTGACAGGAAAATTGGCAGGTACTCCAGCCAGACTCAAGAGGACAGGGCAGGAGGAAGCAGAGAACGAATACCAGAAGACATTCACTTGAGTCTCCCTGACAGGTGTGCCCCTGAGCAAGCTACTGACGATGTCCCCCGGACAGGAATTCCACAACGCTTCAGTCACTGATAGAGAGCAAGGGGACACAGTGGGGTTGAAAACCAAGGAAAACCACCAAGGTCTGGGTGGTGTCCTCCTCCATCTGTGTGCTGCCGAGCTGGCCACTATGAAGCAAGTGGCCTCAGGGTCGGGAGATGACAGACTGGCCACCCCTGAGATAAGCAGGGAGGGGACAGCACACCCCCTTGCTTGCTGGGAGCCAGGCGGGCGTGAGGCTCTGGCTGACTGACAGACGTCAAGGACAATTCGGTGGAGAGGACGGAGACTCAACATGAAGGTCAAGGATCATACGGTCAAAGCAAAGCCCAGTCCTCACAGCCGGCCCAACAAACAAACACGATGAACGGAGCACAGACTGACGCTGTCCAGGATTTCACCGTGCCTGCGTCACCCCACACATGGCACGAAGCAGTCTGCACAGCCCTTTGAAGGGCTGAACCTTGGGGACGCCACACCCGACCCGAGCCGTCATGAGAGTGGGCAGTGGATGAGAGAGCCAAGCAGAGCCGGTGCCTTGGAGACTGAAGGCACCATGGACGCAGCCAGCGGGCCAGGCAGGTCTCCAGGAAGCAGCACAGCCGGATGCTCCTTGAAGGCGAGGATGGAGACCTGTCCCTGGAGAAGGACGCCATGCTTGGAAAGGTGGAGCCCGCGTCAAAGAGGAAGACCCTGCGGAGTCTCAGAGGGCGGCCAGGGCCGGCACCACCAATCACCCACCGAGTTCACCACTCTGCCTTGGTTGGGTGTGGCGAGCCAGCCCGTGCTAGCAGGCACGGCGCTAACTGCTCTTTTGAAGGCCCCTGAGGGGACTTGCATGGACCCGCACACTCCTGAGGGAACACAGGGTTAAACACGACTTCCCAGAATAAACCTGTGCCTGGGCGAACGGAGCTGTCCTTCCCTGGTGTCCCCTGCTGTCCCCACAGATGAAATGTGCCACCTCGCCACACCCGAGACCCATCGCTCTTGCACCAGCTTCCAGCACCCCACCCTGCAGGGTGTGCTCTCCCCAGGGTTCTGAGGGCTCCCACTGAGAGGGGCCAAGCTCCTCTGAGAATACCGTGCGGCAGGACACACCTTCTGGTTGAAGGGCCAGCGCAGCAGCGCGTCGTTGGGGCCTCGCATCACCACGAAGAAGAGGGACAGGTGGGTGCCGCGCCCAGTGCCGTCTCCGTTCAGGTAGATTCGCAGGCACATCTTGTAGCCATACCTGCTCGTGTAGAAGGCTGTGGGGGCGGGGCGGGAGTGAGAGAGCTGGGCGGGGCAGAGGGGATGGGGCGGGCTCCAGCCCCAGAGGCAGCAGGCACTCGATCCACTAACCCCGCCCAAGGGCAGCCTCCCAGCTGGTGGCAGCACCTGGGGAGAAGATGGCAGGGGCGCGGCCAGCCACTGCCTCCTGGCGCTTCCGGGCGAAGTCTGTGATCTTCCACACGAAGACTCCGTCATAGGTGGCTGCCTCCACTTCCCTGACCTTCTGCTCCAGGTCGGCCAGGGCCAGGTCCTTCAGGCCTATGCTGCGCTCCAGCTGCTGCACCTGCAGGGCGGCCAACCGGGCAGCTCTTGACTGCAGCCCCTTCCTGACGGTGGGGTTGCCCCCGTGCGGTGAAAAGACACACACCCCAGGCCGCAGGCGCAGACTGTGCCAGGCCAACATTGAGGACCCTGGGTGCACAAGCTGCCCCCCTCGGTGCCACCACTCACCTTGCTGCTCAGGGCCTCGATCCTCTCCTGGTCCAGCTGGTGCTGCCGGCTGCAGGCCTCGGCTGTCATGGCCACTCGCTCCACCTCCCGGTTCAGGACACAGACGATGTTCTCGAAGGTGGCTGTCTTCCTCTCCAGGGCGTCCCACCTCTCGGGGAGCCCGGCCGACTCGGGGGGCTGTGTCGCCCAGGACCCATTCCCCGACAGACGCTTGGCCTCCAGGACTCGGTCCAGCAGTAGGCCCAGGTGCTCCTGAAGCCGCTGGGCCTCGTGCTCTGGCTGCCGCTCGCTCTCCATCTGCCAAGGGCCCAGCAGCTCAGAGCCTGCGCAGGGGCAAGCCATGCCACCCAGTGTGCAGGGCATGGATCCACCCAGGAGACCGCCTGCCTGCCCACACACTGCGGCCTTTGGCATGGTTAGATGCAGGGAAGTGAGTGAGGTCTGGTGGACGAAGACCACCCAGGACAGGGTTGGGGCCAGGGGGCCACTCTACTGTGAGGCTGGGCAGGCAGGTGGGAAGTGGTGGCCCAGGGTGAGGTGTCCTGGAGGGGTGGAGGAAGGGCTAGGGGAAGGGGGATGGGCCTGGAGACCAACGGGCAGGGCTCACCAGGTCGGGACAACCCAGGGCCTGGAAGCGGCAGGGCACTCTGCACTTGGCACACGTCCTGACATGGTCCTGGAACTGGAGAGGCGCCACTCAGCCGCTGGCCCTCTCCCTGCAGGCAGCGTCCCACCTGCTCCCAGCCCTGGCCCAGTCTCTACAGGGCGCCACAGGCCGGCCATCTCCAAAGCTAGGATTCACACGTGCACACACCATGTACTCGTTCTGTGCACACGTGTGCCCAAACATGTGCCATGTGCTTAGCCCACACCCACACACATCTACGTCCTCACTCCACACCCACAGGGTCCATGTGTTTACCCTGTACCCACACACGCACATGAGCTCCTTCCATGCACACACTGTTCGTGTACTCATTCCACACCACAGTGCCCATGTATTCCACATACACAGATGTGCCTTTGTACTTTCTCCATACCCCCACTCATCCACCTCTTATTCTAATAGACACACACACAGTACACACACACACACACACCTTATTCCTGAGAGACGTCCCCATGGGGTTCAGGGCTCAGGATGCCGGTACGGCCACCCCACTTTGCAGAGTGTCTGTCCCTCTGTAGGACCCAGGGTAGGAATTGGAGGCCAAGTCACACTCCAAACCCAGCTTGGGGGCACCTCTCCAGGACCAATGCCATCGTGACCACCAGTGACTGTGGCATGAAGGGCAGACAGCCAAGGCCCTGTCTGGATTGGTGGGGATAGGCAGGAGGCATCCCCTCCCCCATTCCCCGGGCCTGGGGGACCTCCCGCTGGAAGCAGACCTAGCAGCAGTGCTGGGAAGGCCTGCCCACGCAGCACAGGGCTGGGCAGGACTGCTGCTCACCCCTGTGGGTGAGCTTCCAGAAGGTGAGGAGGAAGGCGTGCTTGAGAGCCGGCAGCCTCCACCCACACACACTGCCCTGGGAGCACTGCCTGGGCACTTACTGGGACATAGCAGAGGGTGGGAGCCCTCTGGGAAGTGGGGTCTGCATGGCCTGAGAAGGGCGGGGATCTGAACAGCCCAGGGAGCAGTGCTGCATAGAGTGTCTGCGGAGTAGGGGGCTGCGTGGCCCAAGGAAGGGGTCTGCACATAGGGCCCCGCGTGGAGCAGGGACCTAGAAGGCTGCTTGTGTCCTCAGCAGCACCATGTGCTCACAGAATCTCACTGGCCAGCTGAGGCCCTGGGAGCAGTCCGAAACCCAGGCAAGAGGGCCTGCCTGGCCCACCAGCTGTTCCCTGCCTTCCGCTCTGGCCGGGAGCCCACGTGGGCTTCCCCAGAGGAAGCACAGCCAGGACCTTGCTTGCCCCACCACCCCAACTGGCCCAAAGGCATGCAGAGAAGTCGGTGGGAGGACACAGGGCCACCATCACAGCGGACTGGTGGTTTGTGCACGTGTCAAACCACGCAGGACCCTGCTCACCAGGCCCGTCCTCCAAAGCACCTGTGGGTGGATACCGCTCACCCTGGCACCCAGGGCCTGGACGCTGGCCCGCTGGCAGTCACTCACCGTCTCCCGAGGGATCTTCCTGTCGCCGCAGCTCTCGCAGGTCAGCGGGACCTTGGGGCAGACCTCACAGTGCACCTGAGGGGTGGGGGTGGGCTCATGCATGAAGCTCCTCCTCACACCGCCACCCACAAGCAGCGGCTGCTTGTCAGGAGGGGCACGCCCAGCCAGACATGCAGGCACCCTCCACAATGTGTCAACCGTGCACGGAAAGCCAAGGGCGTGGGCTTGGATGCATTCAGCAAGATGTAGGACACGAGGCACATCTCGGCCACCAAGCCAAGGTGCCAGCAGCCAGGGTGGCTACAGGCAGGCTGGCCACAGACCGAGAGGGCAGCCACCACCTGTGGGCGTGGCCCAGGGAGCCTGGTGACAGGGCACAGAAGCACTGAATCCCTCAGATTGGGGTGCCCTCTGGGACTAGCTGTCAGGGAGGGGAGGTGGATGGGGGGACTGGGAGGCCACTAGGTACAGCCTAGGACGCCTCTCACAGCACCCCAGGAGCAGCCTATCGGCCCCACCCACAGGCCCACTGCCCTTCTGCACCTGGATCCCCGCCCAGGGCTCACCTCCAGGTCGGCACGGCAGCAAGGGGCCTGGCAGAAGGGGCAGTGGAGGCTGCGTTGTGGGCACTCCAGTTCCTCGTGGTGCGCCCGCTGGCTCAGGCGCACAATGGCCTTGCAGGCTGGGCACTCGGTCGGCATGAATGGGCAGTGTCCCTCGTGGGCGCTCTGTGGCAGCAAAGAGCAGTGTCACCCAGGCAACGATGTCCCCGGCTGTCTCCTCACGGGGCTGCATCTGCCCTACGCCTACACCCAGCTGCGTCACAGAGCCGTCCACCCGGCCCTGCCACCCGAGGTGAAGACGACCTGGGAGGGAGGGCAGGGGCTGACAAAAGGCGCCCTGGCACAGGCCCCCGCTCCGTCCCCCGGGCAGACCATTCTCCCAGGCTCCCAAGGGCTTCCTGGGAGCCGTACACACGCCGCTGCTCTGGAGCTGTCCACACTACCAACAACAGGTGCTGCCGCAGCCGGGGTGACTCCGCCGGGGCTGGCAGGCAGCTCCTGGGGTCATCAGCGGCGTGCTTGCCTTCCTGGGGCTGTGAAAGGCCTGCCCCTCCCCTCCACACTGCTTCCCTGCCCCGTGAGGGCAGCTGCCGCCTGCCAGGAGAGCCCAGTCCACACCTGTGCTCCTGACAGCCCCTCCCTGCTGTCACAAAGGGGCAATGGAGGGACACAGGTGGGGCTGGTCGGCCACACACCCAGATGACCAGGGACGGTGGTGCTAAGGGGCTGGGCCAGGCAGCAGAGGGCCTGAGGCCCATCCAGCTGCCTGTCCACCCTGGGACACTCGGAGCTGGCCACCGCCCAGAGCAGCCCTGGCCGCCCACACCACCAGCCGGCCTCCCCGCCTCAGGGACTTTCCGACTCACTCGGGCCCAGCCAGGGACTTTCCACTCTGCCTGCTTCAGGTGCAAGGGCACCACAGCCTCACACTGGCCTTGCCCTTGGCACTCAGCGGGACACTCAGCTGCTGACCCCAGAAGGACCACAGTCCCAGGGGCAGGGGACAACTACACCCCCAAGGGGACAGCTCCCAGGTTCCTGGAGTGACCTGCCCCCAGTCAACCCCTCCCACCTACAGGCCAGCACAACTGCCCAGCTGAAAGACCACAATGCAGGCTGAGCATCAGGGGCCTCAGCCCACACAGCCCTGGGGCAGACAGTCCAGGACCTCCCAGCTTCCCAGGTCCAGATCCAAGCAAACACCTCTGGACAGCCAAACCCCCACCCCAGGAGGAGACGCTACCTGATCCCCTGTTCACCACCCCGCCTCAAGCCCTGCCCCTGAGATACCAGGACAAGCTCTCAGTTGGCCAGGCTCCCAGTGCTCGGAGGCCATATGGGGCTTCCAGCCGGACACACCCAAGGGGCTGCGTGAGGGCTCCCCAGACCCACTGCGGCTGGACAAGACACAGAAAGTGCAGGTAGCCAAGCCACACGGTCCATTGGGGGCAGGGCCAGGAAGGGCAGTGTCCACAGGGATACACAGAGCAGAGAGGGGCTGGCCTGGGTCACTGGGGTCTCTGCTCTGATCAGCCCTACGCAGTCCAGGCAGGCCTGGTCCCGGATGCCCTGGGCACCCCTGGTCCATGTCCCAACGGTACCTCATACTCCTTGATGGTGCCTGTCCAGGAGCACCCAGTGTGGGGGCAGATGGCCGGCAGGCCCTCTACCTCCCTGCGTGCGGCATTGTCCGGGAAAGCCTGGGGAAAGAGGCAGGCGGGCAGGTGAGGGCAGAGCCGGCAGGTACCACGCTGGCCCAACCCCAGGAGCCATAAGGGGCACTCACAGAGCCACTGTCCAGCAGGGACACGCCCTCCTCGTATATGCCCTCCTGCACGCAGGCGGCGCAGTTCTGAGGCCCGGAGCTGCGGGCAGAGGGACCAGCGTGGTGAGGCGGCAGCGGGTGGGTAGTGGGCCTCATCTCCCTCCCAGGTCAGCGACTGCTTGGCCATCGGAGGATGGGACACTGCGGCCTCGAGCTTAACCCCTGGACACTGGCCCTTCTGGACGAGTCGTCCTCATGGCCAGGTCCTCGCCGGGGGCACAGCACGTGTGTCCAAAAAGGAGAGCAGAGCACCAGTGCCCAGGGGCAACAAGGCGGGTGGCGGGCCACAGCCGCTCACCTGAGGATGCTGGCCAGGCAGCAGGAGCAGTAGCGGTGGCCACACTGGGCCTGCACGGGCCGCCGCAGCACGTTTCCACAGGCCGAGCACAGGTACTTGTCCTCCGGCTGCGTGCCCAGTAGCGTCCGCGAGAAGCCAGGCTGCTGCAGCTCCAGGGAGCCCGGGGGCGTCACACTGGCCGCCGCCATGGGGCCCACGCAGGGACGCTGAGATGGCGAGGCGAGGCCTGCCGGAGACATGCACATGGGGCTCAGCCACGCCGCCCACCACAGCCCCCGCACCAGGCCTGGTCCTGCCTCCCAAGCCTGTGACAGCGGGGCTGGCAATGTCACCAGACCGGCCCTGCTTCAGTCTTCGGGGATGGAGGGCAGCTGGGAAGGAGGTCCAACAATGTCTCTTGAAGCCCTGCCCAGCTGTCAACAACCTCCCACTGTCTCTGGGGGGTGCCATACAGCCACATCAGCTGGTGACCCTTCAGGTGGCCCCTGTAGCCCTCCAGGCTCAGCAATGCCCGGCTGCATTCCGGGTAACCACCAGCCCAGACACCGCAGCCAGCTGTCTGTGTCTGGGGCCAAGGCCACGGTGCCACCGTGCAGCTGATATGGGGTGCAGAGCAGTATGCTGGGCCGCCAGCCCCTCGGACAGGTGGGCCAGAGGAAGGGTCAGAAACGCTGTTGGGCAGGTCATGCCCACGTCCCCCCAGCAGTCTCCTAACGGCTAGGCTTCTGCTGCACACTGGGGTGGCCCAGGCAGCAAGGTCAGTGGACATGGCAAGACGGGGGTCAGTTGGGCCCGAGGCCAAGAAAGCTGCAAGTCGACAGGGCCTGATGACCTGCCCGGGTCATCTCTGGGTTGGACTGCTGCCACGTCTGATCAGTGGTCAATTCTCATGGGCCCTGCCCTCTGCTGTCCTTTCCTGACAGCAGGTCCCCCACACCTGCCACTGTCCCACGGGCATCTGAGCGGCGGCAGGTCTTCTGAGCATGAGCTGTGGGTTCACCTGGAGACTGCTCACCAACACGGCCCTTCTATGGTGTCCATTCTGCCCGTCCCCTCAGAAGGTCTGCCCAGTGGTCCCGGTGCTGCTCCTGGGCTAGTGGGCCAGGCACAGGAAAGGCCAGGCAAGAAGGCGGCAATGGGAAGCAGCCGAGCACCAAGTGGTGCTGGAGACTGGTGGGCATCACAGTCCCCGGGCACCTTCCAGAGAGAGGCCACCAGGAAGGTGGGCACAGTAACACACTGGCCGCCCCCGGAGCAGAGTTGGTGATACAGTGATGACACACGGGTCACCAGGAGTGCAGGCATGTAAACGCTGGCCACCCAGCAGACTCAGGGATGGGGACACAGTGTCAGGAAGACCCCAGGCCACGGCTGCAACCACCATAGAAAACCACCACAGCCGTGGCCACAGCGAGCTGCCCAAGGGCCTGGCCCAGCCTGAGAGGCCATGGGACACTAGTGTCAGGGTGCTGGCCGTGTGCGTCCCAGATGGCTGTGCGGCCATGAGCTGACGTGCGACAAGGGCGCTGACCTCACAGAAGCCCACGTGGGGCAGAGGGTCCGCAGCTGCTGGCCGTGGTCTCTCCCTGCCGAGGTGACTGTGAGCACAGGCTGCTCAGGGCCCAGCACCCTCTCGCTGCGTGGGCATCTCTGCTGCACTAACACCCCCCCACCCCCGCCTCCACGGGCTCTGAAAGCCCCTGGGAGCACGGAGCCAGAACCACACCCAGCACCAAGGGGGCCTGGCTTGCTGGCACCAGGGGCAGGAAAAGGGGATAGGAGGACAATGGGGTCCTCACGGGGGACCTGGACAGGGCAGAGGAGACCCCTGTGGAGGGAGGCGACACTGTCTGCAGGGAACCCCAGGTCCTCTCACTGGAGCACACCCTCGGTGGACACATCCTGCTGAAGGCAGGCTGGCTACTGCCCTGCTCCGTCACCAAACTCTTCTCCGGCTGCTGCCACTACCCACTCTTCCTCCCTGGGTGGCCCAGGCGAGAGCTGAGGCCCAAGTGAGGACTATACTGCACTGCCTCAGCAAGCTGCTGTGGACCCAAACCCCGGTGCCTGTGGATGTGCCCCTCTGCGCAGGACGGGCAGGGCTGGGGGCCTGTCTGGGTCTCTGGAGAGAGTTGAGAGCCATCCCAGACGAGGCTCGATGGTGCCACATGGAGGAATCAGTGCTTCCCAGTGTGCAGGGCACGGTACTGGCAGCTGTGGCAGCGGCCCAGGGGAGGACACAGCAAGCAACCGTGCTGTCCACTGACAAGCCGTCCCTGAGGGGGCTCTGGCTGCAGGTGTCCACGGGCACTAGTAAGACATCTTGGTGGTCCTTTGAGTTAAACCTGCCCCCATGACTTGCACGGGCAGGCCCTCCTGGTCACCCTGCTCCTCACACACACACACACACACACACACACACACACACACACACACACCCTGAATCCCTGGGGAGCCTTAAAGGTGAGCCCCAAAAGCACCTACCCTCCAGGGGGCACCCAGGCCAAGCGACCACCGGGCAGAGCCTGCAGGTAGGCTGGAGTGTCCCAGCAGGGCCCAGCAAGCTGAATCCTGTGGACAGCCAGAGGTGTGTCTGTGGCCCCCAGGACCAGTCTTCTCCCCTCTACCAGCATCCCTGGAGAGTTAGAAGGGCCATGCTCCCGGCAAGCCTGGCTTCTGGAAGGCAATCTCCGTTCCTTCCTTTGATTCACAAGGCAAGCAGGGAACATCTCAGAGAACCCAATTCAGAACCCAACCAAGCTGTCTGAGGAAAACACGCAGGAAGTGACACACCCCACTGGTTGGGCCTCACTTGAACCCAGCAGCAGCAGCATGTTCCTAAATGCCACTGCCCATCAGAAAACACCATTGCCAGACCAGCAGGATCAGGATGGCCAGCGAGAACCTCTCCCCTAAGGCCAGGGTCAGCCGGCTAGCTGGGTGCTGGCCCTAGACACACAGCCAGCCCAGGTGTCTGAGGGCCCGCTCCTATCGCTCAGTGCCCCACAGTGAGGCACCCCAGATGCACTCTGGGCGCAGCCTCTGCCACTGGACAGCATAGGACCCCGCAACCCCAGTCCCAGCCAGGCAGGCAGCATAGAAAACGGGGCATTGCCTAGCCGAGGTTCAGGCGAACAGCTGGGGAGGGGACTCATTTGGGCTGGGGGTTGTGGCATGGGCAGGGGTGTGTACTGAGGTCCCAAGCAGCAGGAAGGAGGCGTGGTGCCACAGGCAGGTAAACCGAGGGGCTGGGAAGGTGACCCAGCAGGCCCAGGGTCCCAGAGCTAGCAAGCTGTGGGGCAAGAGCAGGGGTCCCTCAGCGGCCAGGACTGGTGGGAGGGGGCAGGGGGCTAGTGGGGAAGATGAGGGTGAGGGTGCGGGCACAGATGTGGGGGCAGAGGGCACACCAGGGGTGTGGGGACTGATGGGCTGGGTGGGAACAGGTGTGCAGGCGGGGCAGGCGGAGGGCACAGATGGGCGGGCTCAGACGTCCGCGGACAGGTGACCCCGGACCGGAGGCAGACGCTCCGAGTCCGCAGGACGCGCGCCCCGCCCCTGGGTCCCCGCCCCGGGCACGCGGACCCGACATTCGCGAACTTTCTGGCTCCCGCGCGCTCCTAGTTTCAGTTTCCGGCTCTCCGTTCCCGAGAAATCCCCAGCGGCTTGCGGGCGGTGGCCCGTCTGCCCGCCCGGCCCCGCCCTCGCCCCCAGCCCGGCCCACGCCCTCCCCTCCCCACACCAGCAGTACCACGGCCGCGCGACCCCCAGTCCCGCGCGCCCCGAGGCCGACTCACCCCAACGGTCGCCGCACGCCCGGAACTGAGCGCCCTCCGGGCCGCCGCCGCCCCCGCCAACCCCGCCCCCAGCCGCCTGACAGACGGCCGCCTCGGCCTACCCCGAGCGTGCAGGCAGTCGCAACGGAAGCCGATTGGTCAGATCCGACCCCGCCTCTATCCCGTCTGACAGACAGTTGTCCCGACCTACCGCTAGCGCGCGGGGAGTCGCAGCTGGTGCCGATTGGTCGACTCTGCTGCCGCCGTTGCCCAGTCCCCTCGTCCTGACAGGCAGTTACCGCAGCCAATCCCAGGAGCGCAGGCAGCCGCAGCGAGCGCTGATTGGTCGGAAATGCCGGGAGGCGACTCCTGAAGTCGCGCCCAAGGCGTTTTTCGGAGAAGAGCGTGGCGGCGAGGTGCTGGAGGGTGTTCGTTGTGTGTTCCTTCCTATGGCTGGACGACCCGCTGTCAAGCCTCGCCCTCGTCCTACCCTCGCCTGCCCGGAAGAGCGAATGGGAAGTCCAGAACACTTCACCGTGTCCGTGTGAAACGAGGCATTGTGCAAGTGCATGGTTTGAAAATCAGAAAGGGTGGATTGCAGTCCATTGAGCTCCGCAGAGACGGCGCCGGGCCAGGCAGAGCCGGACGGCACAGGATGAACTAAAACACCACTCAACATGTGCAGAGCGATCCTCAGAAGCCGACACCAAAATGTCATCACAGGCATTCAGTGTGCAAACTTGCCGGGAGGACCGCTCCCGAGGAAGCGCCCGATGCTCTGTCAATTGAGAAACCGAGTTTTCTAAGAAATGGTCAGAGAGGTGGGAGAGCATGTCTGCTACAGAGAAGGGGAGACGAGGGGAGACGTGAAGACAGGGTAAAGGCGGACAAGGCCCCTGATGAGAGAGAAATGAAAATATATCTCTCCTAAAGGGCAGAGGAAAGAAGTTCCAGAATCGCTGCACCCCAGGGGCCTCCTTCGGCCTCTTTCTTGTTTTGTTCTGAGGATGGCCCCCAAATCAAAGGCGAGCACCCTGGCCTGTCCATCAGGGACGTTGTGAACAAGCTGGGAGGGCCATGGCATCACACCGCAGCTGATGACAAGCAGTCTTACCAGAAGAAGGCCGCCGAGCTGGAGGGGAAACGCGAAGAGGATTTGCTGCATACCAGGCTAAAGGGAAGCCCACGGCCTCCAAAGAGGCACCCTCAAGGCCAAGAAAAGCAAGAAGGAGGACAAGGAAGGTGGTGAAGAAGAAGATGATGATGAATAAGTTGGTTCTAGCGCAGTTTCTTCTTCTTGTCTATCAAGCATGTACACAACTCACTCCTTTTAAAGAAAAAAATGTAATAAAGGAAAAAAATCAGGAAAGGCGTGCGTCAGGGTGCTTCCTTGGCACGATGCTTAGGTAGTCTGCGTGCCGAGCAGATCCTCCGACGACCTGGACTAGAGGAAGAACAGGCCTCAAGGCTGGAGGAGGGCTTGAAGCACTTGCTGAGGGACGATTGCAGGCCAGAGCCCTCATTACAGATGACAGTACAAAGTCCTCACAACGGCGCTGGCAGGTGGAGGCAAGACTGAAGTTGTCATGGGTTTTGTTCTGCTTGGGCCCCCTGGCGGCGGAAATGGCGATCAAAGAATAGCTGGTGCACCGGGCATGTGAACTACACAGACCCTGGTCAAGGGCCGAAGAGCAGCGGTTCACTTGGAGAAATAGCTAACCCAAGCCGCGTGTCTTCATGGACGCTCCATGAGGAAGGCCACAGAAGAATGGACGGCAGGCTGAGACATGAAAGGTACCACAGGTGATCAGAAGAGCAAGCTCATCTGTCCAGGAGGAAGGACAGCCAGAATGTGCCTTCGACGAGAGGCTGGTGAGACTTTGTCTTGAGCTCTTGGGACATGTTTCAGGATGTACGTCAGCAGTGGCATCGGGGAAGAGGAAGACCTTTACGTCGACGGGCTCGACCCCGTGGCTGCAGCCTCGGCTCAGCCACGATTGTGAGGCGTTAAAGACCAGGCGGTGTTCCCCTCGGCTATGTATACAGCTGCTCTGGGTTGGCACAGCATCCAGAGACAGCAGCAACGTCCCGGTTAAGACTAGCACTCTTGGCTGTGGGCACCACCCCCCGTTTGGTAGGGAAGAGGTGGGCTCGGAGAGGGCCTCGCGGTGCGTGCAGGACCTCCATCCCAAGAGGAGCAACTGTTCCTGGGTGGCTGCTGGCGGCACCAGTTAGTGCTGTGTCTCCAACAGGAAGGCTCTCCAGGGGCAGGAGATTCTGGCGATCTGGACCAGGGGGACAGCAGCCGTGGAACTCCGCAGGGTGGCTATGAGTGGGGATCCAGCCCCCAACAACAACGTTCCTGTCACAGGGCCGATAGCTCGGTCCCCTGGCCTCTTAGCACATCCACGCGTGGCAGTGCTTGGGCATCATCACATCCCTGGGCCCCAACAGCCAGCCCTCCTGGCCTCTGAGAGACCCAGACAAACCATCCCCCATAGCTTCCTCTGAGACTGGGCCTCACCCACAGCCCCAGAAAGAGGGCGCTTTTGAGAAGGAGGGGCTTCTCTCCCTGCAGCAGCACCTGGGACACCCTTAAAGCAGCACTCCCCACCCCCCACAGCTCCCCGCAGCCCCCCAGCCTCTAGTGACCAGGAGACACAGAGCTGGACTTGCCCTTCTCCCACCCTTGCTGGACGATGCCCCAAGTGGCCAGGCCAGAATCTGTGAGAATTCTCCCTGCAATCTAGACTCGGGGTGACTCTGCTGGATCCACCCCCATGTCCAGAAATGACTCTCAGGTCAAGGTATGACCGGCGGGGAGGTGACCCCAAACCAGTGGCCTGCGTGTGTGTCTGTGCCTGTATGTACAAAGACCCTGCTCACATGGGCACATGGGGGCAGGTCCAGCCCATCTGCAGGCTCCAGGACTCTGAAGCAGGAGGCAGGAAGAGGGAGCAGGCAGACCACAGGCCTGTGGGTCCCGAGCCGAATGAGTTCGGAGCCTGCAGTTCACCGAAGGATCCTGAGAGTTGCAGGAGCTCCAGGAGTCGGAAGAAGTAGGATCCAGATCCTGATCCTGCAGAAGCCTGGGGCCCGAGAGAGCTTGGTTCTGAGCAGGGTCTCCCTTATTCAAAGGCTGCACCCCCACAGGGGTGTCTCAGTCTGTGGCCTGGTTCTTAGGCTAGGCTTTACCCTTCCCCTCCCCCAGTACACGGAAATGAAGTCAAATCTAACCACCTCACCAACACTCAGCCTAGGGAAGAAACCTTCCTTGTGTCCCTGTGGCCTGCCTATCCCCATGCACACACACAACACTTGGAAACGGCACCGCACGGCTCCCACACACTCACACAAGCATGCGCACATTTCCTGATTCGTTCTCTCGGGGGTCCTGGGGCTGCAGGGCTGAGAACCCTGGAGAGAGGCCTCTGACCTCTGGCTTTCCCCTGTAAGGGTGTCCGGGACTGGTGTCTGACCATGATGGGGCTGGTCGCGCTCAGCAGAGGCACGGCTGCTGGGGCGAAGCTCTCAGATTTGGGGTCTTCCCTGGGATGCAAACAGGGACCTTGGCCTGGGGAAGGGGGTGGGAGGATCTGCCTGAGTGTAAATCGGAGGGGCCACTGCTCCTGGTCACACCTCTGGGACCTTCAGAAATGGAGGACAGACCCCTGTTAAAGAGAATGAAAAACCTTGGAACATGCCCTTTGGTCGCCCCCAAATCCAAACCACACCCACTACAGCGGGTACCTCCCAGTGACCTTGGCCAGGAGCAGAACAGCCCCAGCCCGGGGCTGGCCAGGAGCAGTTAGACTCCTCTTTCTCCAGGAAGCAGCTGGTGGTTGGAAACCGAGTCCTTCCCAGCACGTAACCCCTGGGCCCCCTGGCGCCCTGGACCTGCCTCCCACCACCCCGGCCACAGCGAAGCTCCAGGGGTCTCAGAGGATCGAGGACTGCGGGTCTGGACAGCCACACTGGCACTAAGAAGCCCGGCCCTTCCCGGCAACCCCGCCAAGGCCTCCAGGCCTCCGCTTGCTCAGTGACAACATCTCCTTTGGCTGGTCCCCTCCTCGCAGGGCCAGGACTGGCCTCGGGGGCAGGAAGGACACAAGGCTATAGGCTCGGGGCGGGGTGGATAAAGAGTGGACACAAAAAGGAGGGGAAGAATGTGCAGCAATTCCCCACCCCAGAACACACTGGGTGCTCTGCGGGCAGAAGAGGGGGCTGGAGGCTCCTGCCCAAGGTGACCTGAGCAGTACATCCATCCAGGCCCGGGGACCTGCCACTCCAAGGGGCCTTCTCACATGCAAATGAGGCCAACTGTGCCCGGCCACCTGGCTCTACAGGGCCCTGGGCCTGCATCCTGGCATCCATCCGATGGGTCTGGAGCACTGTGTCCTTGGCCCCAGACCAATCTCCTGGACACAGGCCACTGACCCTGACCAGTGAACCAGCAGATGCTCCAGCCTTGCTGGTGGCTCCCTGGTGTCTGTCTGTCCTCCTGGCCCTGCCCCACAGTCCCCAGAAGCCCCGTGTCCACCCCTTGGCCTCACACTGCTCCCTGAGCCTCAGGGATGCCGAGCTCCCCCCGAGGCTCCCTCAACCCTGGAGGCTCCCTCCTGCCCTGGCCACCCTTGCCACATGTGCCCAGGATAGGGCGAGGACACAGCTTCTGTTTAAAAGGAGCCCAGTGGCACAGCGGGTTACCCTGTGGGCTGCTAACTGCAAGGTCAGCAATTCTAAACCACCTGCTGCTCCCAGGGAGAAAAGTGAGGCTTTCTGCTCCCTTAAAGACTACAGCCTCTGAAATCCACAGGAGCGGCTCTAATCAACCCGTCCTGTGGGGTCGCTGTGGGTGGGAGTCAACCCAATGGCAGTGCGTCTGATTTTGGAAAGAGCTTGGCATTCAGAAAGCCTGTGACAGACTTACTAAGCGCGACCTCTACAGCCCATGGCGGGTTGGGGCCTCCTCTCCATTCCAGCCCAGCACCCTCGGCCTCACCCCGAGTGAGCCCCGCCCCGCCCCTCCGGGAAGGGTGACTCACAGGTGGGTGGAGTGGCTGGGAATTCCTGGAGTTTCTTCAGGAAAGACAGCCAACCTGGCCCCACAGGCCAGGGATGTTCCTGAGGGGACCCAGAGCCTGGCCAAGGAGTCTGCAGTCCCCTAGCCCCCAGGGCCCCAGCTCCCACGCCTTAGAGCCTTCGTCCTCAGAGGACTGTGGGTGCAGTCCATCCACCCACCCCACAGACACTTCTGACCCCTGGGGACACCTCAGCCCAACAGGTACAATCAGGCCACTCAGAGAGCCTCCCTCCTGTACCCTGCTCCCCACTATGGCCAGGGCTCAGCCGGCAGAGCGCTGCAGGCCCCAGACCCCACCCAGCAGGTCCCCGTTTCCTGCAGCTCTGATGCCAGCCTCCCTACAGCAGACACTACACCCCCCTGCAGCTTCTCAGGGTCCCTGCCTGGGCTCTGGGCACCCCACGGGCAAGGAGAAGATCCTGAGGGTGGCCCTGCAGTCAAGTGTGGGGCTTGCCTGCCTCCTGATGCTGACCCGCCAGGCATGGCTGGGCTGGTGGGCTCCTTGGGCCAAATTATCCTTCAGCTCAGAGCCACTGAGCCACTGGGGGAACAAGGGAGCCCCCACTCAGAGAGTGGCCCCCAGAAACCTGAGCCCATGGTCGTGCAGCTGAGTCTGGCACCTGAGCTGCCTGCAGCCCTCACAGACCCCTGTGTACAGACACAGTGACAGGGCTGCCTGACAAAGACATTGATGGAGGCATAAACATATAGGCATTCACATATGTAAATATATCTATATGTAACGATAGGGATATATGTCTATGTACATATATTTTGTATGTTAAGTATTAAGGAAGCAGACAGACATCGGGCCTCTACTCAAGTACTACCTCAACATAAGAGCACTTTGTTCTAATAACCTGGCATTTTGTGACACTCACCTTCCAGACACGATGGTTGAAGTCAAAATGGGTGAATAAGCAGATGTGGTGAAGAAAGCTGATGCAAGGCCATCAAAAGATACAGCGTCTGGGGTCTTAAATTCTTGAAGTTAAACAAGTGGCCATCTAGCTGAGAAACGACAGAGCCCACATGGAAGAATCACACCGGCCTGTGTGACCACCAGGTGTGGATGGGATTAGGGATCAGGCATCAGAAGACCTGAAACAAGCAATCAAATCATTGCAATGAGGGGGAACACGGAGTGGAGCCCCAAAGCCCATCTGTAGACCGTTGGACACCCCCTCACAGAAGGGTCACAAGGAAAGGATGAGTCAGTCAGGGTGCAGAGTAGCACCGGTGAAACACACAACATTCCTCTAGTTTCTTTAATGCCCGCCCCCCCCCCCACTATCATGACCCCAGTTCTACCTTACAAATCCTGCTAGATTGGAGCATGCACACTGGTACAGACAAGAGCTCTTGACACATGGAATCCAGGACAGATAAACCCCTCAGGGACAGTAATAGGAGTAGCAATACCATAAGAGTAGGGGAAAAGGGGGAACCGATCACAGGGATCAACATATAAACTACCCTCCCTCCCCCAGGGAGACGAACAACAGAAACGTGGGTGAAGGGAAACAGCGGACCATGTAAGCTATGAAGACAACAACAATTTATAATTTATCAAGGGGCCGCGAGGGTAGGGGGGTGGGAGAGGGAGGGAGGGAGGGAAAAAGAGGAGCTGATACCAAGGGCCAAAACAGAAAACGTCTCGAAGATGATGGTGGCAACATGGGCACAAATGTGCTTAATACAATGATGCGTAGATTATTCTAAGAGCTGCAAGAGTCCTGATAAAGTGATTTATAAAAAACAGAAGAGCAGGGGTGTGAGGGGCGAGGCTGGGAGAGTGGAGGGTGAGTGGGTTGGAAAGGGGGAACTGATTAAAAGGATCCACATGTGACCTCCTCCCTGGGAGCTGGACGGCAGAGAAGGGGGGCAAGGGAGACTCCGGATAGGGCAAGATAGGACAAAATAACAATCTGTGGATTATCAAGGGCTCATGAGGGAGGGGGGAGTGGGGAGGGAGGGGAAAAGTAAAAAGAGGACCTGATGCAAAGGGCTTAAGTGGAGAGCAAATGCTTTGAAACTGATTAGGGCAAAGAATATACAGATGTGCTTTATACAATTGATGTATGTATATGTGTGGATTGTGATAAGGGTTGTATGAGCCCCTAATAAAATGCTAAAAAAAAAAAAAAAAACAGAAGAGGCTGCCTGTCAGGAATAGGGGTGGAATGGATGGAGGAATTCACAGAGAAACTGCTGACGTCGCAGGACAAGTCGGTCCCCAGTAGGGGGGGGGGGCACCAGGGGGCCCTCTTATTCCATCAGCCCTGTGACGATGCGACCTGAGAAGCACCTGTGTTATAAGCAGGTGCCCTGAAGAAAGGCCTTGCTGTCTGCTGTCCCCAGTCGGCCACTGAGAGAGCCCGGGGACCCCGAATCCAGCCAGCCACTGAGAGAGAGCCCCGCGGGAGGAGCCCAGGGACCCCGATGTCCAGCCGGCCACTGAGAGAGAGCCCGGGGACCCCGAGTCCAGCCGGCCACTGAGAGAGAGCCCCGCGGGAGGAGCCCGGGGACCCCGGAGTCCAGCCGGCCACTGAGAGAGAGCCCCGCAGGAGGAGCCCGGGGACCCCCGAGTCCAGCCGGCCACTGAGAGAGAGCCCCACGGGAGGAGCCCGGGGACCCCGAGTCCAGCCGGCCACTGAGAGAGCCCCACGGGAGGAGCCCGGGGACCCCCAAGTCCAGCCGGCCACTGAGCCCCGCGGGAGGAGCCCGGGGACCCCCGAGTCCAGCCGGCCGCTGCGGTTTGCTTGTCTGTCCCAAGGGACAGTGAGAAGGGCAGAGGGGAAAGAGCGACCTCCCTGGCTCTCCCAGCGCGTCCGCTAACCCCACACACGGCCCCACACACCCTGAAGGCTCGCCACTGCCTCTCGCTGCAAGGACCAACCTATAGAGCCAGGCTGGTCAAACTGGCCGGGCCCCCGATGGACCACCCTGTTGTGGAGGTGAGGGTCTCAGCATGAAGACTGCGGTCTCACCGTACCATCCCTGCCTGCCTGGGCCCCCCTGGCACAGTCATGGCCGCACGAGGTCGTCTGGTGCCTGTTTCTCCTCCCCGCACCGGCAGACAGACTGGAGAGGCCAGCACTGGACACAGCCCAGGCCCTGAGTTCGTGCATGCTGGCTGTTACTGCAACCACAGGGGAGGGCTCCGCGGAGAGCAAGCCCGCCACCTGCAGGCCAGGTCCAGAACGACTACCCCACTCCTGCACCCCAGACCACAAACCCTCCCTGCCATGGTGGGCTTCTGAGACTGGAACCCTTTGCCAGAGTGGAGAGTCTCCTGCTTGTTCCTCACGCTGCCCATTCACCTCACAGCAAGGCATGCTGTGCTGGAGAGTATCCCACCCCGGCTGCAGCGGCAGCGGCGCACTGACAGGGAGCTGCAGCCGGATTCAGACGAGGATGTGGAACAAGGGGTGTCAGATAATCCTGGCTGGAAACAGAGAATGCCAGAGAGATGCTCACCTGTGTGTTCCTCACCATGCCAAGGACTGCGGGCCCACTGCCGCGAGCAGAGCGGCGATTGCAGACACTTCATTGTGCTCATGCGGACCCTGCACGTGGACTAAGATTCGGCCTTGCGTGGCAAAATGCCAGGGAGTGGTTCCCATCAGGTGAGGTGTGGGTCGGGCGGTGCCCCTCCTCTGCAGGGGCCACACCTGGGTGCTGAGTGTAGCACGCAGACCGGGCACCAGGGTGGGAGGGAGGCTTACTAACCACCTGGATGTGCAGGCGGCCCCACCCACCTTGCTTGCTGAAGGTGAGGACCGTTTGAGGCGCTGACTGATGATGGAGGATTGCTTTCTTCGCTGTAATTTAGAGCTCAAGGTCAAGCACAGTCAAGTGCTCACAGCTGGGCCAAGAGACAGCGTCTTGATAAGCGGAGAAGAAAGCGAAGTTGCCAGGCTTGCGTCCAGCTTGGATCCACAGTCTGTGCCCGCCTGCGCTGTCAGCCATCGGGAAGTCAAACAACGTCTCACCACGGGCAAATCGGCTGCACAGACCTCTCTGAAGTGTTGAAGGGCCAGAGGAGTTTCAATCACCTCACATGCCTGTGAAAGTTGACCGTTAAACATGGAAGACCAGAGAAGAATTGATACATTTGGAGTACGGTGTTGGTGAATGTGGTAGCTCCATCATCTGATGTCAATTTGAGGATTAAGATGTGGGGTGGAGTCTAGCCTGCCAATCAGGAGATAGCCAATGAGGTCTCTGTGTGGGCATGCCCTTCTCCTGAGGATTCTGGGAACGCAGGTATTTCCTCCTTGGAGGCGGAAGACACTCTCTCTCTGCTCACTCCTTGGGAGACATCCCTGTGGAGAAGTCACATGAAAAGAAGCTGATGGAGCCACACGTCTGGAGCCAGAGAAGCCACGTGGAGGCCCTGCCAGCTCTGAGATGCTTACACTGTCACTGGATCCACAAGACTTCCCACCCACTGGCCTGGGATCTTCCTGCATTCGGTGTCATTGTACATGTTGTGTGAGTCTGAAGAGGATTTTGTAGACTGGACTTACGGACTTGATCTGGACTGGGCTGAGATGTTTTCTCAATATTCAACTGCCCTCGTATACGAAGCTCTTCCTTACACTCATATGAGTGTCCATGGATTTGTTTCTCTAGTCCACCCGGATGCACAGTGAAGAATATTGGCAGCCCCTGCACTGCGTGAACAAGCCTATCTGTCCGGGAAGAAGTACAGCCAGAACACTCCCAGGAATCAAGGGCGGTGAGACTTGGGACTTGTCATCGAGAGAGATCAGTCCCTGGGAAAGGAGAGCTTGCTTGGCCAGGAGGAGGGTGGGAACAAGAGGGGGAAGACCGTCGAGGAGAGGGACTGACAGTGATTGCAACATTGGGCTCAGACATGACCACACCAGGGAGGGGGTGTAGGGAGGGGAAGGAGGGTCTTGTTGGGCAAGGGGTCCCTGTGAGTTGAGATCAACTTAACAACGGCACCTAACAATAACAACATCAACAAAGGTGAAGCTTAGGCGGGTCCTAGCAGCCCCGGTGGCGGGCAGAGGGGCAGTGGCCAGGCAATCCAGCTTGGAAAAAGCTCTTGGTGCCCCACAGTCTGCAGGCATCGGCAAGGAAGCCACACAGGGCAGCAGGAAGGGATGAAACCTCAGAGGGGCAGGTGCAAGCAGGGGGGAGGGGAGCAGAGGGCACACTGGCCGGAGCCGCCCTCCGAGGAGCGGGAGAAGACTCACCTGCTCACGACGGAGCCACGGAACCCAGGAGAGTCTGGCCTGGGATGGAGCAGGAGCAGGAGCAGGAGCAGGAGCAGGAGCAGGAGCAGGAGATGCCAGTCGGATGCAGGTCTGTCTGCCGCTTCCCAGGGGCCCTGCGGTCTCCCTTCTTGTACAATCCAGAGGAAGACTGTCATCCAAGGTCTTGTACCTGCAAGTATCTTAGTAGCTCCGGAATCGTGCTTAAGGAGGAGGAAATCCCACCTCATTCCATTTCTTTAAAATGTAAATGCTTTCCTTTGAGATGTGAAATCATTTACTGGTACATATGTAAATACACCAGAAAACAGTGGAGTGTTGAATTGTTGACTTGCAGGGAGATCTGGCTGTCTTTGGGGTCAACATGGCATTCCATGAGTTGGGGGCAGGGGAGTTAATGGTGATGGCAATTTGGAGTCACTGTCAGGCATTTTCATGACTTCAACATTTAATGTCTGTTTCCTTTTCCTTAGATAGTGTCTGAGAACCAGCCTGTCACCGTGGCTCTCTTGTCAGGCTGTGTGCGTTCTACGGCCCCGTCTCCCTGCTCACTGCCCTGTGCCGTGAAGGGTGAAATAGTGAGGGTGTGGTGTGGGACATTAAATGGTGAATTAGTGGGGCTCATGATGTAAGTCTATCAACGTGTGAAGACAGTGGGACTTGATAGCCTCTTCAAGAAAATTTGCCTCCAAATCTAAAGTTGGAAAGTCCCTGGGACTTAGAAAATAATTGTCTGCAAACCACTTTAGCACATTTTTGTAGATGCATTTAAAATTGTGTACAAATAGTTCAGTGTCTCTGTACTATGTCAACGCAACCAATGAAACACCAGTTACCCAAAGAAGAACAAACGCAAATGTGATGCTTGCACCTTGTTGTGAATTAAGGGGTGTCCCATCGGAAGGTCTATCGCTACCTGAGCTGTCCCTGTGAGTGTGACTGTGGTTGGGAATAGGGGTGTTGGAGATGTTGCCAGCTGAGTTTGCATGGGCCACCCCATCCTGCTCAGCTGGAAGGTCTCGTGGGCGTGAGGGTGACAGGAGTTTGGCTCTCCTGCTTGGGGTGCATCAGCGGGAAGGAAGAGTCCGAGTCCGTAGAAAGGACAGGGAGGGACACGGTGAAGCGGGAGGCCCCCACTCGGCTGTGAAGCAACATGGTGTCGAGACGGGGTGTGACTGGCGAGCTTCCAGCGGCTTTGTTTCTTCCACAGTCTGTTTGGCAGCTGGTCTGCATCTGAGAACGTTTCCACGTCCTCCAGGCTGCCCCCTGTTGTTGGCCCCCATCGCTCATCTTCACTGCTCAACCCTGGGGAGGGAAGGAGCCTCTGATATGGACAAGCCATATCAGACACGATCAACTCATGTCATCTCCCCAGTAGGCCGCCCCAGCTGTCAGCGCCTCAGGTATCTTCTTCACCGAGATGGGGCTCAGGTGTCAACCTCAGGGACACTACCCCCCAGGCCACTTGGGCCCTGGCCATGCCTGCCCCTGCATCTCCACAGGGTGGAGAGCCTGCTCTGTGCTTGTCTTGCCCCTGCCGGGGAGTGAGTTCCACACGTGGTTCCTGTGAGTCGTCGGTCCATCAGAGAGAGAGAGAGACAGAGAGACAGAGAGAGAGACAGAGAGATCACATGCGAGTGAGCTGCATGTGATCTGAAACCAGCTGAGCCCCACAGGAGTTGGGTTGGGGGGCACCGTCCTAAGGGTTGAGCGGTAGCTCCCTCCCCCAAATCCTCACACAGCCTTACCTGCCTGCAGCCAGCAGAGCTCCATGAGAGTCGGAGTGGAACGGGCGCCCCAGGGTCCCCAGCAGGGACCTTCTGCGATGCTTGGGGCTCCCACCTCCCACCTGCGCATTAGCAGCTGAGCAGGCGGGCGTGTGCGCCACCTAGGGGCCTGGCTCTGAAACGACAGGCCTCTCCACTGTCTCCTGGGTTTGGATTCACCGCAAGCCTGTGGAGGGCAGGGTAGACTGGTGGTCAAGGAGGGCCCTCTGGACAGGATCAGAAAGCCTCGTCTTTCTCCTTCGGGGTGGCTGGTGGTTTCGAACTGCCAGCTTCTGACCTTGCAGTTAGCAGACAGAGGAGAAGCCCAAACGGCCGGAGCCCCGCAAGAAGCCTGCTAGACAAGGCTGGGAACCAAAGCACACCCTCAGGAAGTCCACTTCCAGCCCTGGCTTTGCGTTCCCACCATGGAAGGCCACCCAGGGACCAGGCTCAGGAAGTGAGTATCCCAGGACAGCAGGCGAGAGGGAGTCGGGAGGAGGGGACACACCTGGCTGCTCCACATTGTCTCTGGCTTTCTGCCTGGGGGCAATTTCCCAACCCTGGTCCAAGGGAGGCGGGTGGAGGCCAAGCAGAGAGGGCAGTCCTGAGCGCCAGGCAGGAGCCCAGTGGGGTCACAGGGAGGAGGTACCTGCACTGGGCGTCTGATCGCCGCTGTGGGGATTCACTGGGGTTCTGAACGACCATCTGGCTTCCCACGAGCAGGGCAAGACTGAGAGCTAGCAGAGAGTGAGGGGAACAGACCATGCCGGACACTTCCAAGATCCTGGTCAACATTCCAGGATGCCACCCAGGCCCCCTTACATGAAGGCCTACTCTATTTGGACGTGGGCTAACAAGGTGGAGGCAACCTCAATGTCGTTAGCTGCTGTTCGGTGCCGGGGGCTAGGTGCGAGCTGCTCCCCTCAGGTCAGCACACAGAATGGGCCCTACGGGGCGGTTTGGGGAATCAAGCAGTAAATTAAAGAGACATCAGTCAAAGCATCCAGGGCTCACGTCTCCCATGACAACGGGAACGAGAGAGAGAGAGAGAGAGAGAGAGAGAGAGAGAGAGAGAGAGAGAGAGAGAGAGAGAGAGAGAGAGAGAGAGAGAGAGAGAGGCCCAAGGTGTCGCCCTACAAGCTTATGTAACCTTGGTCGCTAGCACACTCATCATGTGACCTTGGTCGCTAGCACACTCACTATGTGACCTTGGTTGCGCGCACACTCACCATGTGACCTTGGTCGTGTGCACACTCAGGTAACAGGATGGGGTTGTATTAGAGGCAAACACCTAAGAGGAAGGGGACAAGCTAGGGGCACACAGGCAACAGAAAGGGGATGAGGGGTGAGGGAGAGAGGCAGGCTCTAGAGTTGGTCATCTCTGAGCTGGCTTGACCTGAGGTGTCCGTGAGCGCTTCTCCGTGACCCTTAGCAGCAGCAGGGAGTCGGCAGTATGTAGGGTGGGTGGTCTGATTGCTCTTGATGGCAGGCAACCTTCAGGCAGAGAGCCTTCCACAGCTGACCTTTAGGAATACAGTAGCAACCGCGTGCTTGCAAGCTGCACCTTAAAAATGGCATTATTATGGGGGGACGTTGTGGGGAAAAACTTTTACTTAGGAGGATGTGACTGAGATCCATCTCTGATTCACGAGCAGGAAGGCCTCCCTCCACCAGTGTGGCTCCCAGGCTCCTTCAACAGGATTGTAGAGAATGTGTCCGAATGCACTCTCTCCCGGTTCTCAGTTTCCAAGACAGCGGTTCAAACCCACCAGTGGCTCCCAGGGAGGGCTAGGAGGCTGTCTGCTGCCGAGCGGGTCTACAGGCTCGGGGAGGCCTGTGGAGTCGCGATGAGCCTGAATCTACGTGCTGGTGGGGGGCTGTGAGCACTGTCGGCGTGAAGCCAGGGTGTGAAAGAAAATAATGTTTACGCACAAACATCCAAGCAGGGGATTGAGAATTGTTTGTTTAAAAAAAATCTAAGGGAAATTAAAGTACTGAAAAGCATAAAAAGCATAAGTTCTGAAATTGTGTTTTTTTCTGTTTGGGCTTCATATCACCTTGGAAACGGCAGAAAGGGCTCGGTGAGCGTGACATTGGAGTCACAGAGATCATGGACAAAGAAAACAAAGACGAGGGGACGGGGCACAACATCCGGAGTCATTAGATCCATCAGCCGCCGTGGGAACAGGCGCCATCGAATCGATTCCGACTCAGCACCCCCTGGCCGGTCCGCATCATCCGGCGGACACTGTTCTGATGTGTCAGCCCATGGCTGCTGCCACGTGTCCATGCGTCTTGTCAGAGCCCTGCCTCTCTCCACTGCTCTCCTGCTGTGTCTGCCGTCCCGGGGTGATGAGAGAAACAAACCCAGAGACACTCATCTGTGTGTAAGAAAGAGCTTTAGAAGCAAGAGCAGATGAACATTGAGAAAACATTCCAGCCCAGTCCAGATCAAGTCCATAAGTCTGAGATCAGCCCTATATTCGATACCAGTCTATAAAGTCCTCTTCAGACTCACACAGCACATGCAATGACACTGAATACAGGAAGGTCACAGGCCAGTGGGTGGGAGGTCCTGTGGACCCAGTGGCGGTGGAAGCATCTCAGCTCTGGCGTGGGCCTCCACGTGGCTCCTCCAGCTCAGGGCACTAGCATAGTTCCTTGTGTCTTGTCAGCTGCAGTGTCTTCCAGGGAGTGAGATGGCGTCCTGCCTCCAGCCAGCTAATTATCTCCTTGGCGCCTCCAAATGAGGTCATCAAGCTGCAACCTGATTGACAGGCTAGACTCCACCCCTTCACTCTCCATGGTCTCAAGTTGACAGGCGATTATGTAACGACCACAGCATTATAGGGGAAAAAACTAAACAAAAATGATTCAGGTTGAAGAAAAGAAAAAGGAGAGTGAAGAGAAACAGACGTGCAGGAAGAAATGGAGCGTGTTGGGCTGGGACACCGGAGCTGGCTCGTTTGTGGCGAAAGAACGAGAAGGAACTGCCTTTCTGTTTGGGACAATTGAACGAAAACTGCCACAGCCCCGGCCATGGCCATCGAGTCCACGCGGCGTAGAACTGCCCCTGTGGGTTTCCCCGACTGTAGCTCTTTCCCCCCTTTCTTTCTGCTACCACCTCCGCAAGGGAGTAGAAAGGCCCCTTTCTCTCCCAAGGAGCGGCTGATTGCTTAGACCTGCAGACCCCAGGGAGCAGCGCAGGGCTCAGTCCCACCAGAAAGTGGGGCTGATGTTACCTGCAGAAGCGAGACACCTGACAAGAACAGCACAGAGCTGTTAGCACCCGTGTTGTTGCGTGTGCCCAGGACCACTGCTCCTCAGGGCTCCCAAGGGCCTGGCCTTCCCAAGCAGACGGACAGGTCTCCTGGCAGGGGTCACCGGGCATATGTGAACCCACACCTTTCCTGCGAGCAGAATAGCATGCACAGAGTGAGGGTGGTTCACGGGTAGGCTGTGAAGCGACTCTCCTGCTTGTGAGGGTTACTCCAGGCAGACGGTGGCACGTGACAGGTGCATACTGTAGTTCCTGGAACAGCAGCTAAGAGACCACTGAGGAGGTAGAGCCTCAGTAGTAAAGCCAGCTGAAGAAATGAAACAGAAGCTTAAGAAATGTTACACATGGAATCCAGGTCAGATTACCACCCCCACCCCCACCACACACAGAAATGGGAGTAGGACCCCAGGCGGGTTGTGAGAAGGTGGGGGAAGGAGGGGAGGAAGGGAGAACCAATCACAATGATCGACAGAAACACGGGTGAAGGGAGACAATTTATCAAGGGGTCACGATGGTGGGAGTTGGGGGAGGGGATGAGAAAAGAGGAGCTGACACCAAGGACTCCAATAGAAAGTAAATGTCTGGAACGTGATGATGGCAGCGTATGTACAAATGTGCTTGATGCAACTGCTGTGGGGACTGCTGTAAGGACCCCAAGGGCCCGATAAAAGGAGGAGAGATGTTCCATGAAGAGAGGCGAGTCGAGGAAGACGGACAGACGGCCAAGGAGAGCTGCTGGCTGCGGAGTCAGCACAAAGCCGTTCCCCAGGCCTTTCCCCGGAGGTCCTTCACACCAGCAGAGCTGCCTGCCTCGCCGCAACAAGCAGCGTCAGAAACTACATTACTTGCTGTGATTGAACTACGGATGGAGTGATAGATCTGTATTGGCTCCCAATAAAGTGGTTTTGAGAGAAGGCAAAAAAAAAAAAGAGAGAGAGTAGCTGTAAGGAAGGACCATCTAAATAAACAAATATATACATTCAAAGCAAGAAAGAAATTACATGGAATGTCAATGGGCCACTCTCCTTAAAAGGCTGGAGCTACATCCAACCACACAGGCAGGCACATGGCTAGGAAAGAATGCATCACGACCTAGGAGGGTTTGTCTCCGGGATGAATGAAAAAGAAACGATATCATTTCATATACGTCTCAGACAGGGCTCCATCAGAAACTCGGCTGCCAAGAGCCAGGCGTCTCTCAAGGGATTTATGAGAGCTTTGGGGGAATGCCACTGCAGAAGCTCGTTGAATGGCCCTGTGAGGCAGTCTCAGGACTTCACGTTTGAGATGGAAGTTCACAGGCAGGCAACCTGGGAAGAGGAGGTGGAAGTCAGCGGGGGAGCAGGGAAGACAAGCAGGAGTCCCAGAGCGTGAGCCGAAGACCACAGGGGCAGACTCAAACCCACGCGGGCCCCTCCGCTGCCCCTGACTGGAGACGTGGGTGCCCTCTGCCCGAGGGACAGTCAAACACACACTGGGCCTCAGAAGAGCCGAAGGAGGCCCCAGGGCAGAGTACACCTCTGAGCCTGGCTGCTGCCCTGCTTCAAGGTCAGTAGGGAGGTCACCTTGCCGGATCATCGACACCAGCACCTCAGCTTCCAAGCCCAGAGCCCCCATCTGGCTGGTGCTTCACTGAGGTCCTGGTTCCCCAGTGCCGTGGCCCAGAGCTACCACATCACGGTGGCTTTGGCAAACAGCCATCTCTTCTCTCAGGAGGCAGGCAGAAGATCCTGTTCCTCCCACACCTGTGGGCCCGGTGCTCCTTGGAAATCTCCGTGTGTCTTCCCCAGGAGCCTAGGAGGCTCCCAGAGCAGGGACCCTGGGTCCAAAGGATGCATTCCATTCCCAACAAGTCTCAGATGGAGAGGTGTTGCTTTTAACTGGTAGTGACCTGCAATACCATTTCTTCCCCCTGTATACTAAATTCAAATTAAAGTCTTTATCTTAGAATTCAAGGGAAGGCCCTTTCTCCTGGCTTCGAGATTTCCCCTCCCCTTCTCCCTCCTCCCGCTTTAGCTCCAAGATGTGTCTGTGGGAGGCAGTGGGGATGGCTTGGCATGGTGCCTGCAGATAAGGCCTGGCTCCAAACTGGTTCTCTCTGTGATCCAGCTGGTGCCCTCCTCTGACCCCTGGGAAGGAAGAGAGGCTCCCAGAGTCAGGGGACCCCAGGGCACACCCCACTGCAAGGTAGACCGGCCTGTCCCAGACATACCCTGGTGGCCATCTCCGGCCTGGACACGGCTGAGAGTTGGGTGGCCACTCTTGGGGGATGCCTATAGGGGCAGAGGGACCCAGAGATCGGTGACTCTTGCCCCCTGGGCCAGATAGAGCAGAGGGAGCTGGACGCGTCCTGGAGTTTACGGCTGCACGCATGGTTCAGCCAGCCTTGCTAGCTGTCCGGGAGCAGAGAGACCTCTGGGCTGGCGACTTACCAGCTCACTCTGGATTCAACTGTGTCCCTGGAGCTGTGCTGGAAGCCCAGAGCCCTCTGGCCTGGGTTATAATCCCCCTCCCTCCAGAAGGAGTCTTCGGTGTCCAGAGGCAGTTGCAGGGCAGGGTGTCTTTGCAGAGGTTCAACAGGGAAGCAAGGCATCGTTCAGGGAGGGGGTGGGACATGGACAGGGCCAGGGAGAAGGCCGTCCCTGGAGCCTGAGCCCTGAGAAAGGGAGTTGGTGACAGTCACCCGGAGGCAGGGGGAGGTAGGGGGTATGTTATCCCGCAGCCTGAGTGCAGGAGACAGAAGGCACGTGGACTGAGTTCTCAGCCTCCAAGCAGAGATACAGATTTGATGCCCAGCCAGGGCACCAGCTCAACCACCTCCTGCCTGTCCAGAGAGGCCTGCCTGTTGGTGCTCAGATGAGGAAGCAAGGTCTGGCGCTCCACTCTGCAAAACCAGAGGGTGAAACTCCGGGATCCCATCTGCAGCCCATGGGGCAGGGAGGGTGGGGGGGGGTGAGACTAGGAGCATCTTGTTTTGCTGTGCCCAGGGCACCATGGGGGGGGCAGGGTGGCAGTTGACCACTCAGTCCTTCCAATGCCCAAGCAGAATCGTGCAGGCTCACTACAGAGATCCCCTCTGTGGGGCTCTGGGGCCCAGATGGCACAGCTGGTTAACCGCTGGGCTGCTAGCTGCAAGGTCAGCTACTGAAATCCAGCTCGGAGGAGGAGAAGGAGGAGGAGGAGGAGGAGGAGGAGGAGGAAGAGCAGGAGGAGGAGGAGGAGGAGGAGGAGGAGGAGGAGGAGAAGGAAGCAGGCCTCTCTCAGGCCTCTGAGTGCAGCAACATCACAATGGCACTTCAAAAACAGTTCCTGGGCACGTGGGGCTCCAGCCTGCAGCTGCACTGTCAGCGTGTGAAGTTGCAGGTTTTAGACAAATCACGATCAACACTAACGAGCCCTTAGGCCCACTTTTTGATGAACTGTGCTAGAGAGATGCCTGTCTTCAGTTGCCAGTATCTGTGTAAAATAATCCCAAGAAGAAGATGCTGCCTGTGGCCACGGTCGGTTTTGAAAGCTCTTCTGCCATTATGCGTGGAGCTCTGGTGGCCTGTAGTGGCTACATGCAGGGCGCCTAATCTCAAGGTGAGCAGTTCAAAACCACCAGCTGTGGCTTATAGCGTCTCAGAAAGACACAGGGAGTAGTTCCACCCTGTCTTACAGGGCTTCTGCGAGACAACTTGTTGTCAGTGAATGTTTTGGGGGGGAAGGAGTTGTCATGCAAAATACACAATATACCAAGTTATTATAAAAAGTACAAAATCATTGTAAAATAGCATGTGCATTATTTAAAATAACTAATTCTGAGAGGCTTCTTAGGTTTCCAAAGCCTTGATCATCGTGGGTCAGGCCTGGAGGTGTGCTGGGTGCAGCCCTCCTCTGAAATGTCTTCGATTCAAACCCAGGCGGCCCTGGGAGGACGGCCATAGGAAGTGTGCTTGTGGCCATTCATTACATAAAAAGACTAATCTACTTAACCAATGTTGTGCTTACATTCGCTTTCTGAGTCTCCCCAATTACACGGTTCTCAGCGGGCCAAGTCCTGGCCCTGCCTTCTCCCCTCAGACCTTTGAAACCCCAGGCAAAAGCAGGGCAGGGATTAAGGGCCAATCTGAAACCCACGGGGAAAAATCCAGGAGGAAGCACTTCCCGCATCTGGACTGAAGTCCTCCATCAACTGTGGTCTGCCTTGGGAACCGGGCTGAGCGGTTCCCCATGCCCAAAGGTGCCTGCCCAGCGCCCCGACCCTCCCGTGGACTCCACGTGCGCCGGCCACCGTGCCCCATCTCCTCACACGCCTCCCTCTCCCGCACCCCGTTTCTCGGATCACCACCACTTCGCCTTCTCTTGGCCCCTGCACCCCCCTTCCTCTTCTCGGTGCCCTTCCATTCCTGACTCCCCGCTTTGCTCCAGCACCTCTACTCCCCGCAGCCCTGTGTATCCCCGAGGCCCTTTTGCCCCGGGGCCCCCTTTTCTTGTTTCCCCCTGCGCCGCTCCGCCCCAGACCTCTTCCACCCGCCGTTCCCCTCGGCGTCCCTCTCGTTTCCCCAGACCCCCGGTTCCCCCCAACGCCCCCACCCGCCTGACGTCCTGCGCCCGCGGGCGGCCCGGCGCTTCCTCCGACGAGCCGCGCCTGGATTGGCTCCCGGTCTCGCTAAGTGCCCGCCCCCCCGCGCCACGGACCAATGGGGGGAGGGGGCGTGGCCGCGCGCGGGCGACGTCGCGACGCCGCGCCGGGGCTCGAGCCGCCGCCGCGGAGCCGCCGGACTGAGTCGCCGACCGCGCCCGACCCGCCATGGCCGAGAGCGACTGGGACACGGTGACCGTGCTGCGCAAGAAGGGCCCCACGGCCGCCCAAGCCAAGTCCAAGCAGGTGTGCGGTCGCGCCGGCCGGCCGGAAGGGCCGGACTCCCGGAGAGCCGGGGCCCGGCGGGGGAGCGAGCGGGCGGACGGAGGGACGGACGCGCCCGCAGGTGCCGACGGGCCAGAAGTCACCGGCCTCCCGCCGCGGGCGGCATCGGTGCGCCTGGACCTTCGACCCCCGGCCCTCGAAGGGAGCCGTCTCGGCCGTTGCGTGCCCACGCCCCCGAGCGACTGCGCCCGGGGCGGGCCGGAGCGCCAGGCCCTGGTGGCCAGCGGGGCCGGGGGCGGGCTGACAGCCGGTGGCCGCGAGTGCAGGCCGGGCTTCGGAAAAGGACCGTAGCCGCCAGCGCCGCCGCCGCCGCCGCCGCCGGGCCTCGAGTGAGTGGCCCCGCGTGGTCCTGCTCTCCGAGCCGCCGACCGGACTCGCAAACCGAGCGTCACGTGCTGCTGGGTAGGCGGCACGAGCGCTCCGCGGCGGGTGGCGCGGCGGGTTAAGCACGAGACTGGAACCCTGGTCCCAGGTCCAAACCCCAAAGGTGCGGCGGCCCTGGCCAGTCAACAGGCAGGCCCAGCCAGGCACAAGACCGGCGGGCATAAAGCGCCCTGGTGGCGCGGCGGGTTAAGCGCCTGGCGGCTCACCGAGGGCATGGTGATTGAAACCCAGGAGCCAGTCTACAGGACGATGGCGCTGCTCGATTCCCTAGGGCTCAGAGTCCAGATTCCCTGCCCTCCCTCCAGGATCCCCGAGGCGACCTCACCTCAGCGCCTGTGGGCCCTTGGGTTTAATGACCAGTGTCCTGACTTGGTGACTCGGAGTGACTCGGAGGCTCTTTTTAATCAAAGTCCGCTTGTCACTTTATAGGCCATCCTGGCAGCACAGAGACGAGGGGAGGATGTGGAGACGTCCAAGAAATGTAGGTCCTCCTGCTCCTGGTCACTCGGGCTGCTAGGCACGTGTCTGTGTGCGTGAGCCTATGATCCTGTGTTTGTGTGTGGGCGACTGTTTTCTTCTCTGTACGTGTGTACATTGAGCACGCGTGTGCATGCACATGTGAAGGCATGTGTGCAGGCATCTACCTGCATGCATGAGTGCATATCTACACCCACGTGAATGTGCGCAAGTGCGCACAGGGCCCCTCGGGTCATCTGGAGGTTCTCGTGCGGCAGGGTCAGGTTTGTTACCTCTCTCCCACCTGCCCGATTCCCACCACCAAGAACATTCTGGAAGCATACGCTGGCAGCTTGTGGAGCCCGGGCAGTGAGCTCAGCCTCCCTCTGCCCCCGCCAGGGGCCGCTGGTCAGAACAAGCAACACTCCATCACCAAGAACACCGCCAAGCTGGACCGAGAGACGGAGGAGCTGCACCATGACCGTGTGACCCTGGAAGTGGGCAAGGTCATCCAGCAGGGCCGGCAGAGCAAGGGGCTCACGCAGAAGGACCTGGCTACCGTGAGTCTGCCACTGCTGGGGCCCCTGCTCTGTGTGTGGGCTGCCCCGGCGTCTCCCCCAGCACGGGCTCATTGAAAGGACAAGCTCGACCCCCTCTTCTCCCCAGAAAATCAACGAGAAGCCCCAAGTCATCGCGGACTACGAGAGCGGGCGGGCCATCCCCAACAACCAGGTTCTGGGCAAGATTGAGAGGGCCATTGGTGAGTGCTCCGCCTGGAGCCCCTGGCTGCTGCCCTCAGGGGTGCCCTCCTCCCCATGCTGGCCAGCCACCACTGGGGACAGGCTTGTGCCCCCACCCCACCCCTCTTGCCAGCCTCACACCCCCTCATAGGTTTTCAGAGACAAGAACCAGGGTGTGAGGGGGGGGTGTGATTTCCCTCCTATTGGAAGTCCCTGAGAGGAGCCAAGGGTCTGTTGGCAAGTTCCTGAGACACTTGGAGGGAAGAGCCAGTTGGTGTGTGGTGCCGAGGCCCCCTGCCTTCTTGGAGCTCCTTGAAGTTGGGCTGCAGAGGCATGGGGGGGGGGAGGTGCTGGGGACTGGGGACCACCGTCATGGGCTAGGGGAACTGGTCAGTCACCAGCCGGTGTCCCCACAGGCCTCAAGTTGCGGGGCAAGGACATCGGGACTCCCATCGAGAAGGGCCCGAGGGGGAAGTGAGCACAAAGCCTCGAATCCGGTGTCCGTTGCTCCTGTCTGGGGGCTCCCGACCGACGGGCTTTGTGCCCCTTCACTGGCCAGCGGCTCGGGACACCAGGTCACCGGGGACCCCTCCCCCATACCTAAAACAAAACCTTGCAAAGTTTCTGGCTCTCTGTCCTGTTTTGTTCCTCCCAATCCAGATGGCCCTGCCCCTGTGTGGGCGGGTGACCTGAGTGGGTGGCAGGCTTTGCTTGAGGCCTGAGACCTGTCTGCTGGCAGGGCCACAGGCTTGGCAGACAGACGCTCATGAACACTTGTTCTTCCCTTTGGGCCGCGGTAGATCATTAACTGCCCAGGGCTCTCCCCCTCTTGGCTCCATGGCCGCCTGGGGCCCCACTCCTGGCTCTTGGGGAAGTAGGAGTGGCCCATCAGGACTTGCCCCCATCTAGGCTGACAGGTGCACCTGACCTTGGGGAGGCCCCGGGGCCACAGCTCCCCTGGGACCCCCAGGGGCTGGTGGGCTTTGTGATAGAGTGCCCACAGGAGACCATGGGGGGCAGTCTAAGGGAGCTCGACGGGCTGTGGGTGTGTGTCCCAGGTCCTCCTGCTTGGCCCAGTCTGCCCTGTGGCCTGGCTCTCCCACCCAACTGCTAATTCTGGAGGAAGGCCTGGGGCAGAGGAACAGTCTGCCAGCCTGTGGGAGGATAGCAAGGGCTTTATTGGGGGCTGGGGGCCAGAGACGGGAGCGGGACCAGTGAAATTGCAGGGCTGTGGGGCAGCCCACACCCACACCCAGCCTGGGCATCCAGCAGAGGTTGCCTCGAGATCCAGGGGCTACTGGTCGCTGGTGCCAGGTGTCGGGAGCGTGACACTGTCCTACGAGGAAGGGGGCCGGGGTCATTCCCCTAGGTGCTCATCCAGAGCCTCCAAGAGGTGCCTCCCTGCACCCCGCACCACGGAGGAGAGAGGTGGTCAGTCCCCGCTCTCAGCTGCCAGCCCCCCAGGCCGTTTGCTCTTGTCCTTCCAAACGGCCCCATCCTCCTACCGAATTGAAGAGAATGTTGCTGAAGCCGGTGGCGGGGGCTGTGACGGCTTCCCTGTGCCCCAGGAAAGGGCAGCCCCCCCTCTTCTGCAGCCAGTTCCTTCCTGCTACTCCCAGGAGCACCAGGAGCACCAGGAACAGGAGGGCACCTCCTACTGCCGCGGGTACCGACACGGGCACAGGCTTGTCCCCTGCCGGCCAGACATGACGGACCTGAGACCTGACCTCGCCCCCCTCCCCCCGTTGATGGGTCATATACCCTTTCCAGACACTGCAGGCAGAGGACTGGGATGGGCCCACAGCTCCTCCCTCTGCGGGGGTCCCAGCTGGCGGGGGGGTTGGGTGGTGGAGGGGCTTGGGATCCTCCTAGCCCAGGCGGCTGCCAAGGGTGGCGCTAGTGAGGGGAGAATTCAAGAAAGGTCGTGGTGGGGGGTCCCGGACCGGGCAGACAGACTGTGGGCGCTGCGGAGGCCTGGCTCTCACCCTGGCTGGGTTCCGGCTGCTGGCAGGGCTGGCCGGCCAGATACTCAATGTCGTCAAGAGCAATAGGCCCCAGGGTGGGCTGGCCGCCAAGGGTAGCTTCAAATAGGACCTGGGGGCCAGAGCAGGGCTGAGCGGAACCCAGGAGTGCCCCGCTCCTGCCCCTGCCCCACCCCATCGCGTGCAAGCCTCACCTGGAACTCCTCAGGGCTGACCACCTCCACTTGCCCGCGAAGCCACTGGTTCCGCTCTTGCCCGCCGGCGCCCCACACGGCCAGCCGGCCCCTGGCGCTGCTCAGGAGCACGCGCAGCTCCCCCTGGTCTGCGGGGGCGGGGGGGGGGGGCGGGTGTCAGGAGCGGGGACGCGGGTGCGGATGCAGGCCCCCCCCCCCCCCCGCCCGGCCCGCAGCGCTTACAGAAGTGCTCCGGGAAGCCCATGTGGTACCAGAAGCGGAGGCAGGAACCCTCGGTGGCGGGCAGCGGCTCGCTGCGCAGCAGGGCCGCCCGGCCTCCAGGGCCCAGCACGCTGGTTTCGAAGTAGACAAAGTGGCCTGGGACAAGACAGGGCAGCGGGGTTGGGGAGAGAGGGGGATCACGCTGCCTCCTGGGTCCTACCCCCCCAGGCTTGGCCCCAACAGGGCTCACCTGTCTCGGTGGCCAGGGTGTGGTCCACGGGGGGCTGGGCGTAGCGGGAGGGCGTGGCCCCGCTGCTCCAATCCCAGCTGTAGCCCCCCAGGCCGGGCCAGGGCTGGTTGCTCCAGCCACACAGACCGAACTCGAAGTCGCAGGATGCTGTTCAGAAGTTTGCTGGTGACTGCCCCTCCCGCAGCAACCCGCCCCCTCCACCGTCTGCCCATCCCCCAGGGTAGCGGGGCGGGTGGGGGAGGGGGCGGGGCGACGACCTGGCCGAGGGCAGGGCCCATCATGAAGAAATAGGTCGTCCAGCGCTATGTAAGCACCCTGCACTCCTGCAGCCTCAGCCTCAAACACAACCTGCGAACAGAAGCAGCGTGCTGAGTTTGGAGCTGGCCCTGCCCGCCACGCCTGCCTGGCCGTGCTGCCCACTCACCCGCCAGGCCCCATGGGCCTGCACATCCACGTTGCCCAGGCGCCAGGCTGGCCCGCCGTGGGCGCTGACCAGGAGCACCTGTTGCCGCTGCCGCTCCTCCACGTGGACCCGCAAGGTGCCTGCAGGTGGGGTAGCAGTCATTCCTGCCCTAGGGCCAGCCCTGAGTTCGGCCAGATGCCCCCAGCACCCCAGCCTGGCCCCTCACCTGGGTTACGGAGGCTCAGATGGTACCAGAAGGTCAGGCAGGCCGGCTGAGCCAGAGGCCTGTGCTCCTCCGAGGTCAAGAAGGCCACGTGGCCCCGGGACAGGGCCTGGGGGCTCAGGTCCACCACCATGTAGTGCCCTGGGGGCAGTGTCAATGTTAGCATCGCCACGGGCAGCCCAGCTCCCTGGAACCCTACCAAGCCTGTCTGCGGCCAACCTCGTGCTGTCTCTGTGGTGTGGTCTGCGTGGGGGCCTTGCGCAGCCTGGCCAGTGGCATTGGTCTGCCGCCTCCAGAGGCCCTGGCCGCCGGAGGAGAAGCCGCAGGCAGAGTCCTCAAAGGAGCAGCGCCTGGGGGCCCAGCAGGGGCCGGGCCGCACGGCCAAGTCGTCCAGGCGCATGCTGCCTAGGAAGCCGTCCCGAAGGCCCTCGAACAGCAGCTAGTAGCACAGGGGTTGGCCAGCAGGGCCCCTTAGCACCCACCGGTGCCCACTGCTGGGGGCAGGGCTCAGCTGTGGGGAAGGGAGCAGCCAGAGAGGGGTCCCCTGGGGGAGGGGCCAGTGTGGAGGAGGAGCATTAGCAGCCAGGCCCTGCGGCCGCACCTGGTACTTGGAGTCAGGCTGGTGGGTGAGGGTTGCCCAGGCTTGGTGCCACTGGTTGCCGTGAGAGCCTGAGCGTGACCACAGGACTGTCTCTCCTGCCCCTTCCCGCCGTACGGCCAGCCGCAGCGTTCCTGGAGAGAGGGGCATTGCCAGGAACCAGCCCCGCCCCCACCCCACCCCACCCCACCCAGGAACCTAGGTGTCACGCACCAATCTGGGGCCCATGGAGGTGGTACCAGAAAGACAGGCACTCAGTGGGGGCTACTGGCGTCTGGAGCTTGGTAAGCAGGTGGGCCCCAGGGCCCCTTGCCAGGGGCTCGGCGGGGTCCAGGTGCAGGAAGTAGCCTGTGTGCGGACCAGGACAGTGGGCCACGGGTAAGGCCCTGGGCCCCAGGGAGGGTGCCCAGCTGCAGGAGGCCCGGCCCTACCCTACCTCGGCCCGTGGTGTGGTCGTAGCCAGGGCCTCGACTCTCGAGCCGGCGCCAGTGGGCATCTGTGAGGTGGCCGACATGCCAGCCACACATATCCCTCTCGAAGTTACAGGAGACCTCTGGAAGTGGGTCAAGGAAGGTCAGCTTGCCACCAGCCCCCTGGCCTACAGAGGTGGGCAGGACGGTGGGGGGTGGGGGTGGCGAGACCAAGCAGAGGGAGCACCTCCGTCTTTCTCTGTGGTCACCGTAGGGCTGCAGCCCCTCAGGGTCACGTTGTCCACGCCAGCGCCCTGCTGGCCAGGGCCATCCAGGTCAACCAGGGCGACAAACTCCAGCTTTACCAGGGAGGGGAGGGGCAGCAGTCACGCAGGGTTTCTGAGCTCAGGTCTCCACACCCAAGCCCCTGTGCCAGGCTGCCCTCCTCACCCGGAAGGGCCGCTGGCGTGTCCCCAGAGTGACTGTGTGTGCTGTCCAGGCGCCAGCGCTGCTACCCGAGGCGCTCCACACCAGCTCCCGGGAGCCCCCCTCCACCAGGACCAGCGCCAGCAGCCCTGGGGGCGGGGCAGGTCAAGTTACCAGGGGCCTGGGCCCGCCCTCCCTCCTGGGAGCCCCACACGCTGCCTGTACCTTGGGGGTGACTCTGGAAGTAGTAGGCCAAGTGGAGCTCACAGGCAGGGCCAGAAGGGCCCAGGGCTGGTGTGGTGACCCGAGCAGGGACTGACAGCTGACCCCAGGCCCTCTGCAGGGACAGGAAGTACCCTAGGGGTGGGAGGAGCACCCTGCTGAGAGCCCCGGGCCCCACAGGGGTCCCTGGGAGACTCCAGTACAGGAACTTTTCCCATGTTGGGCAGGGATGGGGAGGGGTGTGGGGGGGAAGGGGAGGATTACTCTGGTCTCACCCCCAGGAATCCCACTGTCCTGGTCCATCAGCCTCTGCCACTGCAGCCGGCCCACACTGATGTCATTCCAGCCCCCTGCTGAAGCTTCCAGGTCCGTGGTACCTGCCAAGCAGTCAGTGCTGAGGGTGCTCTGGACCCCCACCCAGCCCAGCCCTGGGCACCCCACACCCAACCTGCCTCCCAGGAACCCCACCCAGGTAGCCCCAGGGACCCCCAACTCCGGGGTCCATGCTCAGCCCTGTTCCTGGGGGATCCCCACCCAACCTACATTCCAGGACCCCTTCTGTTTCTGAGGATCCTCCAACCCAGGCAGCTCTGGGAACCCCCCCATGTGGCCAAGCCTTGGGGAGTCACTGGCCCTACCCTCTAGGACCTGGGCCCCTCACCACACTGCCGCTCATCCTCGCCCTCCGGGCACTGCTGCTGGAAGTCACACAACTGCTCAGGGGGTACGCACATGTCCCCACAGGAGAGGTGCCCAGGCTTGCAGAAGGCACTGGTCTTGGGGGGCAGTGGGGCTGCAGCCCAGGACTCAGGAGGTGGCACCTGCAGGGTGGACGGCTCTGCGGAGGTAGAGCGGGATCAGGTTGGGTGGGGGGTGGGGGAGGCAGGAGCATTTGGGGGAGGAGAGGCAGGCTCACCTGAGGCTGGGGTGCAGCCATCCGACAGGATAAGGTCATCTAAACCCACGACGCCCCCTGGGCCCGTCTGCCCACTGAGCAGGATCTGGGGACAGAAAGGTTGGGGTGTCCTGTACCCTTTCCTCACCCTCCCCCCCTGCCCCCTGCCCCCTACCCCATACCCCAGGTCACCTCCCACCCTGCCTGCCCCCTGCCACACAGTCCCTCCCTTCCAGTCCTCACTTGGAAGGGGTGGGTGCTCTGGATGTCCACCTGGTCCCGGACCCAGATGTCCCCCAGCTCCCCGTGACGGCTCCGCAGCAGGACAGGGGCCTGGGAGGCCCCAGGGGCCTGAGGCTGCAGGGACAGCTGGAGGCTGCCAGCCTCAGAGCCATGCAGGTAGTAATAGAGGACCAGCTGGGGACAGAGCTGCGGTCAGGGCTGTGCACCCCAGCATCTGACCAGCCGTGGTGACCCTGCTTACCCACTGTCTCACCGTGCAGTGGTGGGTGCCCGTGGCCTGGAGCTTGGGGCTGAGCAGGAGAGCTGGTGTGCTGGACTGGGCCGTGGTGATCAGGAAGGAGCCTGGGGAAGGGCAGCCATGGACTGGGCAGTTGGGAGGCAGGGGCCGGGTGGTGGGGGCATGGATTCCCTTGGGGGTGCTCACCCTTTGCACTGTTCTGGCTGTGGTCCTGGCGTGGCCAGGCAGCGTGCTCCAGGCCCACAAGGCTGTGGTTCCAGGACCAGCCCTCGGAGTGGTTCCATGGACCCAGGCTAGTCTCAAAGTCGGTGGCCGTGTAGTGGCCTGGGGTGGGTGGTGGAGAGAGCCCAGGGTCCCTGAGAAGGGCCTCCCAGCCTTGAACCCAAGTACATCCAGCCTGGCCTATGGCCCAAGCTGGTCCCTGTAGCCCATGGCTCTGAGTGGCTGTGGATGCAGCCCCAGAACAACCAGGTCTTGAAACCAGTCTCCCTGCAGGCCCCCATCCTCCCTGCAGGCCCCCATCCTCCCTGCAGGCCCCCAGTCTCCCTGCAGGCCCCTATCCTCCCTGCAGGCCCCCATCCTCCCTGCAGACCCCCATCCTCCCTGCAGGCCCCCATCCTCACTGCAGGTGGCCGGGTCCTCGTCGGAGTTGTCCCCACAGTGGTCCTCCCCGTCACACCGCTGCTGGGGCCCCACACAAGCCTTATTCTGGCAATGGTACTGCCCCAGGGGGCAGCTGGCTGTGGGGACTGAGGGAGGGGCACCTGTCAGCCTGGCCCAGGCCCCTGGGGTCCAGTCTGGAGGGGTGCAGAGAGGGTCTGGGCAGGGAGCAGGCAGGACTGAGGGGGGATCCCACAGGGCAGGGGGCTTACTGGGCAACCCGCAGGCCTGGAACTCCACGTCGTCTAAGGCCACCGCACCTCTGTGGGTGGCGTTTCGTGTGGCTGAGAAGATCACCTAAGGGCAGCGGTGAGCATTAGGTCCTGAACCAGGTCCAGCCTGCCACCGCCCACACCCCCCCATCCCATTGCCCAGGAGTGAACTCTGGTCAGACTACTCCCAGCTCACCCGAAAGTCACCCCTGATGCGGCCTGTGGCCACCTCCAGCTCCTGCCAGCCGGGGTTCCAGGGCCCTGAGCTCTGCCACAGCCTCAGAGTCTCCATGCCGTGACTCAGCTCCAGCCGCAGCTCTGCCACATCTAGGGCAGGGGGTCTTGGGCAGCCTGGGCCCCAGTCCTCCCCTTCCAGGGACCCTGCCCTCCCCCAGGCCTGCCAAGCCCTCTCAGAATTTGCCATCCCACAACCCCGGGCGCCCACCCCGCCCAGTCAGGGGTGCCCACCTCCCAAGGCTGCGTGGAACCAGAGGCGGATCTGGCAGGAGGCTGCCGCCTGGTGCAGGAGGGGCGAGCGCAGGGTGGCTGTGGACACCTCCTTCCCACGGTGGGTGTCCACAGCCATGTACCAGCCTGACAGGAGGAGACGGTAAGGAGCCAGGCGAGGCAGGGCAGGGTGGGGTGGAGGGGTCAGCTTGGGGCATTGGGCCTCACCCAGGTCGGTACCCAGTGTGTGGTCGGCACGTGAACCAGGTCCCTGCAGTGCTGCGCCAGCCCGGTCCCGCAGCCAGCGGTACCCCGAGGTGCTGATATCCTGCCAGCCACAGGCGTCCCGCTCGAAGTCGCAGGTGAAGGGGCCGCCTGGGCTGGGGGCAGCCCCGTGGAATCCTGGGAGGGAGGGTCAGCAGCTGCCAGGGTCCCTGTCTCCCCTCACTGTGCTGCTTCAGCCCCTCCCTCATCCCCCTCTCCCGCTGCTCAGTGCCCACACTGCCTCAGCCCCCATCTCAGCGCCCCACACTGCCTTATCCGTCTCAGGCCCTTACACTGCCTCAGCACCCATCTCAGCACCCCACACTACCTCAGACCCCTGCTGTTTCAGCACCTATTCCCACTGTCTCAGCACCCCACACTGCCTCAGCGCCCCCTCACCACAGTGCATCTCATCAGAGCAGTCTCTGCAGTCACACACGAAGTTGCACACGGCTTCCGGGGAGCTCCAGCAGTGGCCGGGGACCCAGGCCCAGCCCATGGTTCCTGCTGGCAGAAGCCATCAGTGGCTGGAGGTCAGATGGGCTCCTTGGTCCTAGGAACCCCCAGATGGTCTGGGGTGCTGAAGGGGCACCCTCCACTTCTGCCTTCCACGCTGGGCTCAGGGAGGTAAGAGTGGGGTCACCTCTCCAGCAGGGAGACTCAGGACTTGGGAGAGCCCTGGGGTGGATGGGTCTGGGCTTTGTCTCATGCCCACCCAGCCCCGCTGCAGGGAGTGGATGGCAGCTCACCGGAGAGCAGGGCCAGGGCAGCTAGAAGGTAGCCAGTCTGCCGCATGCTGGGCAAGGGAGCGAGGTTCGCAGTCGGTGGGCACCTGGTATGGGACTGCTAGAGTGGGCCCGCCCTCTAGGTCACTGCTGCTGACGCCCACACCCAGGTATCAGGTCCTTGGGGGGCCCCCCGGGCAGGGTCCAACCCCGCCTGGTTGGCAGAGGCCCTATGGGAACCTAGTGAGGCCCAGGGGCCCTACAACCTGTGATCTGGGTAGGTGGTGGGCAGAAACTGCAGCTGCTGCAGACACGAGGCCACCTGCCACACCCGGGGCCAAGGTCAGGCCCCTGCTGGTGCAAATCCCAAGCCTACCCCATGCCCCTGCTGGGCCCCCAGCCCTGCACGCCACATACCAAGTTTGGTTCACTTAGTCAGCATGTGGTTGGGTGGGGTTTGCTGCTGGCCGGAAGGCTCCAGTCTGGTGGAGAAGCCATGGAAGCTGTGATGGGTGCAGACTGGGACCACCCACTGCCAAGGACTGGCCAAGGATCCCAGCGGCCCCAGTATCGAGCCCAGCCTGTAGATCTGTGCCAAGGGCACCCTGACCCCCTATGGCCATGGGGGCCCTGTGTGTGGACCCCTCTTCTCTAGTGCCCGTAGAGCGCATCCCCCCTAGCCTGTGGGCAGGCGGGTCAGGGGCAGGTAAGGCCACAGGTGTGCTGATGCCTTATGGCCTTACTATCCACGTGAGCGCTGGGTGGGGCCTCCTGTCTGTACCCTCCGGACAGACATAAAGGGACCTCACGTGGCCCGGGATCAGGTCCCCCAACAGCAGCCAGCAGGGCCGACACTGACCCCTATGCCTCTCCCCGATGTCCTTGGGACAGCACCTTCCAGAGGGCAATCAGGTTGTAAACGGGGCGAGGCAGGCCCAGCGCTGGGCTCTTATCAGACCCCAAAGGGCTGAATGTGCACCTATCAGACCCTCTTCTTCCCCTCCCCTGCCCGGGGCCCTAGGGGCTGGGTGGGGCCAGGGGACCCAGACACAGTCCATGAGACAGGCAGAGAGACAACACTTTAATTCGCACGGTGACCCTGGGGCCTGACAGAAACTGAGCAAGACTGGACATCGGAGGTGAGGTTGGCCTGGTCTGGGTGTGGGAGCAGTGGGGCCCAGCCGCCTTCAGTAGCCGTCATCTGCCCAGGTGACCTCGTAGTCGGGGTACTTGGCCTTGATTTTCTCTGTGGAGATGGAGTGCTGGGCGCGCCCGTAGCCCTGCAGAGGGGGGACAGGAGCTGACACCCGGCCCTCCAGTTGCCATGGCCTGGCCCCATTGGGAGGGGTGGCAGACATGAAGCATCTTCCCGAGGGTACTCAGCATGGCCAGGCTGGGTGTGGTGGCGGCTTGTGGGAAGGGAGGCATGCTCAGCCCAGCAGGTGAAGCTGGCGATGGGACCAACATCTGTGTCCGCCAGGGGTCCCAGAGCAGCAGGGTGAGGGGCTGTGCGGGCCCGGTGTAGCAGGCACATGCTCACCATGGAGTAGCCGTACACGTGGATCTTCTTGTCCTGGCTCTGGTGGGAGATGCGCCCGCCGCCCAGGCACTCACAGTCGAAGCCCCGCCTCTGTAGCTCCCCTGACACCTTGTCATAGATGTCGGCTGGAAGGGAGCCGAGGTCAGAACCCTGAGGCCAGGCGCACCCCCACTCGGAGCGTACCTCAGTCCGCACGCCCAGAAGCCCCCGTGGCAGTCTGGTCCAGGAGGCCCGCGGGATCCCACCTCCTCCCCTCTGCCCCAGGGCCTTCTGCCAGCTGCTCAGCGCCACCAGGACGCTCGGCCCCGCCCCTTGATGCCGATCCCGCCCAGGCTGCCTTCAGCTCCGCCCACGGAACCAGGCCCCGCCCCTTCCGGCACGTCGCCCGAGTCCTGGGTCCATGCCCCGCCCCTTCCGCTCCCTCGGTCTCAATCCCCGCCAAGCGCTGGCCCCGCCCTCACCATGGTACTCGGCCCACTTGTAGCCGCGCACGATCTCTTTGCTCTCCGCGGCTTGGGCGTCGGAGGGCGGCACCGTGTGGACTCGAATCAACACGTATTTGAAGACGCCATCTGGGTCGATGTCCACATCGGGAATCTCAGCGAGGCCCGCCGCCGCCATGTTTCGCCGGCGCACGCCCCCCCCACCCAGCTTCTGTAGCGCCTGTCCCCTCCCGAACTGGGTCAGTCCGTGGCGCAGAGGGCGGGCTCTGGGAGAGCCATGACCAATCACGTGGGGGAGATGCTGCTTGTGACTCGTCGCGTCAGCAAATCGTATCGCGGGCCCGAGCGCAGCCTAGCCAATCGCAACACGCCTCCTCCCGGCCTCGCGGCTACGCTAGTCCCACTTAAAGGGGAACGAGGACACCTAGAGGGGCAATGATTAAATCCAGCCGACTAGAGGAGTTCTTTCCCTGTTGGCACAGAGATGCTGCGGGGGCAGCTGACGAGCGCCTCTGGAAGGGACAGGCAGCATACGAGACTGGGACGAGGGAAGGAGGCTGCTTGGGGCCTGAGGCACGCGCCACGATTCCCCAGCCCCTGCGGTCCAGGGACGTGTCCCTACCTCCTGGCTCAGAGCGCACCCCAGTCCCCCGCCACGCTCTGCCCGTCCCCCGTGATGTCCGGGTCCCACCCGCGCCCTGCGCGTCCCCTGTCCCGTGCAAGGAGGCAGCAAGGGTTACATTCAATTTCTAGTTTACTCAGTTCGAAAGCGCCTGCCCTCTGGGCACAATGGCTCCAGCCTTATCCTCGGCCCCTGGGGGTGGAGGCTGGGCTAGTGAGACCGCGAAGGCGGGCCGGCGGGGCAGCAGGGCCGATGCAAAGGAGCTCGCGGAACAAGTGCCGGACCCGCGGGAGGAGGCACGGAGAGAGGGCCACGGGGGCGTTTGTGGGGCGTGCGGGGTGGGTGTGGTCGTTCACAAAGATCCGTCAGGACTCCAGGTCTCACCCCTCCATGGCCTCGAGTCATCCCCTCTGGGGTCACCGCTGACCCCCCTGCCCCGTGGATCCTCTGAGCCCTAAGCTCCTGACGGTGGGGCTGAGGTCAGTCTCCGGCCTCCTAGCGCCATGTGTTCGCCAGGCTGGCGAACTAGCTGTCCTGCATCTGCTGCCCGGCCTCGCTGGCATCTGTGGCCCTACCCCATTACATCCTGGATCATCATACTTCGCACATGTATGCCTCTAGTGGGCGGCAGGGATACTCTGTCACTGTCCCTAGCGTTGGCACGTGAACTAACTCCAGGCCCTGCTGGTTCACTCTCTTGCTTTCCCTGCCCTCTGGCTGAGTGTAGCCTGCGGTAGCCTTAAGATCTCTGCCCATACCAGTTGTTCCCCCTCTCACCCGGCAGGCCAGGCCAGGGTGGACATAATGCGGGAATTGAGGGGACAGTGGGATACAGGGTTGCCCACACGAGGGCCAGACTTGGTCTCAGTCCTGGCGGTCAGGGCCGGGACCAACAGACAGCACCATGTGCCCCGCAGGGCCTCGCTAAGCCGCAGGTGTCCCGTGAGAAAAGGCCCAGCAACAGGTCACCTTCCAGACCGAGGGGGTCATGACCTGCCCATGCCAGATCCCGGTTAGGTGCGACAACCCCCCCCCCCTTCCCTGCTCTGAACTATGGGAGCCGGGCCTGTGGCTGAGTTAAGTGACAACCCTAGGCTTTGGTCAATGCCAGCCTCCTGAGGAGCGAGTCCGCAGGTAACCGGGTTCTGGACACGGGGTCTGCACGGTAGTGCCCTCCTCCTCCACTTGAAGGCAGGGCCCGGGTCCTCAGGCCACCCCGCCTCCCGCGGGGAGCACCAACCGGCTGAGGACCCGGCTCGGAGGCCCTGGGGCATGTTGGGTCGAGGTGACCAGTGAGAAGGGAGTGTCGCGTCTGGTGAGAGGGCTTCGGATAGAAGAGGTGGGGCCTGTGTTAGCGGGACGGGGAGCACGGGAGTGGGCATGGAGCCTGGGGAGCCTGGGAGGACAGGCTCAGGGAGGGGCTTGGATGGGTGGCCCCGGTCTGGGGATTCCCTAAAGGGACCTCGGGGAAGTCAAAGCGGGGCTTGGGCGTCGGAGCCACGGCAGGGCCCTAGCGGGCCGGCGTGCCCCGAGGCTCACATCAGGTCGTCCAGCACGTTGGCGCTGGCCACCCAGTCAAGCGCGCGCGGCTCCGAGGCGGCCATGATCATGCACATGAACGGCCGGCCGGTGCGCCGGTCGGTGGGGTAGATGGTGGTGGGCGTGAAGCGCCGGTTGGCCTCCACGAACTCACAGAGCTGTTCGTAGACGCGGGGGAACTCGTGGCGCAGGAAGACGCCGCGCAGGCGCAGCTCTCGCTGGATGTGAATGAAGGCTACCTCGCGAGCTCGGCGGCCAGCCTCGCCGTCCTGGTCCAGGCCCGCTGTGCCGGGGGGAGGCGTCAGGATCAGCGTCTCCATGTCCGGCTCGCGGCCCCGCGGAGGCGGCGGGCGCGCGGGGCTCCCGGCCGCCAGCGCCACCTTGGCGAACTTGCGCACCGTGGGGCCGGCACTGCGCGGCGCGGGCGCAGGCCGGGCGGGGGCGCCGGGGGGCGCGGCGCCCGGCCCCACGGCCACAGACACGCTGAGCAGGAAGCACTCGGCGGGCTCATAGAGGCGCCCAGCGGCCGCCAGCTCGCGCGCGTAGCTGCCCAAGGGCGCCGCGTGCGTGGCCAACTCGCGTAGGGACAGGTAGGTGGGAGACAGCAGTAGCCCCTCGAGGCCGAAGCGCAAGAAGTTGTCGGCCGAGCCCGGGCTCGGGAAGCCCAGGAAGAGCACGCCGCGGCCGCGGGACAGGAAGCCGACGCGCGCAATGCGGGAGAAGGCGCGGTGCACGGGCCCGCTATCGCGGCAGAACTGCAGCACGTGGCGACACACGCTGCCCACGCGGCCGTACACGCAGCGCGCCTTGTGCGCGTCCCAGTCCTCGCGGCGGCACAGGCGCGAGCAGTAGTACGTGTAGCAGCTGTGGCAGGACTTGAAGTAGAGGCAGGCGTTGAACATGGTCTCCGTGCGCCGGCAGCGCGCGTTCGAGCAGGTCATGAGGTCGTCCTCGTCCGCGCTGGGCTCTGGCGACGCGTCTGCCGCCTCCCCCGACCCAGCCTGGTCCTCGCCGCTCCCGGCGGAGGCGGGAGGTGAGCGCGGCGGCGCCAACGCGGGGGCCGCGGGGCCCACGTGCCGCAGGTCCAGCACGCGCCGGAGCTGGCCGCCCGGACTTTCGGCCGCGCGCTCGGCGGCCGGCCCCGTCGCGGGCCTGGAGTCGATGACCAGGTCTGTGATCAGCTCGTCCAGCTGCTCCAGGCTGCGCTGGCGGCCGGGGGCAGGGCCGTCGGCGGCCGGGGGCGGGGGCGGCCACTTTCGGGCCCCGGGCACCTCCCAGGCCCGGGCTGACGGACGCTCTGCGTTGCGCAGGTCGTTGTCGGTGATGGTGATCTCCGGGGTGACGTACCAGGCGCGGCCCAGGCCCTCCCCAGCACGGCCTTTTTCGGACAGCGACGTCTCAGACAGCGACAGCGCCGCATAGCGCCGGGGCGAGGTGGACAAGTTGACGACGACCGGCGGGCGCCGGCCTTCGGGGGATGCGGCGTGCGGCTCTCGCCCCAGCAGGTTCTCATAGCTGCGGCCTCGGCCCAACGGGTCGTCCCGGCGAGGGGCAGGCGCTAAAATGTTGTCCCAGGAGCGCGAGTAGTGGCGGCTGTCGGTGACAAGTCGGGGTGGGCTGGTGCCCGTGCCGCCATGCCAAGAAGCGAGCAGGGGCCCGGCGTCCGGGGGCGGGGCCACCTGTAGGGTGCGGTAAGGCCGCGGCCCCCAGTCGCCCCAGGCTGGGCTGCCTCTCGGGTAAGGGTAGGTCCGAGTCAGGGCGTCCCGGTCCCGGTACCGCCCCCACTCCTCCGTGTGGAAGGGGCGGGCGGCGGGGTGGGCCCGGGGCTCCTCCGCGGCGGCGGCGGCGACGTAGCGCGGTCCATAGGTGGGGGGCGCCTCGCTGTAGTAGGAGCGGGAGGGTGGCTCCTGGACCGGGAAGGAGCGAAGGTCCCCAGGGTAGTACCCGACCGCGTGCCGCGGGCTGGGGCCCGGCGGCTCCTCGGACGGGTAGGGTCTGGGGCAGTAGCCGTCGAAGGGCGGGCCTGGGCTGACCGTAAAGCCGCTGGGGTAGCCCTCCGGCTCCTCGGTGTAGAAGAACTGCGTGGGGCCGGGCGGGGTGGCGAAGGCCAGGCTGCGGCGCTCGGCGTAGTCCCGGGGTCCGGGTAGGGGCCCATCGTAGTACAGTGCTCTGGGGTCGGCGCAGTACGAGTCGCTGGGCGTGGGCGTGCGGGACAGCGTCACATGCCGAGGGGGACCGGGCACAGGCAGGCCATGCACCTGCGGGGCGCTGCGGGCCCAGAGCGCAGCGTCCGCGGGCCCAGAGGACCTCGGGACCCGAGCAGCGTGCTGCAGCACCGCGTCGTCCGGCTTGATGTCCAGACGGCAGCGGACGTGCGGGGCGGGCCCTGGGGGCAGCTCTGGTGGTGGGCAGCGGCCGCCGGCGGCGCAGAGGGGTGCAATGCGGCCAGGGCCTCCCCGCTGTGGCTGCAGCTTGATGGGGTGCAGCTCGTTGGCGAGCGCGCGCAGCGCGGGGTAGGCAGGTTCCCGGCGCGGCGACACCTCCGTACGTGGCGGTGGTGCCCGTTGGGCGTCCCTGCTCCGCCGCGGCAGCACCGGGGGGGAGGCGGGCGCGGCCGCGGCCAGGCCCGGGGGCGCGCGAGGCGCGCTCTTGGAGCGGGCGCGGCGCCGCGTCTCTCCGTCCCGGGGCCGGGGCCGAGGTGCGGCGGGCTCAGGGCGTGGCGGCTCCGGGCGCCCGCGCGCTCCGTGGCCCTCCATGGCCGGCTCGTCCAGCGCCTCCAGGAAATCGAAGCTGCGGCAGTGGCGCTTGTTGAAAGGCGCGGGCGCTGCGGGCCTGGCCATGGGGCGTTCACATGTCGGCCGTCGCGTTGCGGGGTCCGGGGCCGCCACCTTGATGTCTTGGTACACGGTTGACACCAGCAGGTCTGGCGGGTCCGTGCGGGTCATCTTAAAGGAGGTCCCCAGGCTGGCGGCTCCAGCTCACTCGGCCTGGCAGGGCTTCCACCCTGCGGAGAAGCGGCAGCTCAGGGACCCCGCCTCAGCCACCCGCCACCCTCGTGTTGAACCGGCTTACCTGGGATGCAGTGGGGGCAGCAGCCCCGCCAGTGGGCCGTGGCCTCGAGCGCCGGCTCCATGCCGCCTTGAGTGGCACCTGCGGGAGCAACCCAGCAGTCTAGTCACCCAACCCCCCATCCCAACCGCACCTAAAAGAATTTAAAGCTCCTCCCCATTCCAGACCCCAGCTCCGAGACGTCACTGCCCGGCTCCCTGCTCCTGCTCCCTGAGGCAGCTCCTCCCGGGACCCCGACCCGTCAGCGGGGAGCGGAGCGTTGCCCCAGAGCGCAGTGGGTATGGGAAGCCGCTCCCAGCGTCCCCGCCGACAGTGCGCCCCCACGGACAGTGCGCAGCCCTGCCTGGGTGAGCCGGGGACTTGGTGACACGCAGGCGCCCCTCACCTTGGGCGCATTAAACAGACCCTCCCCTGGGACTGTTGGGGGCTGTGAGGCGGCTGCACCCGGCGACGGCGACGCGCCCCCGGGAGGGACTGAGGAGTCCAGACTGCAGCCCGGGAGGCTGTCCCCACCCGCCGTCTGCAAGCACTCAGGCCCCTCAGGCTCCATGTCTTCCGAAGGAAGCTCCCTGGACGCCACTAGCATGGTTAGGGCTGGCATGACACCCCTGCCTCCCGCAGACACCCCCCAACGCGCGTGCACCCGCAGCCTGGCAGCGCGACACCGGCCCGGCTGCAAGACCACGTGGGCTCGGTGTGAGCCACGCTGATAACCGCCGCTCTCCTGGAGCACAGGGGAGCACAGCTTCCGGGGCTCCGAACCCGAGGGGGATGGGGGGCAGGGGGAAGCCAGGAGAGCCCCTCCCCCACGGCTCCTCGGAGAAGGCCCACCCCCAGTGGCGCCAGGCGGCACCATGGAAACCGCGCATCCGCGGCCCCCACGCTGCGGGCTGGGTCGGTCGGTGGTTCCTGTCATCAGGCCACTGTCCGACGCGACTGCGACCCCTCTGGGGTCCCTGAGGCCCAGGAGAGGGCGGGGGCGCCACACTGCGCCTGCGCCTCGGGCTAGGCGGTTTGTCCGAGCGGTCACCTGGCTCCCATCCGGGAGGAGACGCGATGCCCGAAACCGGCTAGGGCCGGGATCAGAACGCAGGAGGCCGCCCCCTTCGTGGCAGGACCTTTGGTGGCCGTGGCGATGCGGGGCGGGGCTCACTAGGTCAGCCCTCAGGGGCCGCAGGGTACAGGGATTCTGGTCCACAGGGCCTCAGGTCACAGCCCGCCCCCAACTTTGTCCGTGCCGGCAAGACCATCCCTCCTTTCCGTCCCCCTCCCCTCTAAGCCGGACCAGAATCCGGGTCGGTGACGGGGAGGCTCCGCCCCAGGTGCTTGTCCGCTGCGGCAGTCAGCAAGTGGACACGGTGACAGCCCCTCCCTAAGGATGGCCCAGTCCCCTCCCGGGTTTTAGGCTTTCGCGAGCCCTCGCGCTCGGCGGCTGTCACCACGGCCCAGGCCCAGCTCCAGCGGGAACCCGCCCGGTGTCGCCGGGGGCGGGGACTCCCCCATCCTTGCAGACAGCCAGGGACGAACCTGGCCCATGACGGCGGGTCGCATGCCCCCTGGCCCCCTACCTGGCGCCGCTCCGTCGCCAGAACCTCAGTGGGCTGCGCAGCCCCCAACCTGGCACCACCGCGTCCCCGGCGCCGGCCGAAGCTTGGAGGCAGCAGCGCCGCTTGCTGGCCGGCCGCTCAGTGCTGCCCCCGGTGGCTGCGGTGGGGGCTGCACTTAAAGGGGCAGAGCTCATATAGAACCCCTTGAAACTAGGACTGCTCCTGGGGCTACTGAGCTCCACCGGGTGCCCGAGCACACGCTCAGCTCCAGGAACCCACCAGAGGGGGCAGGTGGCTGGCTGAGGTTGAGTGGCAACTCCAGAATTGTCCTTCCGGCTCAGCCCCGAAATGAGCAGATGGACAGTCCCTGACTGCCAGTCCCTTCCCAGGTCCTATTTGCCTGGGACAGGGGTGCCAAGAGCTCAGCAGACCAGCCGGGGGGCCAGATGGCTAGGCAGCCTTGGCTCAATGGAGGGTTGCCACTACCTGGGCCTTCTTGTCAACCTCATGGTGGCATTCTGTGGCAGGCCTGCCAGCCCCTCCCAACAAGCCCCTGTCCCCCTGGATGGCCTGCCTTCAAAGGGTTCTTCTGCCGGGTCCTGGCTGGCTGACTCTGCCTCTCCTGGCTCTCAGCTTGTGGGCCCAGGGAGGTGAGCGTGTGACAGGGCAGGAGGGTCTGGCAGTGCCCACATGGCCTGGCATAGCTCTGGTTCAGTGTGGAGGCCCCTCGGAAGCTGTTCCCTTGGCAACCGTGGAGGTGGTGGGAGGGGCAGGCATCTGCCCAGGTAGGCACAGGTAAGTGGCCAGGGTGGGGGTGAGGTCCACCCCTGCCCAGGAAGTGTACCAGGCCTGAGGCCACACTACCCAGCAGGATAGTGGGAGCGGAGGTGGGGGCTTGGCTGCTGCTCAATGGTGAGAACTGTCCTGGTCAAAAGCGCAACCCCCCCCCCCCAGTGCTGCCTATCGCATAACGGGCAGCAAAGTGCCCCCCTGGGGTAGTGGACGAGTACACGTACACACACACACACATACCCCCCTCCCCCCCAAGCTCCCTCCTGGCGTTGTGAGTGTCCCTGGCTGGCTGTAAATCAGGACAGAGAGAGAAGACACAACTCCACCTGAAACAGGAGCACTTTATGGCCGAGGGCAGCATCTGGGGCTGATGACAGAGCCGCAGCCCCGCTGGCCTGGCCACCTGCCCGGCACACCAGGAAGATTTGGGTCACCTGCAGCTCAGCCTGGCAGGCACTGGGGGAGACTTGCCACAGGACTCCATGTGGTAGAAGAGGTGCCATCACATGCCGGGGGTGGGGATTGTGAGCGGGGCTGGGGGCAGGCACCCCTGTAAACACACCCACAGGTCCCTCTCAGTCACATCCCTGAGAAACGCTGAGGGCCCCAGGGCCGTCCCGCTGCCTCGCCCCCACCTCCACCTCCTGCTTGGGGGCCTCTGAGTGTCCTACCCCCTGCTGGGTGGCTACTGCAGCCACCTAGAGTTCCTCATAGTCCCCGCCCCCAGGGTGCTGGCTGCCGGGGGCCCCACCCCCCAGGAAGGCTTCCAGCTCATCCGTGGCCTCCTTCCTGCTGCGAGGTGGCTTTTTCTTCTTCTTCTTCTCGGCCCTGCCCTCGTCCTTGTCCTTGTCCTTGCCCTTCTTGTGTCTGCTCCTCCTCTTGTCTGCTTTCTCCTCCTCCTGGGTGGGGTAGGGGCATGGGGAGAGTCAGCAGGGCCTGCACACAACCCCCCCCCCCCCCCAAAGCCCTGGGCGGCAGGCAGTCTACCTCCTTGGTCCTCTTCTTCTTCTTCTTCTTCTCTCGGGAGGGGGCCTTGCTGCCCTGGTCTGCAGAGAACACGGGCCTGTATCCCTGCGGGACACTAGGGGGACCCACCTCCACATCCCCACTTCAGGGCCACTGTCCCCTCTGATCTTCTCTAGGACAGGGGCCAGGGCACACACATGTGCAGTGGCTGACCACCCCTATCAGGGGAACTCAGAGACCCAAGGTGACACGTTGGGGCACTGTGGACTGTGCATCCACCCCCATGGGCACCAGGTGACCCCATGAACATGGCCGAGAGGCAGTCAGGGAGGGCCCTGGTGGCCTGGGGCAGTAGGCTGCGCCAGGGGAAGGCGCACAGCTCACAGGGGTGCTGACCCACCTTCATCGCTGCTGTCCCTGGAGGCCGGCTCCCCGAGGCCCAGGCCGAAGAGGTCGGCGTCGTTCTTAGGTCTGAAGGGGGGTGCAGAGGGCCGAGGGGGCTGGGCTGGGGGAGCGTCGTCATCTGTCAGGTCAGAGAGGTCCTCTCGGACTGGGAACTGGTCCTGGGAGGGGGGTAGCGGGAGGCCGGAGTCACAGGTCAAAGCTCCCACCTCTGGGCTTTGTGTGCCCTCCGGGTCTAGGGGCCTGCCCACACGTGCCTCAGCCTCCACATGTCTTTTTGCCCACACGTGCTGTCAGGCAGCCCCTCACCACTTTCCGGGGTGCGTCAGACTCATCGCTCTCAAAGTCTGGGTCATCCATAAGGAAGGACAGCATCTGGGTGGCCACAGGTCCCTCAGGGTCACTCTCCGACGACACTGCCCGCTCAGCCTTGATGCCCTCAGGCTCCTGGGGGGCAGCTGTGGTCCTGGATGCCGGCCCTTGGAGGACAGCTCTCCCCTCACCCTGTGTCTCTGGCCTCTGAGGCTCCTGGGCTGGTGAGGGGCCCACTTGGGCCTGGGGCTTTGGGGGCTTCTGGGAGGGCCTGTGGAGACAAGGTGGGGGAGGGCCTTGAGACAGGGTCCTCCCCAATGGCACAGGCCTGCTCAGCACTCCCAGGGTCTCCACCTGGAGCCACTTCCTGGCCCCGGCCCCACACACCATTTCATCTCTGGCTGCAAGCATGCCTGAGGGACCAGTCCTGCGGCCTCCTCTTCACTGGACAGGGTGACATTCTGGATGGGAAGGGGGTTGGCGCACGGCAGGGCCCTGTCTTCCAGGTCCACGTCATCTTGAAAACTGGTCACCAGAGGGTTGCCACCCAGGGCCTCCCCATCACTGCACAGGGCAGGGATGAGGTCAGAGGTGGCCAGAGGGGGACTCCAGCCCTGTCCCTGGACTTGCTGCCACCCTGTAGCCAGGGTGAAAGGGCTACATTAGGGCTCTATGCCAGGGTGGGGTGAGGCAGAGCTGCCTGGGGTCTGGAGCCAGGGGCCCTGAGTGGTGATGGAGAGCCTGTGGGGGGAGGTCCTGGACAGCTGTGTTGGGAGCAGGTGAGATGCTTGGGAACCATAGGCTAGGCTGCCCCAGGAGGGCGTGGCCCACCGAGGGGTGGGATGGAAAGAGTGGAGACCCCCCCACAGTTAAGTCTTCCCAGGAGACACTGGGCACAGCCAGTTTCCGTCACCCAACCCCTGGGCCACAGCACCAGGTGGTGGAGGTGGCTCGGGCGCAGGCCACACCTGTAGTCTCTGCAGGATCCCACAGCCCCCACCTGTCACTGTCCTGCAGGGGGGGCTTGGTCCTCTTCTCCTCCAGTGGTGGGACAGCATCCTCCAGGAAGCTGCGGTCCAGGCTGTCTTCAGGAACAAAGTCCTCCACCTTGGGCGCCGTGGCCAGGGCCTCTGTGGCCAGGGCCGGCTCTGCAGACAGACATAGGGCTCCCTCGTGCCTTCCCTGATTGGGCAATTGGGGGGGGGGGGTAGGGATGAGAGGGAGGGTGGCGGCATAACCTACCTGGGGTAGGGGGTGCTGGCTCGGCAGCAGGTGAGGTCCCAAACAGGCGTGAGATAATGCTGCGGCGGGGCTGGGCTGGGGCTGGGGCCGGGGCAGGGGAAGTGGAGGCTGGGGCCTGTTGAGACATGGCCTCAGCCCCCAAGGACAGGGGTGGCGGGGGTGGGCTGGCGGCAGGGGCGGGTGGTGGTGGTGGGGTGGGCTGGGGCGTGCTGGGGCTGGAGCTGCTGGGGGAGGCAGCACCCATAGGGACAACAGGCGACTGGGATCCGGAGGCTGGGCTTTGTCCATTGGCCATGTGGCCTCGGCCTCGGGCCTCCATCATCTCTAGGAAGCTGAGGACAGAGGGCACGAGTGAGCACGCCATGCAGGGCCCAGCCCTGCCACAGCCTGAGGGCACCCTCACTTGGACAGAGCCAGGCAGCCTCCTAGGATCGCTGCCTGGGTGGAGAGAGCTGTGTGCTACTGCTCAGCAGGCAGTGCCCACAAGACCAGGTCACCATGGGGCAGCTGCTGACAGCATAGGCTGATGCTTGGCCACCTTGGGGTGCCTGGCACCTCCAGTGTCAACCCCCCCACCCCCACCCCAAGGCACCAGAACATGAAGTGACAGGAAAGTCACCTTCCAAGGTCCATTCTGCTCTGAGGTCTCCTGATCACAGTGGGCTCCCCCTGGCATACTGAGGCCCCGCTGACATGGGGCATACTCAGGAGGAACCTGGAAGGGGGCAGCTGTGCCAGGCCTAGGGGGCCCAGAAGCACAGGCTAGATGCCTGCAGCACTGACCCACACTCCACCCTCTGGCTCACACCACATGGCAGTCCTGGGTAGCTGGCCAGCCAGGGACAGTGATGTGGGGGCAGGGTTGCGAGCATTCCCCAGGGGGTGCTGCTCTGGTCTCCTGCATTAACAATGCAGGCTGCTGGGAAGAAGAGAGGGCCATACCCCTCCTGAGAGGCCTTGCTGGGCAGAGTCCCAAACCTCACTCGGCTTCCCAAGCATGGCTCACGGTCAGCTCACGGGCCTGACGGGTGCCCGTGCAGACCATGTGCAGAGGCAGCACGTACATCTCATAGTTCTGGTCCTCGGTCTCCTGCTGCACCTGCAGCTCCTCTAGTGTGGCGTCGATGTCCAGCTGGTTGGTCTCCAGCTGCCGCAGCAGGGTCTCCCTCTGAGGGAGGGAGTCGCAGGGTCTGAGCAGCCAGGCCTACGCAGGCTTGTTATTCCCCATCACCCAGGCAGTCAGGGCTTCAGTGAGGTGACCACTGCTGAAGAAGCTCTCATGCCTCCTGAGGATCTCAAGACCCCAGAAATGCATGCTGCCCCCACCCCCCCTGTAAGTAGAGCACCTTCATGCCAGCTGCCTTGAGTCAGAACTCAACCATGCGCTGCCCCTGCTGTGACTGGTCACTGTCTCCTCCTGGAGACAGCTGGGCCCCGGAATATGTGGCATGATCGGGGCTGGTATGTGTACAGGGTGTGTATATAGCTTCCTGGAGACAGCTGTCACCTGCCCAGCCTCAGGCCTAGCATGCCCAAGGGCTGGCCTGGCCTCTACCTGCTGGTCTGGGCCCGTGTATGGCTGCTCAGTCTCCCGATGGACTCTCACAAGCCCCATGGCTGCAGGGACATGCCCTCTATCGGCCCCGCCCCATCCTAGTGGTCCAGGCAGCCCACACATAATTGAACTCAACACTCATCACCTAGCAAATGTTCCCAGCACGCACTTAGAGCAGTAAGGAGATGGGTCTGGAAAGGGTTAAAGAATACCGCTCAGGTAAGTTAGGGGAGGAGGGGCTGTGATCCCACAGTGAGGGGTGAGGGGCTCTCAGAGCTGTGACACTGGCCCCTGGGAATGGCCACAAGGCTGTCTGCGCAGACTGCTCTGCTGGCACTGATGGGTGTGGGCAGTGCCCTGTCTCAGCTCTGGGGCGGGTGGGCGGGTGGGCAGGAGTCCTTCAGAGGGGCGGCACCCCAGTGAGAGCCTCCCACCTGAGGTCTCCTGACAAAGGGCCCGGGGCCCCACCCACCTGCAGTTGCAGGAAGGGGATGTTGAAGAACTTGTGCAGATACTTCAGGCCGAAGCTGTTCTTCATGGAAGACTCCGCGTAGCGGAAGTAGGAGGAGCCTGGGGGCCTGGATGAGAGTGGCGTCAGCACGAGAGGTGGTGAGCCCAGTGCCCCCCACCCGCGGGAGCAGGTCGTGGGCGGGCTGCCTCACTCACCTGTCCAGGTGCTCGATGAGGTCACGCACGTCATCGGGCAGGATGACTCGGTGCTCGCCCATGTCGCGGTAGTTCCCCAGCACACACACAGGCACGTGGGTGGGCACCTTGGGCAGCTCGCGCAGAATGTAGTTGAAGGTCCTACGGGCAGGCACAGGCCATGTGAGATCTTGCCCACAGCCAGCTCCCTGGCACCTGCCCCTTGGCAGGGGGCTGCCCAGGGCACCGGCCTGAGTCAGTGCTGGTCAGTGGGGGAGCATGGTGGGAGGTCGGGGGTCCCTTGCCCCAGGAGGCCTCTTGCAGTGTAGGCCTGCTGACCCATCCCCAGCAGGTCTGGCCTGGCTGAGCCCTTGCCCCAGGAAGCTGCCCAGGTCCCACAGGCACCGCTTGGATGCCCACAAGGCCAGGCCGGTGTGTTCTGCCGCCGCCGCCAGCCTCTCAGGCAGCTCCTGCCTAGCACCTGGGCCCTGGCCCTCTGCTTGCTGCATGCCTCGCCTTCCCTGGGTGTCAAGCTGCTCTTAAGCATCTTGACTACTGTGACCTGAGACGACAAGTGGTCGGTGACTTCTGATGCATGGACCTCAGTTGGTCGGTCCCAGGGCTTCCTTCTCTGTGCCTGGGGGCGGGGTGCCCACGCATGACCACAGCTGGCTGTGGCGAGGCCCTGGGAAGCTGGAACAGGCTGTTCTTGACCCTGTGCTGACTCTGTGGTCCTTTGGTGGGTGTCCTCCTAGTGAACGGAGTGCCCAGCACCCCACACCCTCCCTGGCTGTGCCCCTGTGGGAATCTGTGCCAGCCGTACCACTGCTTGGTGATGTCAAACATCATGACCACGCCATTGCAGTTTTTGTACACGTCCAGGAACTCGGCATCCAGGGCCAGCTCAGATTCCGCCTAGGGAGGGAGGGAGCAGGCAGGGAAGACTGACTGACAAGCTCCACCAGATGCACTACCTGAAAACCAGTCGGGGGTTGGTATTGGAGAAACAGGAGGAGCCTAGAGTATAGAGCAGACAGTGCTGTCAGCTACGCCCAGGCACCCTTGGCCCAGCCCAGCCTATCCTCGGGGTCCCGGCCTCCCTGGCTGCTGTCTCTGGGCCTGCAAACCTGGGGTCCACGTACCTCCTGAGGATCGTTCTCCATTTTCAGGCCTTCACCCCGCTTTTTGCATTTCCCTTATGAGAAGACAAACCAATGTGGGAGAAGCGCTGGCCCCCAGGAATGCCCAGCCTTCACTGCTCCAGCAGGGGGACCCCCCCCCCTCCCTGGGCAGCAGGTCCTCTGGACACTTAGATCAGGGAGCCAGGCGAGCACCACACTCTGCCCTCTCCTCTGCCCCCACCCCTCAGGACCTCGAAGCAGTCTGGCTGCACCCTTGACCCCAGGGGGCCCAGGAGAAACCGGGGTCCAAACGGGCAGGGTCCTCAGCTCTGGACATGTGGTGGCCCCCATTGTGCACATGCACCACATGCACCCCATGCACAACACCCCCTAACCCCCCATCGTCCCAGGACAGACTCTTCAGGAGTCAGGAACCTGAGTGCCTGCAAGTCTGATCCACAAGGTCGCAGCCAGCTGGGGCAAAGGGCGACCCCCCCCCCCCCCCCCGCCCAATCTCAGGTGTCTGCCCCCTGGAGGAAGCAGCCTGAGGCCCTGAAGTGGGGCAGCAAGCCGCGCAGCCCCCACATATCAGGTGTTGTGGGTGGGGCTCACTCCCACGCATGCGCGCACATACACCCCTGCCGAGGGTGGGCGGGACCTGGCTGTCCAGCGCCGCCTAAATTGCAAGTCTCTGCGGGGCAGCCGCAGTGGGCGGCGCTCCTCCGTAGGGCCTGGCATTGCTCTCCACCCAGGTCTCGCCCCCCGCCCCCAGGGGTGGGAGTGAGGGCACCACTGCGTGGGTCACAGCACTGCACACCACGCACACACACAGCAGCGTGGCGCAGGGCCACGTGTGGCGCTCACCCCTCGAGTCACTGAGGAGGAGCTTGTGGCCTGGGAGCACGGGGACAGAGCAGGAGGTCAGGAGGCCCCGGCCTGCCCGGCCACCACAGCCTCACAGCCCTGTCCGCCAGCCCCTCCGGCAGCCCAGGACGGGGGTTGGCTCTGAGCTGCGGGGATAACCGACCAGCCCAGCTCTGGGCGATGCTGGGGAATGGAGACAGACCCCAGCCCCGGTCCTCGAGGACGGTGCCCCGCGAGGGCACTCACCTTTGTCCACCACGTCCCAGACCTCCACCTTCACAATGTCGTCCGTGGCTGCAACGGAAAGCTCTCTTGAGGGCAGCGCAGGGCTCGGCCCCGCCCCTCTGTGCCCGCAGGGAGTGTGTGACACCCCCCCCCCCCCCCGCCAAGGCAGCCCCGTGCTCACTCTTGTAGTTCCAGTGGATGCTGGTGACCTGGATCTCCTGCGTGGGGATGTACTGCTCCAGGAAGGGCTTCCCCTGCAGCCGGTGCCACAGCGCCGTCTTGCCCGTGTTCCTGTCCCCCCGGATGACGATCTTCACTGCACAGAGCAGAGAGGACGGCCTTGCGATTCAACCCTGGGCAGCCGCGGAGGCCAGTGCCCAGCAATGTCACCGGGCCACCGCCCCTCGGCTCCGCCCCTCCCGGCCTCGTCCCGCCCCCAGGCGAGGCAAAGGTTTCCCCCCCCCCACACACACACACAATGCCAGCATCCCTTCTCAGAGAAAAGGAGAAGCCTCCGCCCCCAGTGTCTGCGTCCCGTCCCCATAACCACCAGGTGAGTGCTGCTCCCGTTCCTGCAGACAGCCGGCTGGACACCTGTGCAGCTGCACCGAGCGGCCCTGCTGTCTTCCTTGGCTCCTGGCTCCTTTTCCCACACCCTCCCTCCTTTCTTCCTCGGAGCTGAAGGTCCCTGGTCCATGTTGCCACACACTGCCCACAGCCTCGATGCTGCCCCCAGTGTGTGGCCTGAGCCCTACGAGTGCCCCATCGGCCCAGCGTTCAGCCTGAGCTGCTGACTGATGGTTTGCTTTGTGGCCGTTACACCATCTGTCGTCAATTTGAGACTGAAGAGTGAAGGGGTGGAGTCCAGCCTGTCAATCAGGTGGCAGCTTGATGACCTCATTTGGTGACACTAAGGAGAGAGATAGCTCCCTGGAGGTGGGACACACACTGGCTCCCTGTAAGACATTCCTGTTGAGAAGACCTATGGAGCGGGGACGCGAGAGCCCTGGAGCTGGAGGAGCCACGTGGAGACCCCTGCCAGCGCTGAGAAGCGCCCACCCCACTGGATCCACACGGCTTCCCCCCCCCCCCCCCCCCCCCCGCTGGCCTGTGGTCTTCCTGCACTCGGCGTCATTGCACGTGCTCTGTGCGTCTGAAGAGGAACTTACAGACTGGACATATAGGCTACTATCGGATTTATGGACTTAACCTGGACTGGGATGTCTTCTTGATGGATAGTTGCTCATTGATATAAAATTCTCTCTTATACACACTAGTCCTGGATTTGTTTTAGTCCACCTGGACTGACCCAGCTGCTGACGCACAAAGGAGCCTGTGTCACTCACGCATGTAGGGACCGTTCTCATGCGTCCGCCCCCCCTCCTCCCCCGTGGACAGGCCTCTTTCCGAACTCTCTCTGCTCCTGAGGACCTGTCTGTCATACTTGACCTTCCTTGCTCCGTGAGCATCTTCCTCATCCAAAGCCCTGTTCCCGTGGGCACAGTGATCAGGGTTCTGCAAGCTCCTGCCCCTCCCAGAGACCACCACCCCTTTGGTTAACTGCTTGGGTGCTTGCTGACTGACGGGCTTCCACACAGAGTTCTGGGTGGCTACTTTTCCAGCTGCCAGCTGGACCCTGCCTGGCATGTCCACCCAGGGCATCAAGTACGGCGCTGGCTGTGGATGAATGCCCCAGCATGCATGCAATCACCCCTTGTTCCTGGAGCCCTGGCACTTCCCGGACATAGAAATCCTCATTTTGCCTTGCCGAGTTTTCTTATGTAGCCCCACAGCCCTCATGGCCACCAGTGTGAGTCTCCTGGAAGTCTCCCGTTCCGGGGCCAGCCTGGTGTCCCCCATGGCCCCTGGCTCTGTGCACCCCCACCAGGAGGGAGGGCCCGTCTCCACCCTCCGATGCTCACAGCTCTTTCGTGACTTTTCCGGCCCTTTGGACCAGCAGCTGCCGCCGAGTCAAGCCCGGGAGGGTTTCTGAGATGGTCAGTCCATCCAGGCAGGCAGGCAGCCTCGTCTTTCTCCTGAGCAGTGAGGTACACATGTAGTAAGCAGGTTCCCCCAGACAGGCCTTGGTATTGCCCTCACCCCCAGGGATAAGGGTGGGGGGGGGCAGTTTTCCTTCAGAATCCATGCCTGCCACTGTGCAGCCCCGAATACCACCTTGATGGGTTCGCCCAATGGGCTCTTGTGACCTCAAAAGGCATGCCCTACGTTCTAGAGGTTCCCCCCACACCTCCTGTGGCCCCAAGGCCACGCACCAACACTCGGCCCCCGGATGTCCCATCGTGACCTCTCACCGCCCACCAGTTCACCTGTCTTCTGTGTTGACTTTTGCTGCTGTGTTCACAATTTCTTAGAATTTAAAGATCCTCCTCTCAGGGTTAGTTCATGGGGTACACACCCCACTCTGTGCTTGTTCCCCATCTCATCGGCCTTTCTGCAGGGCTCTTACTCGGGCTCATTCCCTCTTGCCCCTGGGCATCTGGAGCCCACTCTGTTCTGGGGTGCCCTGTGTGGGGGCTCCCGCTTTTGGGGTGTTCCCAGGCAGGAGGCTGCATTCTGTGGGGCACACCTGTGCTTCCTTCAGGCTGGCTCTGTCAGTGACAACCACACAGGTGACTTGGGGAGACTCGGGGATGAGGGACACTGAAGGCGAGCATCCTTGTCCACCAGTCAAGGTCCCAGGCCAGGTGCCTTCTCGTCCCCGCTCCAAACTTGGGTCCAGCGCGTGAACACCCTCAGAGAAAGGCGCTCTGGGGCAGCTACCCTGCAGCGCCCATGTCAGCCCCATGCCCTGGAGGTGCAAGGGCCGTGAGGTGGGCAGCAGTCCCCAACTCCCATCCTGAGAAGTCATTCTTTTCCTTGTGTGGCCCCACTCAGGCTTTGGGGCCCAGGAAGGGGAGCGCATTCAGCGTAGCGCAGAGTGCATTAACCACAGACCCGGGCAGGCACTGCTTCCCTGGCATGTGAGGCTCCTGGAAAACCAGGCTCCCTGGCTGCTGCTCAGCCAGACCCCGGGCTCTGCAGGCACCTTGAGGACATGCCCCTGACCAGACGGGACAAGTAGGTCCTCCCTCAACCAGCCTTGCACTCTTGGGGGGTGTGGGGAGGTATCCTTACATGGTAATTCCTGGGGGAATGTGTCCTGGAGTCATCCTCCTTGGCCCCACTATAGGGATGAGCTCCCGGATACAATGAGCATGGGACTAACTGGCCCTGTGCACGGTGCTCACCTGGCAGGGGTTCCACCTGCCGTGAGGGGGCCTGGACACTGTCTGCTGTGGCCTATCAGGCTGTCTGGTCGGATGGGGGGTGTGGTGTGGTGTGTGTGGCAGCGGTGCCTGCCGAATCAGCCATCCACACAGGTGAACACCAGATTAATTGCTGGATACCTAAGTGGGGCTTTTCCAGCGTCGGGCTCTGCCCCACCTTCGGGGTTATGTGGTCTTCCTTTCTCTGGCCTGCTGTGAGCGTCTTCGCTCCTGTGAGGCAGGTGTGACTGATGCACATGCGGGAGGTGGTGGCACGTGGACTCTCTAGGGGGCAGTGGGGCCTGCCTGTGTCTGTGCCCTCCCTGCTACTCCACCCTCACCGTCTGTCCTCACGGCAGTCAGTGGGTTTAGGTCACGTGGCTTCTCTGGTCCAAGCCCTCCACGGTCCCGATGTCCGCCCCCTCGGCTCTCCTCCCCCACTGTGACTTTGCCTCTGAAATGCCACTCCAACCTTCCAGGCGTTTCCCAAAGGTGTCCCACAAGTCACAAACCCAGCTGTGCTCCCTGGCCCTGCTCTCTGCCACGTCTCAGGGAGGTCTGCCCAGCCTCTCTCCAGGCCCCACCCCTGGCACACACACCCTTTATCATCTTGATTGCACCCCGCCCCTCTCCCCCTCCACATGCACCAGGGTGGAGCCTGGCCAGTGGCTCACTAACCAGCTCACCAGTGTGTCTCTCTCTAAATCTATATCTCGTGTGTGTGTGTGTGTGTGTCCCACGTGAGGACGTGCAGGTCACCAGGCCACAGTAGTGCAGGTGCCTGTGGGAGCTGAAGCTGCCTCCAACCCTAATAGGGAAGGGAAGGACACTGCTGGGGGCTGTCTGTCCGCAGGACCCCTCCGGGAGTGGCTCCCTCAGGCCAGTCTGTGCTGGCCAAACTTCTCCACCTGCCCCAACAGAGCAGAGGCACAGCCCCGCTAAGGGGCCTCCTGCCACACCTAGTGGGCCTGCTCCAGAGCCAGCCTTCAACCTGCTCCCCACGGAGAGGCTAACGTGGCCCCTCTGGTAAGATGTCTGGGGAAATCAATGCCAGGAGCGAGTGTCCTTGTCTTGGGACGAATGCAGGCAATTTAGCTTCACACTGCACCTTATTCAACTCAGGGAAACTTTCATCTGTGATGTCATTTGGGTGCAAATCCCACTTTCCTTCCATTTCACCACCATTTGTCTCAGGAAAACGTGACCTGTCCCACACCTGCCCCCGCCCCTCCAAGCTGCTCACTGCCCTTTCAGTCCCAGCCTGCCCAAGGCACGCCGTGCTTTCTGTGCCCAGAGAGGTCCAATCTTGGAACCCCACAGGGCAGTTCTGCCCAGGGCTGAGGGACTAGACGTTGTGCACGTCTGGCTGCTGTGGACACGCCTGCTAATCACCGGCAGGCTCCACCTGGTAGCTGGGAACTGCCAACCTTTGGGTGCGCAGCCAAGGGCCACCCAAGGAGCCCAGCGCTCAAAAGTAATGATGCTGATGAAGTTGGGGATCAGACGTGGACTCCAGAGAGGTGTCTAGCTGAGCGCGTGAGTGCGCTCGCGGCCCTGAGGTGCGCAGAGGCGGGGTCCCAGCCTCCAGAATGGCCCTGGGCCGCCCGGACAGACACCCAGACAGCACCGGTCACAGCAGGGCGAGCGCCCGGGCCGGGTGTTTACATAATTTATGGCAGCGGTGGCTGGCGGCGCCCCAGTGTCCCGACCTGGTGCGTCCTCGGAGATGTCTCCCTTGAGAACAAGCCAGCCCGCTGGCATCTGGGCGGCGGGCGTTTTCCCAATACGCCCTCACCGGCGCTTCAGTGGCGGGCACCGCCATGTGGCGCAGCCTGCCGCCCGCGCCACGTCCGTCCGTCCGTCCGTCCGTCCACGCGGCGAACCACAGCCGGGCCAGCTGTCCGCTCCGTTACGTAATAGCTGCTGGCCGCGTCCGTGCACGCCGTTTACCGAGCGGCTCCCGCCCGGCCCAGCAGCTGCGGACACTCACTGTTGTACTGCACGCCCTTGGCGAAGCGCCTCTGCAGCGCCTGGTTCATGGACTGCAGCCCGGCGGGGATGTTCTTGTCCCGGCCCGGGGGCGGCTCCGACCCCACCAGCTTCTTGAGGGCCGAAAACATCTTCGCGCTCCGACGCCCGCCCGCGCGCGGCCCGCGAGCTCAGAGGCGGCGGCGCGGCGCGGCGCGCACCATGTCCCGGCGGCCCGGGCTCCGCTTCCCGGGCCTCAGCCGCGGCGGCTCCGCTCCGGCCCCCGCGGCCTCCGGCGCGGCCGCTCCGGGCCCGTCAGCGCCGCCATCTCGGGGCCGGCGCGGCGGGAACGCGCGACGCCGCGGCTACGGGGGCCGGCGAGGGCCGCGCGGGCGACGCGCATGCGCGGCGCGGGCCCCACGTGGGGCCGGCCCAGAGGTCGCGCGCGCGGGCAGCCGGTCGCGCGCGCGGGCAGCCGGCCCCGCTGCACCTGCGCCGGACGTTCCCCCGCGGCCTCCGGTCGCCCTGCACCTCCGCCCCGTGTTCGCGGCTCGGCCCGGACACCCCCTACCTCGCCTCGGTCCCCGACGCCGCTCAGACACCCAGCTCCCCCCTGGACTTCCCCGCTTGACCGCCCTCTACAAGTGCAGCACCCAAGGACGGGCCCCCGTCCGTCCTGGAAAAATGTTTATTTGTGTCATCAGGGGGTGGGGGCCGGGACGCTATTTCTTCTTCTTCTTGGCCATCTTGAGCTTCGCTTCCATCAGTTTCTGGCCCTGCTTCTTGATCTCAGCCCGCGAGGGCACGTAGCTGTGGTCCACGTCCGCAAACTGGAAGGTTTCTAGATGGGCGGACGCCGAAGGCGGGGGGCCAGCATCCTGCAGCCCCTCTGGAGCCCTGTGGGCCCCCGTTACCCACCTCCTCGCCCCCCCCACCCCCCGCTGCCCGGGGGACCTCACGGGGCTCAGCACCTGCAGCTCAGCTTACATTCCCTCTCAGAGGGTGGGGCGAGGTGGGGCCGGCACCTGGACACGCCCCAAACCAGGCCCCACCCACTCGGTCCGGCCCCGCCCAGCCTTAGCTCCGCCCCAATTTTTCGTTCCCGCCCTGCACGGGCCACCAACACCCTACACCACTACTCCGCACCCTGCCCAGCGTCCAGCACCGCGCAAACGTCTTTGGCTGGCCACGCCCCCTCCCGATCGCCGGTCCCGACTGGCCCCGCCCCTTGGCCCCGCCCCTACCTATCACGTCCTCCTCCAGATCCTCAAGGCTAATCTTGGTGTTCTGCTTCTCCTTGAGGGTGGAGGACTCCAGGATGTCCTTCACCTTCATGGTGACCTGCAGGCGGGCAGAGTTCCCTCAGCTTCGCAGGCGCGGACCGGGCAGGGCAGTGCGCTCGCTCGTGAGCTCCCCTCCTGGCCGGGCTACCTCCTCGGTTGGGGCCAGCTTCTCCACCCTGCTCATCAGGTAGGTCAGCTTCTTCTCGCAGTACACCAGCTTGCCATACACATCTGGGGGGCTGGCGAGTTCCACTTCTTTCTGCAGGTGAGAGGGGCATCTGATGGCCACCTGCTGCCCCAGTGCCCTGGCAGTTGGGGCAGCTCCCTGGGGCAGGCACCTGGCCGAGTGGTGGGGGGATGCCGATGAGCCGGATGTAGAGGTTGTCGATGCCCGTCTGGACTGTCAGCAGCAGCTTCTGGCTCTTGGTCAGGTTGCTGAGGGCCAGCTGGAGCCGCCCCTCCTCCTCTTTGAGCGTGTCCCTAAGCTTCTTTTCAACCACCACAAAGCTGTTGGAGACGGGGGAGTGCAGAGGCAGCTGGGCCAGGGCGCGGCTGGGCCACCCTTGAGCACTTGCTGCACCCTGGGCCTGGAACGCCTCCCTGGGCTACCTGATGGAGTTGGGTGCCTGGTGGAACTTGAGCACCACTTGCTCCAACTCCAATTTCCTCATCAAGGCTTCCAGCTGCTTCCTCCGCTCCTCGCAGTCCTCCATCTGCAGCTCCAGGTTCTCCTCCGTGTTCCTCTGGGCCAGGAAGCGCCCGGCGATGTCCTGGCCAGGCCAGCAGAGAGAAAGGAGCAGGAGTGGGCCTGGGCCCAGCAAACAGTCCCCTCAGCCCCAGGTCCCCAGCAGCTAGTTTCCTGGCAGTTAGCTGCTCCCATGGCCCTCCCAGAGAAGGCAGGCGGTCTCATGCAGATAGGGGCAGTACGGACATCCTGCTACCCTGGCTGACTTTTGCAGCCTGGACAAGGTGGGAGCACGGAATAAAAGGGTGCCAGCCTTGACATGAGGAAGGCGGGCAGAGAGGGGCAAGGCCTGAGGGTGGGCCTTGTCCTGGTATCTGAGGCACCTGTCAGACAGGCTCAGAGGGGCCTCTCGAGCTGCCTTGGGGTGTCCTCCACACTGAGTTGCCCCACCAGACCCAGGAGACACAGGGGTGCAGCCTTCTAAGCCCATCCCTGGGGGCCTGGCTCTTTGTCCATCCCTGGGAGCACCGGGGTCTTACCCAGAGGTGGGAGCAGCGCACAGCGGTCTTCACATGGTCCACCAGCATGGTCACCTTCGCCTGGTACTCGATGTCGGCCTTGGAGGTCTCTGTCCGCTTCACTGTGCAGGGACAGCCGGCGGGGAGTGAGATGACCTGCCCCCCTCAACAGCACTGCCAGAGAGCTGGTTCTTAGTCACAGCGACGGCAGGGTTGAGCCTAACTGCTTAGGAGGGTGTCGGAGGCTACCACTCTTGACAGGAGCAGATGGCTTCCTCTCCCTCCCACTGAGCGGAACCGCTGATGCATTCAAACTGCCGACCTCTTTGACTAGCAGCCCAGGGCTTAACCCACTGCAGCACCAGGACCATCTGCCCAGCTCCTTGTGGTGGTGCTGAGTTTCTGTGTCCACGGGCTTGGGCACACACGACCCTAGGTCCTTCCTGGAATGTAGTCAGCTAGACTCAAGGCAATCTGACTGCCCTCCATGATGTAGGGCCTCATCAAAAGAGTTGGAACTTTAAGAGCAAGAGGGGAGGTTTCCCTGCTCTGCCCCCAGAGCAGCAGATGTGTATTTTGCTAGGACTCTCTCTGTCCACTCCTCTCAGTGTGGTGTGAGTATTTGGGGGGCCCGTCCCCCTTCTGCTCCCTGAGCCTATGACTTTGAATGTGCCAGCCCTCCTGGACAATTATGGAAGCTCATTCCTGAAAGTCAATCAGTCTCTGCCTCTCTGCCGGTCTCCTCATCCATCCAGTTCCCTGGGGCTGTCTCTCTAGAGAAACCTAGTTGGACACCTGACCTCAGGCAGGTCCTCAAGGGATGCCTTGGGTCAGCCTGCTGCTTCTGAGACACAGATTTGGGGCCAGAGGTCCCATGCACTCAACGAAGTCCAGCCCTGAGTGGCTGGCAGCCTCTCCAAGTGCCTGAGTCCAAGCCTCCTGCTGCCCAGAGCCCAGGGGTGGTGGCCCTGTGAGTGTAGCCTGTTGGTGGGCAGTTGCATGAGGCAGGGCCTACTCTGTCCCTTGGCTGTGGCAGTGGGTCACACCTGGCCTTCCTCACCTTTCAGGTTCTCCATGCTCATCAGGCTTGAGGGGAAATCCAGGTCCCGTCGGCCCTGTAGGGAGCAGGAGGACAGCTGCAGCCCTTGGAGGAGGTGGGTGGGGCAGGGTGAGGGGCGGGATGGGACTCAGGAACCAGGAGGCGGGGCTCACCCGTCGGTATTTCTCGCTGGTCTCCTTGGTGTGGATCTTGTCAATAAGTTTCTTCTGCTGGGTCAGCCGGTTCTCGCGAGCCCTGCGCTCTTCAATGAAGGAAGCCTCTGCTTGGCTCATGTTCATCTGGGGACAGAGGTGGGTGGTGGTGGTGGCGGCCTGTCCCACCAAGGGATTCCAGAATTCCTGGGGGCCAGCTTCGGAAGTCCCTGTCAAAGCCAAGCTTCCTAGACTTCGGAGTAGCTTCTTTTGGCAAACGCGCGTGCAAGAGTGGAAGGAGGCTGCAATGGAGGGATTGTGTTCCCTGTCCCTGTGAGCGTCACAGGGTGCCTGGGCAGAAGCTGCTGGGCAACCTCTGCGGTCCCCGAGGGCAGGGCCAAGGGGCAGCCCTGGAGCCCCATCCCCATGCCCCCAGCTCACCTTGACCTCATCCGTGATCATCATAGCATCTCGGGACATAACTGACATGTCCGACAGCTCTGAGCAGTAGTTGGACACGAGACTCTGCAGTTTGTCCAGCTGCGTGGGATATTCTGCCAGCTCCTACATGGAGAAGGCAGGGCAGGTGGCCAAAGAACTGACCCGTCTTCCAGCAGCAGGGGCCTCCTCAGACGCCGAGGACACGGTGGCCCCACCCCCCATCCTCGGGAGCGCCTTGCCACTAGCTGGAGGCCCAGGGCTCAGGGGGCAGCGCTGAGGGTGGGCCCTCACCCTCTTGAGATAATCCAGCAAGCCCACGTACAGCGCGTGGATGTTGTGGCTCATGGTGATCTTCACCGTGGTCTTCTCGATGCTGTTCTCCAGCTGCCGCATGACCTGGGCCCAGGACACAGAGGACGTGCTGGAGGCCAAGCCATGGCACCACCGCACAGGCGAGGCCTCTGGACCAGCCTTCTTCTACCTGGGCAGAGCCCCGCCCCTCCACTAGAGTCCCACCTCTGCCTGTGTGGCTCCCACCCAGGACCTAGTCTCCAGCTGGGGCACTTTCTCCTCTGTGTCTCTCCCTCCTTCTGGCCTTGGGGCCTCACCCAGTTCAAGGCGTCCTCGCCCCCCCCCCCCCCCCCCCCCCCCCCCCCCCCTCCGCCCCACTCTGGAACCAAGCCCAGCAGCACCGCCCCACACCCCGGGGCCACCTGCAGCAACCGAAGCTCCTCCTTGGTGGCGTCGGGCTGGCTCTGCAGGCCCGCCAGCTCCAGCTGCAAGCTCTCCAGCTTCTGGCCGCGCTGCCGCACCAGGTGGATCAGCACGTTGTGCGTGTTCACGCGGTCGAAGACGTACTTGCGCAGCTTCTCCCGAGCATCCTGTGTCAGGGAGGGCATGGATCCATGGCAGCCTGGCCAGCCACCAGGCGATGGCGATACCTGACAGCCCCCAGACAGCGCTCCTCGCGTCCCCTTACCTCCATGGTGCTGCGGCAGTTCGCCAGCAACATGGCTCGGTTTGTCCGACACGCCTTAGAGATGGTCCACTGGTCATACTGCAGAGAGGTGGTGGCTGAGCAGGGACGGCCACAGGGACCCCTCCTGGCTCTGCTGCGGGCAGTGAGACAGGGCCTCCCCTCCCCAACCACAGACAGAGGACCCGGCCTTGGAGGGTCCAGGGTGGGGCTTGCTCCAAGTGGACAGCCTGCCTGAGGCCGCTGAACCCTGATGGGTTGGCTGGGGCTTGCACACAGTCCCAGGACCCGCTCAGGAGGTGCCCTGGCCAGAAGTGGTGCCTCTCGATGTGTGTGTGTGTGGGGGGGCTGTGACCCCACGTGTCCATCTTACCCAGCAGCAGGGTGCGAGGGAACCCACCTTCTGGGCCAGTGCCCAGTCCTGGGAGCCATGGCGGATCCTGTCCCGCAGGAGGGCCAGCTTGGCCTTGTTCTGGACTGACTTCTCTTTTACAGCCTGGACCTGCAGTGCCCGGCACTGCTCTGGGGGTCAAAGGGCGCGTGGGAGGCCATGGCCATTCCGAGGGCAGAGGCTGCCCCAGGTACCCTGCCCTCCTGAGCAGGCTGTACTGCCCAACCATCACTAGTTCTTGGAGGGCCACGCTGGAAGGGGCTGGGCTGGGGAAGGCCCAAATACCTGCTCTGCGGGGCCTATGGCCCATGACCCTCACGCACTCAGACCATGTGCTTCACATACACGTGGCTGATGTGCCCCCATCTCCCCGGCCCCTGCACAGCCGGCCTCCCACTCCCTCCCCAGCTGCGGGTGGGTGGACAGTAGCCGGTGGCCGTGTCTCCTGGGCTGCCTACCCTGGAGCCGTGTGATGGTCTTCAGCTCCTGGATCTGCTCCTCCACGTCCCCTTCGTTGTATACCCTCATGGTGGCCCTCGTGTCCCGAGAGCACCCTGCAAGTCCCTGTACTCTCTGCTCAGCCGCCTCTGAGGCCTGGGACTCCCCCACCCATTGTGACCAAGAACACGGAATGCCTGCCTGCCTGCCCTGCCCCCACTGTTATTTCCGGGGGTCATCCTCAGGACACTGCCATGGTCAGGTGACTCTTACTTCCAAACGCGCGCGCGCGCGCGCGCGCGTGTGTGTGTGTGTGTGTGTATGAGACTTGTGATGACTTGGTATTGGGTCCCACATCTGCACCTCTCACCTACCTGCCCCTCCCAGACCTCAGGCTAACCTCCACCCACCCACAGGATGGAAATTCTTCACCTGCTTCCCCTGCCACTGACTCGGGGTCCCCAGTGCACACTGCGCTCACACTCAGAGGCCCTCGGCCACCTTGCTCATGAGATCTAGGCCCTCAGGCCTTGCCACCTTCCCTTCCTGCCTTGACCCCCTGACCGCCGTGGGCCCTGGTCCCCTGGCTTCCCCATCACCTGGGCCTTGGCTCAGATGGAACCCACCCCAGGGACAGCCTGAACTTTCTGGGGCTCTGGGAGCATACCTGATGGGGTCTTTATTCCCATGCTGGCCTTTCCGGTGGGCAGTTGCAGTGCCCACTTTGCCTCTCGGCGGAATGCCAGCTCAGCAAGCAACAGGAGGTGAGCTCCCTGGCCGCCAGAGGAGAGGGGGACCCTTAGGTGGGCTTTCTGAGGAAAAGACGTCAATCTGACCTGGAGCACAGGAGGTTCTGCCAAGCTGGGGAGCGCCAGTGCCAGCAGGCGTGCGGTGGCAGTGTGAGCCTGAGCGCGTGGTCCAGGGCATTCGGCACTGTGTGGCCCTGTGCTGGAGGCTGGCCACAGAGCATGGACGGCGTGCATGCAGGAGTCTTGGTGTCCACCATGGCCTTCGCTGATATGTCCACACTGCTGCATCTATGAGAAGCAGACCACCACCGACGGGGTGGGTGTGGTCTGAGGGGGAGGTGGGATGTATGGGGGCGCAGCACTTCTTGTGGGGACCCCTGCTCATGTGGTGGGTTGCTAGGCCACAGGTTGGGACCCTCAGCCATTCCAGGGGAGAAAGAGGAGGCTGTCTGCATCCATGAAGTCGTCGGGACTTCAAGTCACCTGGGAGCCCTGCTGTTCTGCCCTGCAGGAGCTCCCTGAGTCAGAGCCGGCTCCACGCAGCAGGTTTTGGGGTGTGTTTGGTGCCACTACCCCTGCCAAACTCCAAAGGCCTCTCTCTGGTTTGGTGACTCTGTGTTCTTTCCAGCTCCTGTGCTACTTCCTGCATCGGTCAGTAGTTTGCCCATAGGGCTTGTCAACAGTTGAACGCAAGGCTTGGGTGTTTTCCCTGGAGTTCTTTCCGTTTAAGGTATGCCGAGAGCCGGCTCTCTACCTGTGGGTCTGGAGGCTGTGCGTCAGGTGACGTGGTGAGCAATGGAGAGAAGGTTGGCGTTGGCAAGGCTTTTGTCTTGCTTGGGTCCACAATCCGCGCTTTTGGAAGCAGCGGTCAAGAGAACAAAAGACTGCTTGCATAGGTAAACCTGCTGCATAAGACCTCTTCAGAGTATTGAAAAGCAAGGATGTTACTTTGAGGCCTTAAGTGTGTGCCTGACCCAAGTCATGGTGTTTCAGTGGCCTCATGTGCATTGGATAAGTGAACATCGAGTAAGGAAGGCTGAGGAAGCATCAGCACATGTGAATTGTAGTGCTGGAGAAGAATATTGGCGAAAAGGGCAAATCCACCTGCTCTAGAAGCACAGCCAGAGTGTTCCTTAGAAGCAAAGATGGTGAGATTTCACCTGACATTCTTTGGACGCGTTGTCAGGAGAGACCAGTCCCTGGACAAGGACGTCATGCTTGGTAAAGTGGAGGGGCAGCGAGGAAGAGATGGGTGGGCCCTGGAGCTGCCACAGTGGGCTCGGGCCTGGGGACAGTGGTGAGGCAGGTGCAGGGCCTGGCCGTGCTCCGTCCGTGTGTCAAGGGTGGCTGTGGTTGGAGCTCACGGCACCTAACGACAACGCTAGGTCCTCACACACGTCACTGCTTTACGTTGTCTTCTTGAGCTGCCCTTTGACGTGTCATGACGTTGTTAGTTAGTTTATTGTGCCAGCCTGGCCGATAAACACATGTGGGGTTAATTGGAGGGCGGAGGGATAAATGGCTCCGTGAGCCTCGCCTTTCTAGTTCTCGAGTCTCTTGCTTTCTGATGGTCAGACCAGGGTGCAGCTGCTCTAGCTGTTCCCAGGTTCAGCTGGCAAGGCTCACTTCCTGCGAGACATCCCTGAGGAGAAGCCATAAGGACCTACCCCGATGCATCTCTGGGTGCTGGAGCAGCCGTGTGGAGACCCCTGCCAGCGCTGAGATGCTTGCACATTCACTGACTCGGCTTGCGTCCTGCAGTCGGCGTCATTGCATCTGCTTTGTGAGATGGAGGAGGACTCTGTGGATTGGTGTTGGTCATATGGGTTAATGTTGGACTTGTGGGTTTGGGCAGCGCTGGGTTGGGATGTTTTCTTGATGCACACTTAACCTTTACATAAAACGCTCTCTTCTACATGGGTTTCTGTGGATGTTCCTCCAAAGTCCCCAGACTGACACAGAGGCCGCCATCTGTGCTGCTCCGAGCAGGGGCAGGCTGCAGCGTCTCTTCTGACCTGCACTGTGTCCCTTCCTCTTTCCTCTCTCGAGTGACCTTTGGCTTTCTTCACGGGGATATTCTTGACGTCACCCCACAGCTCTGTGGGGTGTGGAGAGGCTTTTCCCCAGGTTGTCTCCCCCAAATATATGCCAAAATAGGACCCAATGACTGTTCACTTGGAAGTCATTGCAAGCAGGTCAGAGGTTATCCTCCCTAAGGGTTATCAGCCATCTAGAGCATTGACTGTATAGTGGGTCCCACTCCCTTCTGATCAGGATAGTAGATTGTTTCCCTGAAGGAGAGCCCAGGGAGGGCAAGCCCACTCAAGGGTGACCGAGGTTAGGCCGCCATATTGAGTCAATGGGATGCCCATCTTGTCACATGTTCCCCTAACCCCTCCCCTTCCTATTGAGAGTACACCCCTAGTTCATCCCCTTCCCGTCACATGTACAGCGCCTTCTGGTGACGTGTGCGGTTGCCTGTAATCACGCCCCTAAGAATATATAGGCCTTGGTCAGAAATAAAGCGGAGACGCTCTCTCCTCCCTCCCCGTCCTCCCGCTGTCTGCATGGACCTGGCTGCTGAGACCATGGCCATCCCGGAGGTGAGCGTGCTGCCGTAGCTGTGTCTGACTCCTTTACCCCACTCTCTTGCCTATCTTGCACGACTTTACTATGATCTCGCTACATTAACCGTACAATTGCTCCTACCAACCTGTGATAGTGTCGGGGGCTTTTTAGTCAGCGCGAGGGCCTCCCCTCACACGCTCAGCAGGCTTTTCATCACTAGTGCTCCATGCGTCAAGTCTGCTCTTGGAATTTAGGGAAGAGAGACTCAAGGTCATATTTGGCTCTCCTTGAATGTTTTTCAGCTTCAACCGGAACTTACCGTGGAGCGATGGAGGGTCTGCTCCACAGCCGGCCCCTGGCCAGGGTGTAGCTGCTGACCCTGGGCTTCTCCCTCATCTCTCCCCACAGATGAGTCCGTCTGGTTTCTGTGTCGCCCTTCTGGAGAAGTCCTCTTGTGTCGTTGAGGAAAGGTATTTGCTGTGAACGAGTTGTTGGTCTTGCGAGATTCTGCCATGCGGACCCTCAGCCCCGTTTCTACGCCAAGACCATGGTTTCTAACTACTGCTCCTTCTGTGTTTCCAATTGCCAATAGTCATCAATGCATTCGATTTCATGTGTGACCAATTTCAGATCAAAGACATTGGTGGGATTCTTCAGTGTCTGCATTACTAGTTTTCGTGGGTGGTACATAAAGTTGAATAATTATCCTTCGGACTGGATTTCCTGTCACAGACAGCATTGTTCTCCAGACAGACCTTGAAACGCCCTTTCTGATAACGAATGCAGTGCCTTCCTCTCCACCGTGTCATCTCCAGGTTAAGTGAACCAAAAGGTGACGGAAAGAATGCACAGTCGCTAGCCAGAAAGAACCACCCACAGGCCAGCCTTTCAGGAGGGAGCAAATGATCAAGAGCCAGTGCTACCGAAGGAAGCCTTTGAGCCACACTGCAAGTATTGGCTCAACACCAGACTCCAGCATGGATGGGCACCAATGGAAATGTTTCAGCAAGCGGATGAAGCACTGGAAGCGCTCACTTGTCTACGGCAGGACATTTGGAAAAGAGGTAGTTGGGCAACTGGCTGGACGAGAGCCGTATTGGAGCCCATTCCAAAGAAAGGTGACCCAACAGAATGCTCCAATGACAGAACAATGTCATTGATCTCACAGCAGAATTTTGCTGAAGATCATCCAATAACGGGTACAGCAGTGTTTTGACAGGGAGCTGCCAGAGGTGCAGGCTGGATTCAGAAGAGGGCGTGGAACAAGGGATATCACTGCTGACGTCAGATGGATCTCAGACACCAGAGAGATGCTTACTTGTGTTTTATGAACATGCCAAGTCCTCTGACTGTGTGGGTCATACCAAACGATGGATAATTGAGAAGAGTGGACATGTCAGAACACTCATTATGCACATGTTAACCTTGTACCTGCGTGAAGAGGCAGCTGTGCGAACAGAACAGGGCTTACAGTCAGGGAAGGTGTGTGTCACGGTCGTGTCCTCTCTCCCTACTTACTCCAGCTGTGTGCTGAGCAAATCATCAGAGACGCTGGATTACATGAAAAGGATGTGGCACCAGGATTGGAGGAAGGCTCACCAACAACCTGCGGTGTGCAGGTGACACAACCTCGCTTGCGGAAAGTGAAGAGGGCTTGAAGCACTTGCCGATGAAGAAAGACCAAGGTTGGCAGCCTTCAGTAGGGACTACAATCCAACGTCAAGACAACCCAAGTCCTCAGCACTGGGCCGTCATGAGAAATGGAGAATAGAGCGAAGGGATCCACCATAATGCTCATTAAAGTGTTGGAGAGCAAAGGTGTTTGGGAGGACTAAGGTGTGCCTGACCCGTCATGCTATCTCCAATGGCCTCATTTGCATTCCCTGAAAAGGAAGCCTGAAGAAGGGCTGGTGGTTGTGAGTTGTGCTGCAGAAGAGTAGTGAAAGTGGCCTAGCCTGCCCAAAGGACTCACACGTTGTGGCAGTGACGTCTCTGTTGTCAGCTTGAGACTTGAGTGAGGGGGTGGAGTTTAGCCCGTCCATCAGGTCACGGCCTGATGACCTCATCTGGAGGTACAAAGGAGATAAATAGCTCCCTGGAGGAGGGACACACACTCACTCCCTGGGAGACAGTCCTGTTGAGAAGACACGTGGAGCTTGCTAGAGCCCTGGAGCTGGAGGAGCCACCTGGAGACCCACGACTGTACTGAGATGCTTCTATTGCCACCGGATCCGCAAGACTTTCCACCCCCTGGCCTGTGACCTTCCTGAATTTGGTATCATTGCACGTGTTACATGAGTCTGAAGAGGAAGTTATAGATTGGTATCGGATGTATGGGCTAATATTGGACTTATGGACTTGATCTGGACTGGGAAGTTTTCTCACTATTCAATTGCTCTTGTCTATAAAGCTCTGTCTTATACACAGATAAGTGTCTGAATTGTTTCTCTGGTCCACCCGGACGGACACAAAAGTACAGCCAGAACCCTGCTTAGAGGCAAGGATGGCAAGACATTGCCTCGCGTACTTTGGGCACGCTGCCAGGAGATGGACATCATGCTTAGCGAAGTGGAGAGGGTCAGCAAAGAGGAAGGCCCTATACCGGAGGGACTGGCACAGTGGCTGCAACCATGGGAGGGGCATTGGGAGGATGGTGCCGGGCCCCGCGGGCTTTGTTCTGTGTGTGTGGGATCACTAGGAGCTGGAACCGACTAAAGATGACAAAATGGCTCAAGAATTCCAGACCGACTGCCCACTGCCATGAGCCAGTGACCTCGGAAGGGTCCCCGAGACTGCAGGCTCTGTGGGAGTGGCCAGCCTTGCCTCGCGCCCTCCAAGCAGCTGGTGGGGTCAAACGCCGGCCTTTGGGGTCACAGTCCACAGTCACTGACCCCGCAGCGCAGACCCACAAATCATCTATTGGAGCAACAATCAGGCCAGCGTGGCCCAACACTCTGTGCCCCTTCCGAGGCCTGGCTCCCCCTCCGGTGGCACCGAGGGTCTGTGCTGGGGGCAGAGCTTCCTCTGGTCTTTCCCGGGCCCAGCTAGGTGTCTGGCTGAGGCAGTCTGATCGCTGTCCCCGAGACCTGTTGTGGTCTTTCCTCAATGCCCAACCCCTGACCATCAGTATCCTCCTCCTCCACCGGCAAGGGGGGCTCTGACAGATGTATTTTCTCCCTGGTGTGGGAGCTCGTAGTCTGACTGCAGGCTGCCAGCTCTCGGGGAGGCTGACTGTTGGTTCTGGAGGAACAGCCTGCCGTCCTCTGGGCTTCTGTCCCTCAGGGAGGGGTCTTGTATAACTTGGCAGCCTCCTCCCCCATCTCTGACCCGTGCTTGCTCAGTCGGGTCGCTCTGCAGACCAAGCCGACACTGGCTCTGCCTCCTGCACCTTTCCTCAGATTCAAAGCACAGGACGCTGCCTTCCAGCTCCAGGGAGAAACTGCCGGGCGGCAGAGCCCGGGGTGGGGTGGGGTGGGGTGGTGGGGGCGGGTAGTGGTCATGCGATACGCTGCTCATCACAAGATCCGCAGTTCAAAACCACTGGTTGCTGAGGGGGACAGCTGAGGCTTTCTGTTCCCATAGAGGCCGACAGCCTTGGAAGCCCATCGAGATAGCCCCAGCTGTCCTACCATGTTGCTAGGGGTCAGAATCGACCCATGACAGTGAGGGAGCCCTTACAGGCTAGGCGGCCATGTCTTCCTCCCAGGAAGCAGCTGGTGGCTCCAACTGCCAGCCTTCCGATGAGCAGCGAGATGCCTGGTGGCAGGGCAACCCAACTCAACCCACCCCACTGCTGCCAAGTGACAGGGGTGGCCAAAACCTGGTCCCACCCCACTGCCATCGAGTTGGTCCTGCCCTACAGGGCTTCCAAGGCTATGAGTGCTCACAGCAGGGGCCCTGGTGATGCAGGGACCCAAGTGCAGGCTGCTAACCAGAAGGCCACCAGTTCTGACCCCACGAGAGGGGAGGTCAGTGGCTTCCGTGAAAGTTTATGGTCCTGGGAGCAGCTCTCCTGCCCTTCAGTGTGGCTGAGAGCTAGAGCGGACTCCACAGGGGGCTTGGTTTTGATGCCCATCACCCGCTCAGCAGCTGGTGGTTCCAGACTGGTCTTTGGGTCAGCAGCTTAGTGCTTACCCACTGTCCACAAGGGCCCCTCAGTCACAGGGGGGGGGGGTTAGGATTTACCAGACATTTTAGGGGGATCGTCTGTCACAGTGGGGCCCCTGGTTGCCCAGACAGGGCTGCATCTCTCAGGCTCCTTGGCATGGGAAGTGGCCATGCCGTTAGCCACTGATGGACACAGCAGTGGTGGGAGTAACTGCCCTTCCTCCTCCTGCTTTCTGCTGGCTGGGATGGAGGCGCAATGGCTGGAGCTGCTGAAGCCACGCTGGGCCACAAGATGGCCGGGGGTACAGAGGTCATTACTGCAGAGAGCAGGCTATGAGGGGCCAGGCTCATGCCCGTGTCTGTGCAGGGCGGCTGACTCGGACTTGCACACAGTGAATGAATAAAGCCACCTGGCACGGCTTTCTGGTTGTGTTCCCACCAAGGATCCACGGTGCCTGGTGGGGACCGGTCACTGTTCTGCTGAGGGGCAGCCACAAGGACCAAGTTTGGGCGGGGGGCGCCGTGGGTCACTGCGAGGCCACTGGCACTGGTACGCCAACTGCAAAGGACACTGGGCTTGTGGAGGGTTTGTACAATCTTTGCCTCTTCATCTTGTGTGGGTGGGTAGGGGTGGGGGTTGGGGGCCAGGCAGCATTGTCTGGCCAGCTCTCGAGGTCTCTCTCCCAGGCAGGTCTCCACAAGGCCAGTCTGGGCCTCTCTGCGGCAACCCTGGGTGGCTGCTCGCTGAGAGGTTGGCGGTTCACATCCACCAAGAAGAGCATAGGGAACAAGGGCCGGTTTTATTCCCGATAGGTCACATCCATTGGAAACCACCCACAGACACCCCACCCACCCCCACCCCTGGGGAGAGGTGGTCTGGTCTGATTGGTGAGTTTGGAATGACAAGCAGGTAGGTTAGCCCAGCTGCCCCTCTAGGAAACTCAGGTATAGATGGGGCCTGAGCCCACCCCTCGTGGCTCCTCTCTGCTACCTCACAGGCAAGGACCCCGTACGAGGGGGGGGGGCCTTGGTGGTCTAGCAGGGCTCCGTGGGCAGGTGGGTGGCCACTTCTGGGGCTCAGCGTGAGGGCGTCTTTCCAATGTCAGACTCTCCTTGCAGGGGATCCTGGTGGCACAGTGGGTTAGGCTCTGGGCTCTTACCCCTGCGGCTGGCGGTTCAAGCCTACTAGCTGCTCTGGGGAGAAAGCTGGCAGCCTGGGGTCCCTGGCTGGGGTGGGCGCCGTGCCGGGAGGCCGAGGGCAGTGACTCTGTGTTTCTGGTCCCTCTTACTCCACCGACCTGTTTCCGGGGTGTTTGGAGCAAAGGCTCCCGCACAGCTTTGGCCTCCACCCTTTAGATCAGAAGCTCTCAGTGCCCCCCACCAATCAAAACCCTTGTCCTCTAGCCCCTAATCCAGGGTGATGTGCAGCTACCTGCTTTTGCGGCTCCCACCCTGCCCCTCATTGGTCCAACATGCCCTGGTGTCACCCACTTTGGGAAACATGGGTTTAGAGCTCAGGTGGGATGAAGGGACAGCTGTTTATTGGCCAGGCAACCCCAGCAGCTGCTGTGACCGCTGTTACTGTTGACTCCTGGGGACAGAGGGCTAGAGGGGCTCCCTCACCACCCTGTCCCCCCAGCTGCTGCTGCCCTTAGGGGCAACCGGAAGACAATGCTCTCGGCTCCCAATGACAACTGTGTCTCTGAGGCCACCGTCCCAGGGACAGTCCTTTCTGGTCTGGGTGCAGGGAGGGCCAGGCTGGGTAGGCTGTGTCCCCGGAGTTCCTCTGGATCTTTGCCCCCCATCCTGCACCCCCACGTTGGGTGTCTCCTAGTGGGGTGTATCTGTAAGAGGCAAAGGGAAGCAGTGAGGACCACACAGAGCCCCAAGTTGCTCTGGCCCCTGGACTCAGGCTCCTGTGGCAGAAACAGGTCCGCAACAAGGAGGGAAGCAGGGGAGGATCCCAGGTGGGGTCCCACCCCACCCCTCTTCTCCCTCCACCCCAGCCAGGGCCTTCCTCCTGCTGACCAGCTGCCCACTCCTGTTGAGAGGCAGAGGCCCGAGGCCCCGCCTGGGGCTTCTGTGGGCACTGGGGCCTCCGGGGCCAGCCTTATCTGAGCCCTTCACTCACCTGTGTCTTTGGGGAGCTGCCCGGTCTCCAGGAAGAGCCAGAGGTTGCTGCATTTCTGCGTCTCCACCCGTGTCACTCCATAGCTGGCCAGGGAGCCTGAGACTGGAAAGTGGGGCAGGTGGGGGCAAGTAGGAGCAGGTGAGAGGTGGGGCAGGTAGGGTAGGTAAAGGCAAGTGGAAGTAGGTACGGATTAGTAGGGATAGAGGGGGCAGGTGTAGGTTGGTAGGTATATGTGGGACAGGTGGGAGTTGGTGTGGGCATGTAAGGGCAGGTGGGAGCTGGTAGGAGCAGGGGGCAGGTGAGGGCAGGAGGCGACAAGTGGAGGCAGGCAGGTAAGGCCAAGTAGGGGCAGGTGGGGAGCACGTGAGGGAAGGTTGTGGTGGGCGGCCTGGGCGTCCCAGCCTAGCACAGGCAACTTTTGCAGGTGGTGGTCGGGGGGGTGGGGGGGGTGGGGGGGTGGGGTTCACACAAGTCTGGGAACTCATCCTTGGGAGCAGGGATGCTCTAGATGCCTGAGGACCCCGCCACCCCCCACCCCCGCCCCTCACTGTGAGCACCAGCTCGCCGGCCTGTTACCTCCGGCACCTACCCATGGCCACCAGCACGCTCCACTGCAAGGGGTACTGGCGCTTCCGGTGCAGCAGCATCTGCAGGCCGAGGGCAGCGCCGGTGCCTGCCCAAGGCAAGGCCATCAGCCAGCCGCCCGGGGGCCGCCCGAGGGGAGGGAGGGGCCGCGGTTCACCTAGTGAAGTGGCGCCCCCTCCTGGGCAGACAGGGCGGGGCACCGGCCCACCTGGGCCCGCCTACCTGTGACGAAGGTGAGTATGCCCTTCAGGAAGGCGTTGGACTGGCAGGCGGCATACTCCCCGAGGCCCTGACGGGGGTGTGTGGGGGGGCACGGGGCGCTCAGTCCCCGGTCCCGCTTCCTTCACCGGCCCTCCTTTCCCTCCGGCCTCCTTACCTTCCGCCCTACGCCCCCCAGGTCCCTCCCGCTTCTCCCCTGGCGAGGACACCCCCACGCCCCCAGCCTCCTGCCCAGCACGAAGCGGCTTCACAGGTCCCGGCCCGCAGGCCAGGCCGCCCCTCACCGGGTGCTTGGCAGCCACGGCGTCGTCCACCCTGGACAGGCCCAGGGTGACCATGGTCGCGGGAGGGGAGCCCGCAGGGGGCGTCCTGCCGGGCGAGGGGGGCGGGGCTTGAGTCGGGATAAGGGGGCGGAGCCCGAACCTAAGTAAGTGACGGCGGTTTCTAGTGAGTTGCGCCTGCGCGGGCTGAGAGGAGCGGGGGGCGGGGCGGAGTCTGGTGAGCTGCGCCTGCGCGGCGCGAGGAGGCGGGGCCTGCGTGCGAGGGGGCGGGCCGGCCTCAGTCACCGCCCCCTCCCACCACCTTTTCTTCCTGCCGGGCGGTGGGGAGGCGCTGGGTAGTTTTGCTGTGCTGCGCAAGTCGCGGGGGGCCCGAGGCTCTGCTGACGAAGCCCTAGGATGGATTGCAGTGCAAGGAAGAAAAGCAACATCCCCACCTCGGGAGAGCGCTTCTCGGCCTTCCTCACGCCGCCACCCTGAATACGTTCCTCATGTGGTGCTGACCCCCAACCATAAGATCATTTCGTTGCTGCTTCATCGGTGTCATTTTGCTACTGTTATGAACAGTAATGTAAACATCTGATAGGGTATATTTTCATTGTTACAAATTGAACATCATTAAACATAATTAAAGGTAGTGATTAACCACAAAGCACTATGTAATTATATATTGTGAAATATTTATGTGTTTTCCGATAGTCTTAGTCGACCCCTGTGAAAGGGGTCGAGACCCACAGGTTGAGAACTGCTGGATTAGAGTGTTGAGCAAGATTGTCAGAGAGCTAAGGTGCACCTGATCCGATCGGAGCATTGTCAGCCGCCTCGGATGCATGGGGAGACAGGCGGTCATTGAATACAGCAGCGTGCAGAAGAAATGGCGCATTTAAACGATGGTGCTGGCAACAACACTGGAAGTACCCAGGAATGTCAGAAGAGACGCAGATCTGCCATGGGAGACGTTCCACCCGAATGCTCCTTTGAGGCAAGGGTGGAGAGGATTGGTCTCACATATTTTGAACATGTTGTCAGGGGAGAAGGACACCATGCTTGGTACATTTGAAAGTCATCAAACATGGACGGACACCCGTGGCTGCAACAGTGGGCTCGAACATTAGAACCAGTGTGGGCGTGGTGCAGGCCTGGACAGTGTGGTACATCACGGTGCTGTGAGCTGGCGCTGACTCACTGCCATCTCACCGCCACCACATCTGTCTGTGCTCTGTCGTTCTCCTCTCTCTCTCTCTCTCTCTCTCTCTCTCTCTCTCTCTCTCTCTCTCTATATATATATATATATATATATATATATATATATATATATATATAGTGAGATATATATATCTCACTAAAAAAAAGATTGAAGTAAAACTACAGACAGTGAAAGTCACTCTTTTCGGTGCACAGTTGTACAAGTTTAGGCAAAAGCACCCAGCCCCTGACTGCCGGTCCGCCAGAACAGTCCTGCAACCCCAGCCCCTGGCCCACCACACCGTCCTGTGTCCCCTCATTGTGCATATTCCAGAGCGTCATAGACGTAGGGCCACAGGCCTGGCTGCTGTCGGTGTCAGAGAGCCACTGCTGAGGTGGCAGCAGCCGTTGGCTGGCGCCTTAATTCTGCTAAGCCGATTCCTCCAGGGGACAGACTGAAGCTTGGTTGCCTGTCCACCTGGGCACCTGGGGGCCTTTCCAGGACTGTTGACGTCCAGTCAGCAGCAGCCCATAGTGACCCTGTGCACAACAGGGGACACTGCCCGATCCCGCGCGGTCCTCACAGTGGTTCCTATGCCTGAGTCCATTGTTGCGGCCACCATGCCGATCCTTCTTGCCAAGGGCCTTCCTCTTTCCGTGGCTGCCCCTCTTTCCCAGCCGGGGTGAGCAGGAGCCCTGGAGTGTGAGGGCGGAGTTGGTTGGAGGATGCCCGTGGAATGTTTACTTTTCCCAGAACCTGTCCAAATGTTTTCCAGTGTTCCACCCGTCTGTACCTCCCACTTCCCAGCAGTCCCGAGCAGCCAGAACTCACTTGGGAACGCTAGCTGCTCTACACAGCACTGTCACCAAGGTCGGGGACACACCCAGTGAGCTTCCACGCGTGCCCCGCCTCCTCTCCTGCCTGACCACCCGGTCCTCAGTCACACGCCTCACAGAGTCTGAGAGGCCGCACTGAGAACAGTGTGAACTTGCGAAGTGCGCGCATTTTTTCTTAGCTAACACCAATCCCGACAGCACGATTGCTTTGCAAACTCTTTCCACACGGATTACTTGGGTCACCTTTGCCTTCTGGGTTTCTCCTCATTTCCTTTGGGCACTTTCATTTTCAGAAAGTTATTGCTGAAAACCCCCCAAATATTGAATTCATTTTTAAAAGAGCTATTGCTATGGGGTCAGAAATCCCAGCTTACCACAATGTGCTAGCTAAAACACCAGCAAACCGGGCAACATCAATGCCCACGAAAGCCCTGGCACAGGCAGGGAGGGCAGAAGAAACCACACGGTGTGCTGGGCTCACAGTGTCAGCTCTGCCCTAGGCCCTTTGACCACTAGCCTCACTGCTGGCCAGCCACTCACCCAACCCTCACGGATCGAGTGGGACAACTCCCCAGGTTTCCGAGGCTGCAGGTCGTGCGGACACGGGAGGCACGGGCATCTGGCGGGCTCGAGGCACCAACGTTTCGCCTAGAAGCCCAGTGGTTAGCCCACCATGCCACCGGGCCCCTTGCCAGAGGGCACGACAATCCAGGGCCACCGATGAAGTTGATTCGCAGACCCTAAAGGACAGAGTGGAGTGGCTCCCGAGGTCTCCCAGGGTGAACACCTTTATGGGACAGGAGCAGGCAGCCTCGCTTTTCTCCTGGGAGGCAGCTTGTGGGGTTGAACCTCCGACCTCTCGGTAAGCAGCCCAACACTTATCCAACTGGGCTGCCAGGGCCCTTTGACTGGAGTGCGCGGGAACGCACTGCTGTGCACGCTGATCCCAATGTCCTACAGGACCGACGGAGCAGGGCTGCTCGTGGGACTTCTAAGGCCACCAATTCCTACAGGAGCAGAAAGCCTCATCTTTTCTAAAAAATAAACCATGTTATTGGGGGGCCCTTACAACAATCCATACATCAATTGTCTCAAGTGCACTTATGACATGTTACCATCATTATTTTCAAGGCATTTTCTTTCTACTTGAGCCCTTGGTATCAGCTCCTCTTTTTTCCCTCCCTCCCTGACCCTCCCATCGTACCCTGTTCACCTCCATTTCTGTTGTTCGTCCCCCTTGAGGGTGAAATTATATGTTGATCATTGTGATCGGTTCCCTTTTCTTCCCCATCTTCCCCCTACCCTCATGGCATGGCTACTCTCATTATTGCTCCTGAGGGGTTCATCTGTCCTGGATTCTGTGTGTGGAGAGCTCTTGTCTGCACCAGTGTACATGCTGAGGTCTACCTGATTTGTAAGGTAGAACTGGGGTCGTGAGAGTGGGGTGTGGGGTGGAGCATTAAAGAACTAGAGGAATGTTGTCTGTTTCATTGGTGCTATACTGCACCCTGACCGGCTTATCTCTTTCTTGTGACCCTTCTGTGAGGGGATGTCCAATTGTCCACAGATAGGCTTGGGTCTCCACTCTGCCCCCCTCATTTGCATCAATATGATTGTTTGTTTTGGGTTTTCTGATGCCTGATACCTGCTTCCGTGGACACCTCGTGATCACACAGGCTGGTGTGCTTCTTCCATGTGGGCTTTGTTGCTTCCCTGCTTGTTTAACTTCAAGCCTTTGAGACCTCAGACACTATATCTTCTGATTGTCAGGCACCATCAGCTTTCTTCACCATATGCTTATGAACCCATTTTCAGCGATCGTGTCGGGAAGGTGAGCACTATAGAATGCCGGGTTATTAGAGCAAAGTGTTCTTGTGTTGAGGCAGGACTTGAGTGGAGGCCCAATGTCTGTCTGCTCCCTTAATACCTACCATACAACTATTTGTACATAGACCTATGTCCCTATAATTATATATAAATATACATACATATGTGCATGCCTGTATTTAGACCTCCATAGTTCTTTCCTCTGTTTCCTTTCCCTTTCCCCTTGCCCCACCATCATGTCTGACCTTCATTCAGCTCTCTGTACTTCCTCTCGACTACGTTGCCCTTGAAGGAACCCCATCAGGCATTCCACACCCTCCTCACCACCCATTTTAGATCTCCTGCTGTTCCCTTGTCCCTGCGTTTGTTAGCGCCCCACTCCCTTTTCCCCGGCTCCCCCTCTCCTTTGTGCCCCTGCTGTTCCACAGCTTAAGAAGCTCGGTGGTGAGCTGAAAGACCAGCGGTTCAAATCCACCAGCAGCCCTGAAGGAGAAAGCTGAGGCTGGCAGTGACGGCAAAGATGGGCAGTCTGCTTGGTCCTCCTGGGCTACTGTGAGTGGAACTGGCTGCTCAGTAGTGGGGCTTGGGGAGCTGTAGCGCCTTACAAGGAGCCCTGGGAGGGTGGTGCTTATGAATGGGGCTGTGACCCACAAGGACGGCAGTTTGAAACCACCAGCGGCTCCTCAGGAGAAACAGGAGACTATCGATGCCCAGACGCTACAGCCTCAGCAGCCCACAAGGACCGTTCTAACCTGTCCTCCCGGCTCGCTGACAACCAGCCTCGCCTGGTGGGTGCCGTGCCTTCTCAGGTGGCTCCCTGGGGTCCTCAGGTGCATGTCCTCTCTGACCGCACACTGGACGTCCCCGTGGGCAGCTACCCCACTTGTAGCTCTCCTGGCGAAAGCACCTTCAAACCATGTGCTCCCATTTGTCAGGGTGTCCATGGGTCTGGAGATTCTCCAGGGGTTCAGACGCAGGCCCGCATCACACATGCAGTCCCCTGGGGCCAGCCCGCCCCCCTCTGCCTCTGCTCCCAATCGGAGAGCTCCGTGGGGGCAGGGGGGCAGGGAGAAGCCATCAGCAGATGTCCCTTCAACCAGGCATCGAGAGGCTATCCCCGAGGGCTATTCAGGCCATGGTACTGCTGCTGCCAAGGTGGCCATGGCGCTGTCCCCTCTCAGGGCCTCTGGGGGCCTCAGACAAGGGGCCACTCCCTGCGTCCCGGTGCCTCCCTGGCGTCAGTCCGCCGGCACAGTTATGCAACAGGTGATAAGGGGTATCCGGTCTATAATCCCCTGGAGCTCCGGGATCGGGCCCCCACCCCACCTGGGGGTGCCTGCTGGGAGCCCTGCAGGTGGCCGGGCAGGGCAGCTGGGACATGAGGGAGGGAGGGATGCCTGGGCTCCTGACCGGCTTCCCATCAGTGGTGGTCAGCACCCCCAGGCTGGGCATGGTGAACCTGGGGGGCAGGGTGTTGATGACCAGAGAGCACAGCCTGGACCCAGTGCACCCCCAGCCAGTTCTCATGGGCCATGCGAGTCCCCATGGGCCATGCGGTCACTGCTCCTGCAGGCCCTGCTGGACCCCGATGACCGTGCCACAATGGCTTGGTGTGCTTGGGGCGGGCTGCAGACCCTCAGCCAGCGTGTCCAGTGCATGCCTGCTGGCTGGAGCCCTGCCAAGAATGGCCCAGGGGCCGACAAGGAACAAGGGGGCAATTGTGCCCTGCTGTGGGCAGGGGGCTGGGCCTCCCGCTCTCACACAGCCTGCTCCTGGGGATTGGGTGGGGGTGGGGGGAGGCACCGCCCACTGGCCTATAAAGCCCATGTTCAGCCGGGCTGAGGACAGCGTGGGGATGAAGTCTGCCCTGGTCTTGCTGTGTTCCATCCTAGCTCTCCTCTGGGTGCCCGCCGCCCCCCGAGCCGAGGTCCTATTGCACCCGGACTTCGATGCCCAGAAGGTAACTGAGGCCCCTGGTCGTGCCCAGGGGGTGGTGTGACTGAGGCCCAGCAGTGAGGACAGTGCGCGATGGTGGGGGGGCGGCGCTCTGGGTCCATTCTCCTTCAGTCCCCAAGCAGCCCTGGGGTGTGTGGGGGCCAGGGCCGGGAGGATCAGCTGTCAAAACCTGCGCAGGTCAGTGGTGGGGGACTGTCCGCTCTGCAGTCAGGCCACCCTGGGTCCTCTCTGCCTGGGCTCCTTGGCTGGGAGTGGCCAGCCCCCTGCCCGGCAGGAGCTTGGTGTCACCGAACCCCTCAGTTCTCAGGCCTGTGGTATGTGGTGGCCATGGCGTCGGACTGCAAGGTCTTCCTGGGCAAGAAGGACCACCTGCTGATGTCCACCCGGGCCGTGGAGCCCACGGCGGATGGCGGTCTCCATGTCCACATGGAGTTCCCTCAGTTAGGAGCCTGGTGGGGAGGGCCTGGGCAGGGGGGAGGGGAGGACTGGGAGAGGGGCTGAGGGGGGTGCCGGAGGGACCTGGGGAAGGGAGGGGACAGTGAGGCAGCTTGTGGACCCCAGGGCCGACGGCTGCTGGAAGGCGGATGCTGAGTACCTGCTCGCGGGCTCCGCTGGACACTTCAGAGTCCCTGGTAGGTTGGCCCAGCCTGCAGGGCTGAGGGATGGCCCCCCACCCCACCCCGGGAGGTCCCCAGCGCCTCCACCGATACTCCCAGGGCCTGCCATGCAGGAAGCTGTTGGCAGTGGTCTGACACCACCCCACCCCTCCCTGGGCCTACCCATGAGGGGCAGGGGCAGTGCCCACCCCCAGGGCCTGCCTTTGTGGGCAGCTGTGGGGGCATGTCCCTGGAGGCCCTGCCCACAGCCAGCCGCCCCCTCCCTAGCCCTGGGCTACCTGGATGTGCGCGTGGCAAACACAGACTACAACTCCTTTGCGGTGGTCTACATCTACAAGGAGCTGGAGGGCGCCCTCAGCACCATGGTGCAGCTGTACAGTGAGTCACCCCATGGGGGCTGCCCCATCCAGGGGGTGGGTTCTGACCCATAGTGACCCTCCAGGCAGGGTAGAGACTCCCCTTCTCTCCCCCTCCCTGCCCCAGCCCCCCGGTGTCCAAGGCGTCATCCTCAGGGAGGCAGGCATTCTCATCTCTCCCCTGGGAGGGCTGGTGGCCTCAAACCACACCCCCTAGTTAGCAGCCAAGCGCTTTACCCATGGCGCCACCAGCCCTCCCTTGGTGACCCTATGGGTGTCAAGTCCATGGCAGGGGATTTGTGAGCCCCTGTTAGCCCCTCACCCTCCTCCTCTATCCCGTCTGCCAGCACCTGGCCCTCCCTACCTGCTCAGCTGAGTCCCTGGTGTCTAAGGCTGGTGGCACCTGGGTGGGGGGTTCCATGGGGCTTTGGACTGGGGGCCCTGGTTGCCCAGGCTCCCCCAGCTCATGCTCCTCCCTAGTCTCCAGGGTGGGCAGTGGGGAACTGAGGGGAGGGAGAGAAGGGGAGGGTGGGGGAGGCGAGGAACTGGGGAGTGTGCAGGGTCTGGGAAGGAGGCAAGGAGTGGGACTCACGCCCAGGCCTGAGACCCTCAGCCCCAGCATGGAGGCTCAGCTGAGCAGGCCAAGGGGCACCCGTGATGGAGAGAGGGGAGCTTCCTGCAGGGCCCCCTGTCCAGGCTGGTGCAGCCGTCTGGCTGGGCTGCCCACTGCTGGCGTCCCTGCTCTGTGACCCTTGCACAGCCCCCTGGGCCACTGGTTCATGGAGGCCCTGCCTCACCCAGGCCGGACCCAGGACCTGAGCCCTGAGGCCAGGAAGGCCTTCCAGGACTTCTACCCAACGGTGGGGCTCCCGGAGGACATGGTCGTCATGCTGCCCTCGTCAGGTAGAGTCCACCCTCCAGCCCCTTGTCCATGGCTCCAGGCCTCCTTGTGGGGCCAGCGTTTCTCAGGGCCCCCTCCTTTCACAGATGCCTGCTCCCCGGGGGGCAAGGAGGCACCCTGACCCTGCAGACTGCACCTCCTCGATCTCCCAGGTGGGACTGGGCTGCTCTCCCTTGGCCCCTGCTTAGGGGCCATGCACGGCTGCCCCCCCACCCCACCCGGTTCTCTCTCATCATCTGGTCCCTGCACCCCAGTTCCCCCAGGGTCCCAGCTACCTGGGCTCTCCATCTCACTCAACATGCCCCCACTCTCCGGCTTCTGAGGGGTGGGGTCATTGTGCTGCTGTGACCCGCTGCACATTTACAGAATTTGGGGTCTGAGCTGTGGGTACTGGCCTTGTGGGTGAGGCATGACGTGAAGGTGGCCCTCTGGGTCAGTAGGGGAGCAGAGTGGGGTGCCCAGGAAGGGCCGATGGAGCGGTGGGGGTCACCTTCGCCCTTCCTGTCTGCACAGGTTCTGTTGGAGCAGCTGCCAGTCACCGCGGAGAATGAACAAGCCCCCCACCCCCACCCCCCTTCCCAGGACAAGAGAGCCACACCCCACAGCTGCCAGACCAGGGGCGTCCCATTCCCCCCTGGTCCCATGAAGACGTCTCCTGGGAAGCTCCTCTGACCAATAAATGGCTTCTGCAATGGAGGCGGCCATTCTTGGGAGGCACCCTGGCCCGACTCTGGGCGTGTCCACTGACCCCCTTGGTGGCGGGGTGGGGTGGGTGTCACTATGGGCCGGTCCTTGGTTGGATGGGGTTTCACAGATCTACCACAAGGGGGCGCGTCCAACCCACCAATGTCCCTCCCCGCAGTTGGGGTGAAGACAGCTAGCCCGACTGGGCTCTCTCTGTGGGCTTCGGGGGAGGTCGGGTCACTCACCTGCCGCTTGGCCCCTCGGCAGAGAGCCCCATGTGGCTTGGCACTTCTCTTCCCCCAGCAGCGATGCGTGCTTGTGTCTAATTTCATATCAGCACGGAGTCAGGGTGCCAACACCAATCCTGCCTCGTCAGCAGAGGCCACCCACCTCCCGGGGGGCATGCCCACAGCCCCTCACAGCCAGCCCGACCCAGCGGCCTCATCTCTCTGCTCCGAGAAGTGGCGGGGGCTTTGGACTGCTGGCAGGGAGGTCAGAGGGCCGTGCCATCGTCTCCGCGCCCACTTTCCAACGTTTCTTCTTTCTCACGCTCAGGAGTCTCGGCCCCATTTCCTCCCAGCCTCCCCTGCCATGCCTCTGCGTCAGGATCGCACCTATTTGCCTTGCATTATTTATTGGAGATCCTTTTACTGGGGGCTCTTATAACTCTGTGACAAGCCACACATGGTGGTATCAGGCATGTTGGCACATATGTCGCCATTGCTCTTCTCCAGACACATGCTTTCTATGGAGCCTGTGGGGCCCACTCTCCTCTTATCCATTATTTATCGTCAACCTCCTTGCACACCCGCAGCTCGGCTCCAGGGTCTTCTCTTAGAGCAGTGCTGATCCAGCGACCGGGGTTCACTCGAAGCCACGTGGGAAGGGCCGAGTCTGCTCTGGTTCTTGGCCAGGAGATTCTTGATCCTGAAGGTCTCACGAGACGACCCCATGCAGATGGGCAACGGAGAAACAGAGAGAGGCTCTAGGTCGTTATTAACCCAGTGACTGTAGGTCGTTAATTTAATCCAGGCAGTGACTGTACAGGCTCCTCTGGATTTCACTCACAGAAAATCAGGCCAAACAAAAACAAGAGACCAACAAACAAAACCTGGCAACGGACTAGAACAGAGGAAAGCTTCTGCTGAAACGAAAGCATGAAACATTAGCGCCCATACAAGGGAGTACACTTTAACCCGGCCGTGTCCACCACAGGCGCCTGGACGATGCTCTCCACTGGACAGCACTGGGCCCTCCTGCTGCACGAGCCCTCGGCAGAGTGCGGAAAAACCAGGATGTTCCTCTGAGGACTGAGCCACGGTCTCCTCCATCGCCTCACGTGCACGTGGGAGTTGGACACAGAATAAGGAAGACTGAGGAAGAATCGACGTGCTTGAATTGTGGTGCTGGAGAAGAATCCGCAAATACCCCAGGCTGCTGAAAGGGCACACTGCTGTGCCTGGGAGAAAGGATGGCAGAGCGTTCCGTAGAGGCCAGCACACTGAGGCTTTGTCCTCCATGCTTTGGACACGTTGTCAGGAGAGACCAGTCCCTGGAGAAGGACATCCTGCTTGCTCAAGTGGAGGGGCGGCGTAAAAGAGGAAGGCCCCCCCCCTAAACAACAACAACCACAAAGAGGCAGGCCCTCAATGAGACGGGCAGACACGCTGGGCGCAGCAAGGGCTGGGGCACAGGGACAGTGGTGAGGGTGGCACAGCACCGGCAGTGTGTCCTTCCGTTGTGCACGAGGTCCCCGTGGCTTGGAACCACCTCAGTGGCACCTGACAACAGGAACTATCGGATAGCAGGTCTTTCCACGTCTCTGGGCTGTGGCCACAGACTTACACCTCACGGGACCCTGAAATGGGCTCCCACCGTCCTCTGCAGGCCAAACGAAGCCAGACTCCGCGAGCCTGTTGGACAGAGCTGCCCTGGGGGTCTGAGACGGTAACTCGCTGCAGGAGTAGGAAGCCCCCCTTCTCCTGAGGACAGGCTGCTGCCTTTGAAAGGCCGTGCCTTTGCTTCGGTTAGCAGCTCAGTGCACAGCCAGCACCCCCAGGGCTCCCATGGCCTCCAGACACCCCATGTCCAGAATTCCAGCCCTCCTCTGGCTTTGGATTTTATTTATGACCCTGGGCTCACACAGGCTGCTGGGGCTGCTCTTGTGTGGACTTAGAGGAGGCCTCCCCTTGACGGCTCTTCATTTTGGACTTGCCTTTAAGACCCAGGCACTTCTTTTCTGAGAGCGGGCACCTTCTGATTTCATCGCGTGTGAGTTCTTCTTAAGGCGTTCACTGTTTACGGCCACACGTCTCTTTGCTGTGGTTCGGTGCTGCTGAGTGGGTTCTGGCCCATAGCGACCACACTGCGCCCACCTCGAAATCGCAACCGTCTTAAACGTCCAGCTCAGAGCTCTGAGTGCTCTGCTGTGCGTCAGAGTGACTCCAGGGCCCTCCCCTGGTCAACACTGCTCGCCACGGGTCACCCCAAGAACCCTGTGCCCTCTGCAGCTCCAGGCCCTTCCTGCCAGCCCAGGTCACCACCTGGAGCCTCAGGGGTGAGGTGGACGCTTCTGGAAGTTTCCTGCTGGTGGCGTGGACAAGGCTTCTCCTGTTGGGCCAGGTTCCTGGTGCTCAACCTCATGACCAGCCCCTGGGCAGCTGTGCTGGGCTCTGATGGCCGCCTGTCTGTCTACCCACTGCTCTCCATCACCCAGCAGCCCCATGGCCCTCCTTCCTCAGAGACAGGCACCAAGGGCTTGTACCGTGAGGCCAGGGGCCGGCTGCAGGGAGGATGCCGGTGGCCTGTACCTGCTGCTGCTGTGCCCCCGCCCCCGCCCCCGGCACGCAGGCGGGCAGTTTGGTTCAAAGGGCAGCAGGAAGGTGCGGGAGGCCTGGGCTGCAGAGCCGGCTGGGCAGAGTCAGGCCTGAGGAACATCTTCCGGTTCTGCCCGGCCCCAGGCACCAGGTGTCCCCACACTCCTGTCCTTCCTCTCTGCATGGCTAAACCTGGAGGAGCCCACGGTTGCCAGCCTGAGGCTGGACCTGCCGGGCCTGTGGCCCCACCCTACCTGTCCCTGAGGGTCCTGGGGAGCAGAGAGGGCAGCGGCGGTCACAGGGCCTCCATTACTGCAGGGTGGGATGCCCAGGAGGGCCTGCTGTGCGTCCACACTCTTGGAACAAAGGCGTGTTCTGCCCCCTTCACGGCTGCTGGGCAGGCCTGACCCCGTAAGGTCCACACGCCCCAGCAAAGCCCCCGGGGCCAGAGATACTGAGTCAAGAGGCCCCTCCCTGGCCATTGCCCAAGGACGTCCACTCCCTTACCCCAGAGGTGCCTGGTCAGGGTCTGGAGGTCAGGGGCCAAGGCCGGCCAGGGGACGCTGCCCCTGAACTGGAGCAGCGGTGGTCTGAACATGCCCACCACTCTGAGGAAGATGAAGCGGTCTGCCCCCGTGAAGGACCACAGCCCGGGAGCCCAGTCCCCTCCGTCCTGCAGGGCTGCTCATGCCCAGGGGGTCTGGGTGGCTTTGGCCGCCTTCTTCCGACTCAGGATCCTTTAGACAAAGAGCCTGGTGTCAGGACCCTGGCCCATGAATGGTGGAGCTGGTCCTGGTGCTGGGAGATATGGGCTAGTGCCAGGGGAGGTGCTGGGGGCAGAGCTCTGGGACCAAACCTCGGCTCTGCCCCTCCAGCTGCCCGTGAGGGTGGGACTGCCTTCTTGGGTAGTCCCTGTCTTGAGGATGTTGTGGGGCAGGAGTGGATAAAGATCAGGGACTTGGCATGGGGCCTGGGCCTGGGGCATCAGACACCTGGACTCTCAAAAAACTCACCACCATCCATTCTGACTCATGGCTACCCTCCAGGACAGGGTAGAACTGCCCCTGTGGGTTTCTGAGGCTGTAGTGACTCTTGACGGGAGTTGAAAGTCCTGTCTTAATCCTGAGAAATGGCTGGTGGTTTTGAACTGCTGACCTTGTGGTTAGCAGCCCAACACGAACCCATGGTACCACTGGGCCTCCCCTAAGCTCCCTGGTTACCACAGTGGGAAAGGACACAGGACGGTGAGTGCAGCCTGCCCTTGCCTCACCCCCCACCCCAGGTCGGGTATCCTGGTCTGTGCCCCTGGAATGGCGGTCCCCAGACTCAGCACCTCCTGCCTGCTCATCCTCCCACCATCCCGAGCTCTGCCATCTGCACACAGTACTGAATTTGAGGGCCCCAGGCTCAGGACCCGCAGTACCCCGTAACTGTGCAGACTTGTGCCTGGGCTCTGTGGGGGTACCGACAGGGAGCAGGGTGCTGGGGGCCCTGGAGGCAGGCCCGGTGCAGCCCACGCTGTGCTGGATCCGCTGTCAGGCTGAGTCCGGTGAGCCCCGGTGGGCGTGGGCGTCTCATCCTGACCCACATGGCTGGCTAAGGCCAGCGGAAGCGGAGGAGCCTGCTGTGGGTGCGGGGTGTGCTGGGGACGGACGCGGCCTCACTTTACAGGCCGCTGATGACCATAGCCAGTGTCCAGCCGTCAGCTCACTGCTGCAGGGGCTCACGTGGCAGTGGTCACGCAGCCTCACCAACTCGAGTGAGAGTGTGCGAACGAGTGTGCCTGTGTGTGACTCTGTGTGCATGTGTGTATGCATAGCTCTTGTGTTGAGTGTGTGCATACCTATGTGTGAGTGTGCTGTGTGTGCCTCCGTGTGTGAGCATGCTTGTGCATGTGAGCATGTATTCCTGTGTGAGCATGTTGTGAGTGTGCGCACGCGAGTGTGCATCTGTGACCATACTGTGTGAGTTGTCTCTGTGAGTGTGAGGGAATGAGTGTGCGCATCTGTGTGAGTGTGCGCAGTGTGGTGGGTGAGTGTGAACAGTGTGAGCATGCTGTGTGCCAGCACCCATATCTATATGAGCCTCTGCGTGTGCCCATGGTGTGCGTTGTGTGTGTATCATGAGTGTGTGTGCTGTGAGTGTGACCTGCCGTGTGAGTGGCTGGATGAGGGTGAGTGTGCGTATTAGGTGAGGGGGAGGACAGGGAGGCTGGACCAGGAACTGCTTTCTGGATGCAGTGGGGCTACAACTGGCCCAGTGCCCCCCAAAAGAGCACTGTCCCTCCAAATTAGCCCCCCTGGCTCCTGTGTGCTCCACTTCCAAGCCCTCAGGGTCTCATCTTAGCACCCACTGCCACCAGCTCATGCCCCCCCTGGGGGGTGTCCCTGCAGAGTGGTCAGCACCAGGTGGCCCAGCGGCACCCACAGGGATTGCACAACATCCTCTTTGCAGGCTATAAGCAGGCCGTGGGTTGGCGGCATCCAGAGCCCGGCCTTGGTCCCTGAGGCTCCCAGGAGGCACTGGGCATGGGATCCAGGCTGCCGAGGGCCGTCCTGGCTGCAGTCATCCTGGGGCTCCAGGTGCAAATGGGGATGGCCCTGCAGCCAGACCTGGACAGCCAGAAGGTAGCCCCTCCCTCTCGGTGGGAGGGCATGCCAGGGTTGGGGGTCTAGTTGTCCAGGTCAACTGGGGGCCCTGGGTGCTGAGCTCACACCCCTGGTCTGAGGTGGGTGCCAAAGGGCTGTGTCCCTGGAGAACCTCCAGCCCCTGGGTTGCTCACCCCTCCCCCTGCTCCTCCCCCACCCAGTGCACCTGGGGGGTGGGGCGTGGGGGACACAGAGGTGACCAGGGTGTGGAGGGCACCTGGGGCTCCAGTCTGGGTGACTTGTCCAGACTCCATCTCTAGTCTGTGCCCACCTGAGGGCCGGCCTGTGAGCCCAGGGTGGCCTGGGGCTGGTTCCTGCACTTCTGCCCCAAGCAGCCCTGTTGGCCAAATGGAAGTTCTGGATGGGGAGTGAGTGGGCCTCTGAAGGATGGATGGAGGTGTCCCTGGCTGGGCATGGGGCCTCCACTCACCTTACCCTCTCCTGCCCCTTCACTGATGCCCAGACTGGACTTCCCCACACTAGTCCCTCTGGCCCTCTTCCCTCCCATCTGCTGGGCAGGGTTGGGGCTGACTCCAAGGGCCTGGGGCCTGGGCAGGGCCGCTGGGGGACTGCACATCTGTGCTGGGGACTCCCAGAACCCCAGAACCTTTTGCTGTGTGGCCATGCCTTCAGGCTCCTGCACGTTCCTCTCTGCCACGCGGGGGGTCAAGAGCTGTCCCCTGGAGGAGCCAGGCTGCCCCCTCCCAATCTCTGCCAGGTGGTGGGTCTGAGCTCCCCCACCCCCTAGCCTTCCTGGAGGGGCTACACTGGGTCTCCCACAGCACCCCGACACCCCTCCCCCCGCAAGATTATAGGCTTCTGGCATGAAGTCTCCCTGCCTGCTGGGGGTTCTGTGAGCTCCCCTGGAGTTGCCCCCCTGGGAGGGGCCAGGCTGAGTCTCCCACTGGCATTCCCCTCCCCAGATTACAGGCTTCTGGTGGGAGGTGGGCATTGCCTCTGACTACAACGTGGCGCTCAACAGCCCCAAGCGACTGGAGGGCTTGTTCCTGACCTTGAGCGGGGCCACCTTGACAGTGAAGGTCGTGTTCAACAAGTAAGGGGTGGAGCTTGCTGCAAGCCCAGGGGTTGCGTGGGTGGGGCTGGTGGCCCCTGCCTCCGGCTAGGTTGCCTCCCTGGGTTAAGAGGAGTGCACCCTAAACCTGTGCCCCCTATCACCCCGCTGCTGGCTTGCTCCCCCCATCACCCCAGCAGTAACGGAAACAGCGACTGATCCCCTGACGGCAGCCCGGACTGGTCCCTGGAGGACCTGCGGGGCGCGGCTTCCCGCCACCTGTCCCCAGGAGCGGGACACCCCCCCCACCACAAGAGACCAGCGGGGAGGGGGCCGGGAGCCGAGTGGGCGGGGGCAGCGAGCCATGGGACATCCCTCCTGTTTTTCAGCTCCGGAAGCTGTGAGACTGAAAAAATGGTGGGCTCCGAGGTGGACGTTTCAGGGAGATTTGTCTTTCCTGGTGAGAGCCGCCCCCACCCCCTGAGGTGGCCGGCCACCAGGACCCCAGCCCCCACTGCCCTCCTTTCCAGAGCAACTTGGGCCCCTCTTCCCAAGCCTCCTTGGCAGAGGCTAGCCCCCGTATACACCCCCCCCCCCGTGTGGGTGCAATAGGCGCCCCCTCGTCCTGGGCATCGTGGGGGCTCTGGGCTCTGGGTGGGGAGGGTGGGGTCTCTCCTCAGGCTGTGCCTGCGGTTAGACAGGCCCTCCGGGTGCGGTGGTCAGACAGCCTGGACTGCCCGCTCCCCCTCCCGCCCCCCCAGGCCGCAGGGAGCTGCAGGTGCTGGACACTGACTACGAGCACTACGCCATCCTGCGGGTGGGCCTGCACTGGCGGGGCCGGGACTTTGAGGTGCTCAAGTACTTCAGTAAGTGCCCCGGGGATGGGGGTGCCCGCTGCTTGCCCCCGCAGCACCCACCACCCCGCGGCCAGGCCCCTGCTTGTTTTAAGAACATTCCCACCTCTGCCCGAAGGCCGAAGTCTTGAGGTGGAGAATGAACCCGGCTTCTGGAAGTTCCGAGAGCTGACGGCCGGCACTGGCCTATACCTGGTGGCCCGGCAAGGTAGGCAGGTCTAGGCCAGCCGGGTGGGGCAGTGTCATGGGGCCACCACTCACGTTGCCTCCCATGCCCCCGCCCTGCAGGCAGGTGTGCCCAGCTCCTGAAGGAGGTAAGTGGGCCTGGATCTGGCCTGACTTTCTCGACAGAGACCCCCCACCCCCTGTCCCTCCCTCTCCACATGACCAGTGGCCTGGCCCTGGCTGGGGCCAGGGGTGTGCCTGCCTGTGGTTCCGCAAGGAGCCCAGGGGCTGGGTGGGGACGTGAAGGGGGCACCCAACCCTGTGGCTGGTGTGGGGGGTAAGAGGGGTCTCCCCCCATGGCTGGTGTGGAGTGAGGAGGGTCCCCCCCCCCGTGCATCTCCACACAGCCCCCTGTGAGGCAGGGCTGTCACCCCATGTTGCAGATAATGAAATTGAGGCTGAGGGGTTAGAGTCAGAAAACCCGGCTTCACCTGTCCCACGGGGCTGCCCAGGGCCTGAGCCCCCTTCCTGTTGCAGGAGCTCATGTAGAGGAGCTTGAGTCTGAGACCCCGCCGGCCACCTCTCCCTTGATGCCCTTGTCCACTCGGCTGCCTCAGCGCGGAATAAACTCCTCCTTGATTTCCTGAGACATGGCATGGTTATGGAGTCATAGGTCATGGGGCCATGGGGGGCATGAGGGGTTCAGGGTGCCAGGGAGGCACGGGGCCTGGGCACTTGAGGGCCATGGGGGTCATGGGGTCATGGGGCTCATGGGCCCATGGGGGGCATGAGGGGCACAGGGGGCCTGAGGACCTGGGGGTATGTGGGGGTGGGCAGAGCCACATGGACTCACTCTCAGAGCTCAGGACACTCTGCCTTCAGCTTCCAGCGGGGGTGGGGTGGGGGCAGTGCCAGCAGGCCATTCAGAGCTTGGGATATGCCATCTTCTATTTTGGGGGTGCCTGGAGGGGTCAGCAGGGGCCTGTGGGCAACATGGCCTCACTCCCAGGGCTCAGGACACCTACCTTCAAATTCTAGGGGTTTGTGCGGGGGAGTCAGCCAGGCCCTGCAGGCCCTGGACTCCCTCCCAGAGCTCCGGACTTGCTGACAGGACACAGAGGGCCGTCTCCTTTTGGCGGGCCGTGCTGCCCGGGCCTGAGGTCCCGGAGGCCCTGGAGCAGGTCCAGCCTCAGCACCCTCAGCAGCTGCTGGCTCTGCCCTCCAGTCTCTGCCTCTGTGGTCACCTTGTCCCTGTTTCAGATAGAGACACTAGTCACGGAACAGGGGCCACCTCACTCCAGACAGGGGCCAAGAGAGAGGTGCTTGATGGCCAGCCAGGAGATGGGCAGCTCAAACCCACGAAGGCGTCTCAGAGGACCAGCTGGCCCTCAGCTTCTGAGAGGCCTCGGCCTGGAAGCCTGCACTCACAGTGGCTAGGGCTGGAGATCCACTGACCGCCACTCACAGCTCCTCCCAGTGACCTCCCCGAGGCCCTACCTCAGCACAGCTGCGGGGACCTGACAGGTGTGTGACCAGGCCCAGAACATGTCACTTGGGGTCACTGTCCATGAGCTCTCCCCCTGGGATGCAGAGCCCCACTTTTGGAGAAGCTTGCAAAGCTTCGGAGGGAAGGGGCTTCAGGACTACCACAGAGACGAGGTGGGTGTCTCACCCAGAACCATGTGTACTGGTGGAGTGCCAGGTGGGTACCAAGCCCACCCCCTGCCCCCCGCCTCCCTGGAGGTCTGCCTGGCCCTGCTTCATCTGCCTTTCAAAGGGGAAACTGAGTTCCCATCAGACTCTGTCCTTGGCAGGGCACCCTACCCTGTGTGGAAGGTGGAAGGACTTAGGTCACCTTAGCATCCCCGACCTTGCTTTTTACCCAGCGGTCCACCCATCCACCTGCCCAGTGACCAATCCCTCTCTTAGCTGTCTCATCAATCTATCCATCCATCTATCTATTATTGATGGAGCAGACCATCAATGGCTCATATGTAAGTTCAGATTGAAGTTGAAGAAAATTAAAACAAGTCCACGAGAGTCGAAATAAGACCTCCAGTATGTCAGTTTCAAGAACATCCCAAGACCAGATCTGACACACTGAGCACTCATGGCAGAGGCCATTCGTCATGAAGAAAGCAAAGGTCCTTAAAGAGCCATGGAAGAAAAGCGCAAAGTGCATGTCAGAGAGACTCTGAATGTTGCTGGTGGGACAGTGTTTACCTGTTGGGATGCGAGCCACAAGGTCAGCAGTTCAAAACCACCAGCCACTCTGCCGGAGAACGACAGGGCTTTCTACTCCATATAGAGTTACAGTCTCAGAAACGCATGGGAATAGTTCTTCCTTGTCCGATAGGGTCTCTGTGGTGTAGACGCGATGGCAGTGAATTGTTGTTTTGTTGAGCTGAAGCAAAGGGAAGAAATGATGATGTCAGAGAGCTGAACCCAAAATTTCAAAGGCAGCTGGAGAAGACAAAGTCAAATATTGGAGTGAAATGTGCAGAGAGCTACCGTTAGAACACCAGAGGGAAGAACACACACTGAGCACAGCGGAGCCTGAAAGGACTGAAGAAAACACCCAAGCCTCCAGTTGCAACATTGGGAGATTTCACGGGCAGAACATTGAACGCTGCAGGGAGCATCCAGAGAGGATGGAAAGTGCACAGTCACGGTGCCCAAGAGAGCTAGTCGGCATCGCGCCATGGCAGGAGGTGGCGTCTGAGCAGGAGCCCATGGTGCTGCAGAAGGAAGTCCGAGCTGCTCTCCAGGAACGGCTGGACACCCACTGAAATGTTCCCGCACACCGAAGAAGCGCTGCAGGCACGCCAAGTCGTTATGCAAAGAAACTCGGAAGACAAGATCCCTATTTGTGCCGTTCCGAAGAAAGGTGAGCCCACGGAACACTCACGTCAGAGGCCACCAGCATTATATCGCGTGAAAGCAAAATGTCGCTCGAGATCACCCAACCACAGTTGCAGAAGTACATTGACTGGGAGCTTCCAGGATGGGGCTGGATTCAGAGAGGATGTGGAAAAAGAGACACTGCTGATGGATCTTGGCTGAAAGCAGAGGAGATCCAGGAAGATGTTTTCTTGTGTTTCATTGACCGAGCAAAGGCATTTGACTGCGTGGACCATAACAAACTAAGAATTGGCTTGAGAAGAATGGGAATTCCAGAACACTTCATTGTACCACGCAGAATATGTACGCAGGCCAAGCGCGTGCGTCAGGTCAGGGTGGTACCCTCTCACCATGTTTGCTCAATCTGCTGAGCAAGTCACCAGCGAGGCTGGAGTCTGAAGAAGAGTGCAGCGCCAGGAGCGAAGGAAGGCGTATCAACAGCTGATGGCATGCAGAAGATGCAGCCTGCTTTCTGAACACGAGGAGGACTCGAGCACCTGCTGACGAAGATCAGGGATCGCAGCCTTCGGTGTGGACCACAGCTCAGCGTCAGGAAGACCCAAGTCCTCACGCCTGGACCAATCGGGACCATCATGGTAAATGGGGAGAATGCTGGAGTCAAGGATTGTGTCTTACTGGGGCCCACAGTCAGTGCTCGTGGAAGCAACAGTCAGATATCCAGAGAGAAGTTGCGTTAGGTAAACGCGTGGCGCAAGACCTCTGTAGCGTATTGAGGAGCAAGGGTGTGCCCTTGAGGACTAAAGAGTGCCTGGCTCAAGCCACGCTCTTTTCATCGCCTCGCAGAGTTACTGCATCTGAACGGTGGTGCTGGAGAAGCATCTTGCACGGACCAAGGACTGAAAAAGACGAAGCGGTGTGTCCTGTGGCAGCATGACCAGTGCTCCTCAGAGGCGAGGACGGCGAGGCGTGGTAAAGTGGAGGGGCAGCGAAGTCGATGAAGGCCCTCAGTGGGATGGATGGACACAGGGCTCAGGCCTAAGAACAACTGTGAGGATGGTGCAGGACCGGGCAGTGTTTCCTTTGGTCACGCCCAGGGTCGCTCTGGGTCAGAACTGACTGCAGGCGCCTTAGAGCAGTGGTTCTTGACCGTGCTCACGCTGCGACCCTTTCACGCAGTTCCTCATGCGGTGCTGACCCCCAGCCATAGACTGATTTTCGTTGCTACTTCATAGCTGTCATCTTGTTACTGTTATGAATTGGGCGATCCCTGTGAAAGGGTTGTTTGACCCCCAAAGGGGTCGTGACCCACAGGTTGAGAACGGCTGCCTAAAAGCAACAACAGGAGCAACTACATTATATATCCATAGGTTGTCCATTTCTATATGTCTGTTTGTCTACCTGTCCATCCATCCCTTTATCTATCAATAATCCATCCATCATCTATCTATCTATCCATCCATCCATTTATCCATCATCTATCAATAATCTATCCATCCATCATCTATCCATCCATCATCTATCTATATCATCTATCTCTCATCTATCCATCTCGTGTCTATCCATCATCCATCTATAGATGATCTATTTTTAGTATCTATCTGTCCATTTATCTCTCAACCATCCATCTATCTCTTATCTAACTCCCTTATATTTATCTATCACCTTTCTATTTATTATCTATCCATTTATCCATCACTTATCTACCTATCAATTACCTGCCTGTCTCTTTAGTATCTATTTATCTATTCTTCCATCCATCCAACTCTTATCTATCTTTTTATCCATCTATCACAATCATATCTCATCAATCGCCCCCATTTGATCACTGTCCACCTATGTTGGGGAAGGGCCCGTGGTCAGCCTTCCTCAGGTTAGAAAGGGGCACCGTCCTTGCCAAGAGGACAGTGTGTGCAGGAGGCAGAGAGAGGGGCAGGTGGCCTGGCGCCCTGCCCCGTGGTGACTGAGATGGCCCTGTGGGGGCCCTGGAGTGTGTGCCAACTGTTGGGCCATTACTGCCTCTTCAAAGGATTCACTGGGGCAGAGAGGCTCAGGACATGCTGGCTGCTCCCCAGTGCCCCACGGCACAGCCCACCCACAGGCGCTCTGTCCTCACCCCGGCCCCGCTGTGTGGGCGGGCACCCCTGCCCTGGCTGACCTGGACCCTGTGTGCTAAGCATGCGCCTCCCGCCCCAAGTCCCCCGCTGTTCCCAGCAGTACCTGGTGGTGAGAGGCCCCTGGTGCCATTTGGGTTTTACCTCGGCCTGCAGGAGGTGACAGCATTGGTGGACTGAGGCCCTGGCAGGCCCCTGAGCCTGGACCATGAGCCAGATCTGCCACAGAGCCCCTCTCTCAAGGCCACCCTCCCAAAGTGCTTCTGGGTGGGGGCCCTCCCATGCTGTTCAGGGCCCACAGGGTCTCCCAGGTGCGCAGCCTGGCCTCACTGTCCCCAGGTGCCGCCTCAGTGCCCAAGGACCTGCGTATTCTCGTCGCCCACGCTGTTCTTGGCCCTCCACGCGGGGGTGGCCAGTCTGTTTGCTGGGCGCAGCCAGCCCAGGGTGGGGGCCACGGGAATAAAGCTAGCCCAGCGGCCCAGCGGGGGGACTGGGGACATGGCGGGCAGGCTTCTGGCAGTGCTCCTGGGACTCAGTGCCGTCCTGGCTGGCCATGCCGAGGACACTGGGCTCCAGGGGCCCAGCAGCCTGGACTTCGACCCTGTGAAGGTGCCACCCAGGCTGGGGTGGGGGTGGGGGCTGCACCTGTGTGGGGGGCACTCCTTGGCACCCCTCCCCAAGTCTGTCTCACCTGGTGCGGAAGGCCCTCTGAGCTGAGCATGGGTGCGGTGGGGTCCTGAGGGTAGCTCTGCTCCAAGGCCCCCGTCCCCATCCCCCCAGTTCTCAGGCCTCTGGTACGAGACGGCACTGGCCTCTAAGATGGTCCCCCCGTCCACCAACGGCGCTCGGCTGCGGAGGGTGGGGGCTGTGCAGGTGCAGGTGCAGGGGAAGACACTGCAGCTGACCTCGACCTTTGACAAGTGAGTTGGGGGGAAGGGGTGGGCAGACCCTTCCAGACCCCTCCCAGGGCTCCATCGGCCCCTTCTCAGGGTGTGTGTTCCCAGCCAGCTAAGGTCAGTACAGGCCTAGGGGATGGGACCCTCCTTGGTCTCCCCCTGGGGCTGGGGCCAGGTGTGGCTCTTTCCATTGGGGGGCTGGGACCCCTGCCTTGGTCTCCCCTGGCATTAGGGCGAGGGGTGGCCCTTGCTGTTGGGGGCTGGGACCCCTGCCTCGGGCTCCCCCTGGGGCTGGGGGCCTGGGAATGGCCCCAGCTGCTGGGCATCTTCTGTCGTCTAGTTTGAAGGGCTGTGTGAAAGTGGAGGACCAGGCCCTGCAAGGGGATGCTCCTGGGACCTTCACCGTGTCCCAAGAGTCAGGTGAGGCCCCGGCCAGACACTGTGGCCTCCTGCCTGGCAATGTGCATCCTGTCCTTGCTGGGAACGTCCCTGCCACCCTGGCCTGCCCAGCCCCTTTGGGCCATCCTGGGCTGGGCCTGTCAGGGTTCGTCCTGAGCTACTGCTTGTGAGCAGCCTTTGGCCTGTTTCCAGTGTCAGTGTTGGGGTGACAGTTTCTCTAAGACACCTGGAAGCGGGTACAGTTCAGCTCTGCTTTCCTGCCCCCCCAGTCTCTGGGTGGGGGCCTGACTTCAGGAAGCAGGGGCCACTCCGGCCTATGAGTGTGTGCAAATGCCCTGGGCATATCTGCATGCAGCTGGGTGCGTGTATCTGTGTGCACCTAGGCGAGCATGCCTGTAGGCATGCTTGTGCAGGGTGTGCCCTGTGTGTCCGTGTTGCTGTGTGTGTGGGACAGCACTGTGTGTAAGCATGTCCCCAGAGCCGATGTGTCTGTACACGTGTCTGAGGGTATTCTCTGTCTCTGTGTGTGGTTAGTGCTGTGTGTCTGTCCCAGAGGTCCTGTGTGTGTGTCTCTGTCCCTCTGTGTCTGTGTGTCTGACCCTGTGTGTGTGTGTCCCTCTGTGTCTGTGTGTCTGTCCCTGTGTGTGTGCGTGTGTCCGTCTCTCTCTCTCTGTCCCTGTGTGTGTGCCCAGTGCTGGGTGAGCATGTCCCAGCGGCCGTGGGTCTATCTGTCTGTCTTTCAGGGAGGAAAGAAGTCCGAATCCTCTACACCGACTACAAGACCTTTGCCATCATGACTGTGACTCTCCACAAAGGGGGGTCCACCTACCGCTCCCTGAAGCTGTACAGTGAGTGCAGGGCTGGTCCTGGGGCCCTGCTGCCCAGGTAGAGGGCACTCAGGGCATCCTTGACTGACTTGAGATGACTCCAGGGGCCTGGGTCACTCCCTAAGCTCTGTCCAGGCTAGTGTGTGATGGGGAGGGAGCCTGCCCGCCGACCCCCAACCTGTCACAGGCTTCTTCTGCTCCATGGCCCCCACCTCAGTCCTGGTGACCCCCCCACCCCCCGCCCCAGGCCGGGACCTCAGCTCCACCGGGGAGGCCAGGAAGAAGTTCTCAGAAGCAGTGGTGGAGAACGGGTTCACAGAGGAGGATGTGCACTTTCTGGACACCAACGACAGTGAGTTCCTGCACCCCCTCCCGTCCCGCCCCTGCCCCTCTGGTCCTGGAGCGGGGGGGCCTTCTGGACCTCCCTGCCATTCTCCTTCACAGAGACCTGCGTGGACTTGCTCAGCTCGGTGAGTGGCTGCCACCCGGGGCCTCCAGTCCTGGGACTGGAGGGAGATGGGAATCAGGGGCGGTGCCTGCTCCTCCTTCTCTGGACCCAGTGGCAGGCCTGGGCTGACTGGGTGTTGAAGGTGTGAGCTGAGCTTGCCCTGGGGGGCTCCTGAAGGAAGGGGCCCTGCTGAGGGTCAGGCACACAGGGGGCCCCTCTGGGCCCTGCTTCTGGCCACCTGGTGCTATCTGGGGCCCCGGGCCTGCTGATTGTCCTCCAGAAGAGAGGGCGGTCCCCCCGGGTGTCCTGGTCCTCACTCGGGTCCCAACCATGGATGTTCCCACCTGCCCACTGAGTCTGGCACAGTGGGGCCTCTCCACAGGGACCTTTTCCCTCAGCCCATGGACATCTGATCCAGGTTCCCAACACTTCATTCTTGGGGGGGGGGGATGGTGGGGACGTGGTGGAGGTGGGGGCAGCAGTCAGACACAGGAGACACTGCTTCAGGAGTGTGGGCGGTGACCCCTGGCCGGCTGCCCTCCCGACTGCCTCGTGACCCTGCGGACTCCATCTCCCCTTGTCTGTGTTGCAGTGAGGATACTGCAGGCTCACTCCTGCCCCACCACGCCTGCCGGGCCCCACCGCAGGCGCCCTCTGCTCTGCACCCCCACAGTCTCAATAAACTCGCTGCCAACCCACACATGCGTCTTTCCTGGGGCTGGAGGGCATCGCTGCCCCTCAGAACAGGGTGTGGGCCCCTGAGCTGGGCAGGGGGAGGTGAGAGAGATTGGGGGCATGAGGGCAGGGAGAGCCAGACCTGGGTACTCTTGAGACTCCAGGAGGCTAACGGCAGCCAGCACGCGGTCAGTGTGACCTGGGCAGCCTCACCCCTCATTTTCAATGGATCCCCTTGGGTGCCCAATCATGGGGCTCAGAGGCACCAGTTCTCCTGTTTGGCCTGTCTCCTCGGGGTGGGCACAGGCCTGGGCTTGCTGCTAAGGGTCACATGGTGTCCCCACGGGCTACCCTGACATTCCAAGACCTGTACCTGTGGCTGTGGTCTCCTTTGGGGCAAAGGGGTCTTCCTTTGAGGGTGTGGCCCGTGCAGGAGGTCATCCTGGATGGAGTATGGAGCGGGGGTGGGGGGGCATGTTGGAGTTCGGGGTGGGGTAGGGGGCGTGTCTGTTCTGTGTGTTGAAACCAAGCCCAGTCCACTGCCGTGGAGCCCCTTCTGACTGAGCGACTGCACAGGAAGCCTGGGCAGACAGCCTCGCCCTGCTCCTGCAGAGAGGCCGTTGGGATTGAACCGCTGACTGTGTGCTCAGCAGCCTGGCGCACAGCACTATGAGCCACCCGGCTGTGGGTTCATGAGCGGACAGACAGGGAGTCAAGCAGAGCAAGGACATAATCACCCACGATCTAGGCGACGATTCCACACCGGGTGGGTGGGCGGGCGGAGCGAGAAAACACCGGTGAACTCGAAGACAGACCCAGTCGGCCTGTCTGGTAACGCCCTTGGAGGAGCAGCGAGGACAGGACAGACCGTGCCTCGGAGACCCCTGCGCCTCCGACCACGTGTGAGGGCCCGGGAGCCAGCGTGAGCGCCGTCAGTGCACGGGAGGGGCCGAAGGGAAGGCCGGTTGCAAAGCTAAGGAGCGCAGCCCTGCCCTCCAAACAAGGGTGTCTGTGACCCGGGGTGCACACTCCGTGTTGGCCTTCTGCCACGAGGAGGGGGGCCCCTTCTCTGGTTGGGGCACCGCAAGGCTCGGGCTTCTGGTTCCGGCACGAAGCTTCGGTTTTCTCAAAGCTCAGGCCTTGCAGACATGCTCAGATCTCGGCTGCATAAACCTACTGCCCCAGGCTCTTCAGCATGTGCATGCGCCAGGGTGTCAGGCCCAAGCCACGGCGTCCACCTGCTTGGACCCACAATCCACGCCCATGCAAGTAGCAGTCAGGGCGCAAAGAGCACATTGCCTTGGGTCAGTCCATCTGCCGCACACGGAAAACCTCTCAGAAGCGCTGGAAAGCAAGGGTTAATAGCAAGCGCTCAGGTGTACCCCGCCATGGCACTCCCCATAGCCTGATAAGCACGTCAGCGTTGGACGCAGGGGTCT